>NW_024425230.1:10847639-10871762 GCF_017311325.1 Ursus maritimus | reverse complement strand
TCTGCAGAGACAGTGGCTGCCAGAGGAGGGCAGTCTAGCATGATTCCTGCAAGAGTCAGGGCCGCCCCAGGCGCAGAGGTATAAATTACCAGAGGCTTCCAAACCACCACTCACTCACAATCCCACCTACTGAGCTCTCTGACTGTGGAAATAACGCAGAATCTGGGGTTGGAGATAAATCCTTAAAAACAGCGGTTGCAGTATAACGTGCAAGAAAGGAAAATGGGAAGCAATCTAAACATCGAATGTTGAAAGAACCACCAAATCCCTTATGATATACGTAAAATACTACCCTTGCTCTCATCGAAAAGGATAAAGAACAAAATGATCGTGTTTAGTTTTAAATTCAGGACACAAAATGCTGTGTATGTGCTTGAATTTATTTACATAAGCAATTAAAACTAACTTACTATGGGAAATAGGAGTAGACAAGATAAAGCCTAGCAACCTTGATAATATAACATATGAAGATGTAACGATCAGCAACCAGGACACGCCAGGCAGGAACAAGAAGTGTAATATAAGGCAGAAAGCATAAGTGTGAATTAGAAGGGAAAAAGTCAACCAACTAGAAAGTTTTAAACAATATCTTAAATTATTCATGGATTTTTTTTTTTTTTTTTTTAAGCAGAATATCAGGGGCGCCTGGGTGGTGCAGTCGTTAAGCGTCTGCCTTCGGCTCAGGGCGTGATC
This sequence comes from Ursus maritimus, assembly GCF_017311325.1. Taxonomy (NCBI): domain Eukaryota; kingdom Metazoa; phylum Chordata; class Mammalia; order Carnivora; family Ursidae; genus Ursus; species Ursus maritimus. The sequence goes on along the minus strand of NW_024425230.1, from coordinate 10,871,069 downwards.
CTGCCGTTCTGGGATCGAGCCCCACATCAGGCTCCTCCGCTATGAGCCTGCTTCTTCCTCTCCCTCTCCCCCTGCTTGTGTTCCCTCTCTCGCTGGCTGTCTCTGTCAAATAAATAAATAAAATCTTTAAAAGAAAAAAAAGCAGAATATCAGAGGGGGGAAAATGTGTTTGTTTAGATTCATGGCATTGAAAACCTACATAATGAAATAAGTAAAAACAGAGTACTCAAGTATCCAAGTCCAGAAGTTAAGAAAACCAACAATAAAATATACCCACATAATCGATAGAAGAGGATAATAAAGGTAAAAGCAGAAAAGGAAAGAAGTAACAGAGAAGGAAATGAAGCATTTTCTAGAAAACTACAAGGTACAAAATTGACCCCAGAAGAGGGAGAAAACATAAATAAAGCAATACAAGGGAAAACAACACCAAAAAAAGAAACACGTAAGGACTGTAACAATTATGAGTAGAGTTGCATGCCTATAATAGAAAACTCTGCAATATATTAAAAGAATAAGATTCTTTTGAATAAGCTATGAAAAAAAAAACTCTTTTAAAAGGTAAACAAGCAAGGTACCGAGTAGCAGGTATGGCGTGACCTCCTTTGTGTAAAATTTGAAGACTCAGATAGACTCATAGTATCATATGTTTCTACTGTTAAGGATCTATTAGCGTTGGGGCAGTGTGGCAGAAACTACCGTGGAGACTCGGGAGCCCTATTCCCTGGATTGTTATCCCTGGTCCACTGCTTTCTAGCTATGTGACTGTCAACAATTTCCTTAGCTTCTCTGTCCCTCAGTTTCCTCCTCAGTAAAATGGTAACATGCCCATACCGAGTAACTCACGTATCTGTGGGGATTAAGTAGGTTAATTCATACAGAGTGCTTTAGAACAGTGTCTAAAAGTTTTATAATAAATATTCACCAAATGTTAGTTATGGTAATTATTTTATACACACTTTGGGATATACTCTTTTATGTCTCTTCCTAAAAGGAAGCCTAAGAAATCCTCTGGAAATTTTGGAAGTCCTTTGGAAATTAGGAAGGAAAGACAAGGAAGGGTGGAGGGTTCTCATAGACAAAGGGAAGGAGGCTTTCACTAAAAGGACATTTAACATTTCTGTTACACTTACATAATTGCATAGGACGATGTGGACGGTGGATTTACTGGACACTGGTTTTCTTTCTCATCCTTCTCTGATTTTAAACCATATTATAGTTTAAAATGTTATGTTTCGTCAAAGCAGAACTATGTATGATATATACAAATGAGAAAAAATTAGAAGGAAAAATTCTGATAGCATTTTGGTTAGCGTAAGGGGATTCAGAATCTTTTTTCCCCCTTCTTCATTTTAAACTGTTCTTTTGTATTTGTTTTCAAAGGTACTAGACAAAAATGAATACTTTCTTGTTATAACCCTTCTCCCTTTCCCAGCCTCTCTAGAGTAGTGAACCTCCTTCTATACATTTTTTTTCTGTGCATAACATAGATACTTACATCATTATAGAAGTATGTAAGTATCGGGTGTTTTTAATAATATAATAATATAACACTTCATAATATGTTGTCACATTTTAGAGTTGTTCTGTAGTTTTTCTTTTTTCAATTAAATATTGGTCTTGAAAAAAAAACCAACCTTTTTGTATCAGTACACAAATATCTACCTTTTTTGTTAATAGCTGGGTTGATTTCCCTAACATGTTCGTGGCAGCACTTATGTAACTGTTTCTTGAGTGATGGACATGTAGTTTGTTCTCGGACTTTCACTCTTGCCATTAATACTACAACACACAGCCTTCTGCACCCCTGTCCGTGCCCATAAATAGTTGATTTCTTCCCTATTCTGCATACTTTTTAGGATGTTGTTGCATTGCCTTCATAATATGAAATAATTTTTAAGCCAACAAGATTAAGGATAAGAGGAACATTAACCTGCTTTCCAATGGAAACCCAAGAGTTCTACAGTGCAATTCACCCCTCAAGGCAACAGCACCCGAGTGAGTATCAGGACACCTAAAAGTGAAAAATGTTTGAAAAAGCCCACACAAATAAAACAATAATTCTTTTCTTCAGGAGCTTGTAGGAAGTACAAACGTAAATCCGTAGATTAGCCAAATGCATAGATGTCCTTGCATTAATTGTCCATTGGGATGATTAAGGACAAACCGCGTGTAATAGAAACATCACGAACACTTGTGTCTCTTGGCGCAGCTGCCAATGACAGGGGACTGGACTCAATGAACTGAGAGCCAGCCAGGTGTGATTAATCTTATGCCCTCACTACCATTATTACCAACCAATGACAAACCTTTGCAAAGATCCTCCCTCCATAATTTATCATCTTGTCTCCTAATAGGGTTTACTGCTCATGAGAAAAGACCCACGAATCAATTAGATATGTTTTTTATTTTATTTTATTTATTTTTATAAGTTTATTATTTTAGATAAGAAAAGGGAAATACTGTTTTCTTACCCCCCATATTTCTTCCTCTGAGTTTGCATACAGGCCACCACAAGCCCTGTGTCATTTATCATACCCAAGACCAGATGAAGTGAAAGAAATCTCTAGGGAAACAAGGTGTGTGTGTGGGGGGGGGGGGTTTGCTGGTGGTGGGGGGATGTGGATCTGCAGATCTCTTGCTAGGGGAGAATGTTCCTCTAGCCAGCTCTCCTGTGAGGCAAGCCCAGAGACAGGGAGGCTGAGGTTTGCCCTCGTAAATATCAGAACAGAATGTGCTCTTTTGTTTAATGCAACTCTACTGAATAGACAGAGTTTGACTTAGGGGAAGAAAAGAAAACAATGTGGCCATTCTTGGTTAAAATTGTCACACTTACTGAAGAAGAAAATAAAATGAATGTTTTCTATGTAACACTGTGGTTACAGGTTAAAGATGTCAATATGCATATTTGGGAGAGGAAAATACAAGCACACGCCCTAACACAGAAATTTCTGGGCTTTGTGTAGGCTACTTGGGGAAGCAATAAGACCAGGGGGGATAAAAAAGTAGACTACATCTCAAATGGTTAGTAGATGTCTTTATGTAAGTTTTCAGGTAGGTCTAAAAAAGAAATCTTTTATCTGGCAGATAAATCTTAAAATCACGTTTTAACATGTGACCCCCGTATCCCAGTCCCAGCGTGACAGCACAGTTCATGTCCGCCATCCAAATTTCTTTCTGCCTTCAAAGTCGTCCTGGCTCTGGCGCCTCCCAGCACAACATAATTAAATCACACTTGTGCTTTCCTTCTGCTCCACACTCCTCTCAGTCTGACTTCTTTTATTTTTTTGAGATTTTATTTATTTATTGAGAGAGAGAGAGAGAGCACAAGCAGGGAGAGCTGCAGAGGGAGAGGGAGAAGCAGGCTGCCTGCTGAGCAGGGAGCCAGACGCAGGACTCGATCCCAGGACCCTGAGCCGAAGGCAGACGCTTAACTGGCTGAGCCACCGAGGCACCCCCTCAGTCTGACTTCTGTGCTGTCTCCTACATATTCCTTTTACTGAACCCATCCCCTGTGCCATGAAGAATCAAAGCAAAAGATAAGGATACACAGACATGTATCAAACTCTTTTTTGAAAGCAATGGCTGAATTGAGGCCTGATTTATAGTTTCATGGCACACTTGAGAAAATGTCTTAAATTTCTTAAATTTTTTTCATTTCTTAAAGTGCTGGTGATTATTCCTCCTGTGCCAAAGGCCTTACGAGGAAGAGTTCTGGCTGGAACGCAGTCTAACCTTCCATCCCTTACACCAACACTTAGCATGTTGTCAGCCATCGGAGGGCAACTAACTTGAAACCTACTCCAATATGCTTTCTTTTGCCAGTTTCTACAACAGACTATAAAACTCAACACCCTCCCCCCCATGTGAGTCAGTTCTGACCTAAGTGATACAAGGGAAGTGTGCTGGTCTTTGCAGAACCCTACTCTTGTCTGCCCAGAACACAGACATGAAGGCTGGCTGAGCTGCCACCATCTTGCAACCAGGGAGGAAATGCCCAGAGAAGTCTGGAGATGTAGACTCGTTGTCGAGTTGCTGAACCAGTGGCTTCAGCTGCCTACTTCTGGGCTTCTTATGATATAAAGGAAACAAGCTTCTACTTGTTTCTTTAAGCCAGATTTCTGTCAATCACAGCCAAACGCAATCCCTAGACAAGATGTTATAGGCAGCAATGCTGATAGCCTAGCTTCCAAGAGTTTATAATATCTTGAGAGGCTGTTATCTAACCACCTCACTGAAATATTGAGCAGAATAGGAAAAGCACTAAATTGAAATTAACAGAAGTCCACAATATGGAAGCAGAAAGAGAAAGGTTAGGGTGCCAGTGGGACCTAGGAGACCCTCAAAGAAAAAATGGAGAAGACATGGGAGCTGGGCTTTGCAAAATGAAGAGGATTTTTCCAGGCCAAGGAGGGCTGGACACCCCCCCCCCCACACACGCACATACACATACTCCAAGCACCCAGCATGAAGAAAGGAACGGCAGTTTGAGACAACCTGGTTCTCCTAGGTAGTTGGAGAACTGGACAGTGTTGAATGACAGTGGTGTTGTCTGCCCTCTGTTTGACCTTCACACAAGACAAAGCAGTTCTAGCAACCCTAGCTTCTCCTAAACCACTTCTCACTTTTTCTTCCTTTCTGTAATCAGTGGTAGTCTCCATCTCATCTTTATTTACTGTAAGAAGCTAGGTATAAATCATTGACTATTACTCTGCAAAGAGAAAGAAGGGGAAAAAAAAAGAAAACTTAATTGTTTCCAACAATTGTTAATATGAAAATCTAACGACTCCTTTTATATGAGTGGTTCTTACCCAAAGGTGATTTTTTTCCCCTGGAAGACATTTGGCATTTTCTGGAGACATTTGTGGTTGTCATCGCTGGGGGAGTGGGGTGCTACTGGGAGGTAGTGGGTAGAGGCCAGGGTTGCAGCCCACCATCTTACCGTGCCCAGGACACCCCCCCAACACAGAATTATCCCTTCAAAAGTGCCAATAATGCTAAGGTCGAGAAGCCCTGCTTTTACGTTATTTGATGGTGATAGGTTGGGGTGCCCACATGCGGTTCATATCACCAAATGGGTTCATCAGGGGGAAGTGGGGAAGTGGCAGCATCCTCCTGAGAAAAGATTGGTGGTCACTGTAGGATGAACCATTGTGTTTTCTAATTAATACTGAACTAAACTACATTGACGACAACAGCATAATGACACCGTCTAATACTTTTGGACTCCCTCATACATGGAAACCCATCTAACAAGATTCTCAGTAATAGGGACGCCTGGATGGCTCAATCAGCTGAGCGTCTGACTCTTGATTTCAGCTCAGGTCATGATCTCAGAGTCGTGAGTTCGAGCCCCACGTTGGGCTCCGAGCTGAGTGTGAAGCCTATTTAAGATTCTCTCTCTCCCCCTCTCCCTCTGCACCTTCCCCCTCAGCACTCGCACGTGCTCTCTCTCTCTCTTGCTCTCTCTCAAAAAAAAAAAAAAAAAAAAGATTCTTGGTAATAAATATTTGTTTAAGCAACTCATGAAGGAACAAAAACGCATCACACAGGGTTCAAAATTCATTTCTTTTATAAAGTTTTCTGGGAACAAGGTGATACAAGGTGGCTCTGGCTTCTTAGCTTTTCAGAACTGTAAAACCCTTGCAGGCAACAAAAATGACACATTCTTAAAACAGTCAGAAAGGCCCTATTTACTATGTACTATTTTATTCAGAAGGAACTCCATGCCAAAAATACTAGCATCTTACAAAAGCAGTCTTCTTAGGAAAACTTTTTTAAAATCATATTGAACTACAATGGATTCAGCCTTTGTTAAGAATCGCGCTTAGATCACAGATGGGATATTGAGAGCCGTGCTAAATCACAGATGGTATATTTTTTCCTATATTTCACAAAACAGGCAATTTCTATCACTTTTTTTTTTCTTTTACATTTTGCTCTTGGTAATCCTGTAGATTGAACAACAACAACAACAACAACAAAAAACTAAACTAAAAAGAAACGTGGAAACATTTACTTTTAGTGCTTTTTATAATCTTACTCTTCAGCGGATGGAAACATCACTGAATATTCTGTGTAATTTACTTTAAAAAAAACTTAGAGTGTAATTCATTTTAGGTGAGCAATTTGTTTTATGAGCCGTGTATGTTTATTTGGGGTTGCGCTGTTTTTTTATTGAGTGCAATAAAGACACTTCTTATCAATTGATTTGTTGTATCAGCAATGGGCTTCTTTCCAGACTGAAATATGGCAGCTTTTCTGAGGACATTATCCAGCATATAATTTCACCACAGATATGAATCCGGGTTCATTAGGGCCCACTTGCACTGCCTGTTATGACCTAATTTCTAGGATTCCTGCTTGATGGTGGCATTATCTTTCCCCACACACAATGTATAACATGGTTGTCAAATGGGTTCTCTCTCTTTGATGGTTCATCGCATACCCAACTTTGAATTGTGCCAACTTTTATACCAGCTGATAAAATCAGAAGTTCAAAAGTTCACTTCTGATCCCATGTGACCTGGAAACTTCAAATACTATGAAACTTACACCTTTTATAAATCATTCATTGTGGGGCTGAAACGGGAGGTCTCGGGTTACTGTTTTGATGGCGTTAAAACACGCTGTCAGGAGGTGATTCCTAACCCGAATGCAGATTGGTACTTCCCAGCTGTGCATTATGCAAGCCCGTGCCTTCTTTCTAGCCTGAGTATGATGACTACGGGCCTTTGGGGCTCAGCCGACTTACCAAGATGCCCAGACCAAGGGGCATCTTGCAAAGCGTGATATGAGTGCTATGATGTGGCAATGGGATTAGACTTATTTGCACATTTCGGGAGTGAGAAAATCTCATGCTGAGAACTAAATCACGGCCGATGCGGATTTCTCAAAAGTGCATATCACAATGTCCTGGGGAACATTTCATTTGCACTTGGGTAATGCCATGCGTGAGGCAGAACAGAAGTGATATACACCCTCAGAAAGTGGAACGGTGAGATTTAACAGCTGTGCAAACGGCCCCGAGAACGTAAAATCAGGAGGCTGTGTCTTTAGAAAAGTATTTCTTTTAAATCCCCAAATATCACATCTGGTTGCATCAAGTTGTCATTATGACATAGTATTTAAGATGATTTAATGGGTTATTGCAGGATAAGAATCTTGGAGTTCATTTAACTACTGTGCATTAAGGGAATGTAGCTGTTTGAACGATGTTCTGACAAAGCAGATAAAAAGCTGTTCTTGATGTCGAATGACTTTATTATATACTTCTTTTTTTACTGTAGTCAGTATAAATAGAGATATTCAAACATAAACAGAATATATAAAAGACAAGGGCGAAAGTGGAGCTCTGTGACAGAAATTTAAAGCAAGCAGTACGTACCAAATGCAGAAAACTAGTCACTGTTGAAAATTGATGAGGCCTGTTGACTCTGTGTACAGATATGGGAACGTCACAATACAAAAGTATTGTGGATCTGCTGTCCCTTGTTAACAAATCGCCGGACAGGGCCTCTGCCAGCTAAAAGGTCGGCCCCCAACTTGGTGGCAAGGTCTCTCGGATCTGGGAAGCTTCCTCCTGGCTTTGTCCCCACCCCACACCCCCACACCCTCCACCACCCACATCGGCACGGACCTCTCCCCACTTTCCTTCAGATGTACATATCATTTCTATTTTTTCTTTATTTTTTATTTTTTAAACTTTATTTATTTTAGAAAGAGACAGCACACAAGGTGGAGAGAGGAGGAGGTAGGGTTGTGGGGAGAGGGAAAGGGAGAGAATCTCCAGCACACTCCGCACTGAACGTGGAGCCTGACATGGGGCTCGATTCCACGACCCTGAGATCATGACCTGAGCCGAAACCAAGAGTCAGATGCTTCACCAACTGAACCAGCCAGGTGCCCCCCGTGCACATCATTTTAAGTAGAAAACTGAGGTTCTACTTAGAACAATTTCAGACTGGTTATGTAGGCCCCAAATCAAAATCCAACATCCCAATTTCCCAATCCGTGGCTGTTATTACCTCACCACATTCCTGCTGCCACTCATGGCAACTGTCCCAGGGGACATTGACCGGACGTGTTTTTCCAACCTGGAAAAGTACACAAAAGTCTTTCTGTTGGCCTTGCTATCCCCACAGTAAATGTGTTTTGCCTCACTATCCTAATGTGCTAAGAACTCCTAAGGAAGGGGATTAAATAAGCAACCGTATGGGAAAGGGCAGACTCTCAGCAGATTTCGATGACTATTTAACAGTGTCTTAAACAAAAGAGAAGTTTAGTCTGGGGCTGGTCCTACTCGGGAATGTCCTCAAGGACACAAGCTCTCCCAGTTGACTGCCTTGTCATCACTCCTCAGGGCAGGTCCTCACACCAGTGGCAGAATGCAGGCAGAGACAAAGCAGAGAAGAAGCAAAGAGCTGGCACCAATCGCCTCCTGAGAACAGTTCCCAGAAACTGCCACTCAACATGGCAGCTTCCATCCAGTTGGCCAAAACTCATGCTCCATGGCCACAACCCGCTGCAAAGAATAGAACAGAATATCCCATTTTGATTTTGAGGAACCATGTGCCCAGGCAAAATCCTACCATGAGGAAGAAAGACAATGGAAACACCATAGTTGCTGTTGGTGGTGAAATGCGCATTTGTCTGTGGACTTATAATAGTAACAAGATTCTTCCCTACTCACTGTTTCTTTCATAGGTCACAGGCTCTAGCACTAAAAATAGCACATACATTTTCTCTCTTGAGCCAACTCTGATTAATAGCTTAACCCGATTAATGGCTGCTTGATTAATCATCAACCCTGGTTAATGACTTTTGAGAAAGAGTCTGAAACAAAGTGTGGTCTCAGGGACAAAGAGTTCTGCTATCCATTGGTGATGCCTGCAATGCGAACAGGAAGAGAGAGTGGGGACAAAGCTGTTTCTTTTCTACTCCTGTTTGGACACTCTCACTCGGCACTTTCAGATTAACGTAATGGTTCTATAAGTCCAGCAGCATATTAATAACTAATGCTCCTAACACTTCTATGTCGCATTACCCAAAACAATCTATGCATACAGATATGATTTCCATATAGTTTTCCTATGAGATAAAAAAGAAAAAGCATGTCTATGATCCCAATTTGGAGATGAAGAGAATAAGTGTTAAGTAGAACAGTGGGCTTCCACTAAGGTCACCTAATAATTCATGGAAGATCCAGAATTTGAATTTAGTTCTTTCAGAAGCAACAAGATGCTCTTTTCACACAATATTATCCCCCAAAAAATGGCAGAGAGAGAGAGAAAGAAAGAAAGAAAGAGAAGGAGGGAGGGAGAATTGTTCTCTTGACTGTCTTGGATCAGAGTGATCGTACGTTATCTACCAGTGATTCACTCTTCAAAGTTTGGATTCTTTCCTGCTAATAAATTCCTGTGTATCCAACAAACCCAAATGAGACATTCGTGCAACAAAGCTGAAATTTACACAGGAAGTTGACTGAAAGGAAACCTATCAGGAACTGGGCTACAGATATGAATAAAAAATTAGTTTCTGACTATAGTAACCTTGCAAACATGTAAACGAGTAAATGAACTCCAATGTGCTGAGAGCTAAAATGACAAGGACTCATGGTGGGACACAGGAGCCAATGGCCACCATACCAGGTGTGAGTGGACAGGCTGGGTGTCAGAGTGGCCTCACTCAAGAAGAGATGGATGGGTCCCAAAGGGTGGGTGGGTGATCACTAAGTATACTCAAGGGGTAGCCAGCCAAGCCAGGAGGAGCAAATGCCAGGACTGGGTACCAGAACAGCATGGCAGGTTCATAAAAAAACTGGGTGGGGCGTGTGCATAATAGAGGCAAACAAGAGGCAGGGTGTGCCCTGGAGTATACGGCGTGAGGTAGACGAGAAGATGGTCGTGAGAAGCACTCAGGCACCTGGAGTAGACTGGGATTTATGGAGTTTAGCCTGTAAGCACTGGGAAGCCACTAGAAGGTTTTCAGCAGGGGTCCAAAACAATCACATTGGACTTTGAAAAAGACCACTGTGGAAACTGGGCTGGAGTTACCCACGTCACGGACAGTACAACCCGGCAAGAAATGAGCAGAGCCTAAACCAAGAGTTCTTCCTCTGGGACCCACACTTTTTGAAGGATTTATAGAAGCTCTCCACTTGTATGCCCCAAATGTCGGAATGAGCATGTCTCTGAGGCAAAGCTCTGTACCTTTCCCCAGGTTCTCAATGAAACCCAGCATAAGAAGGACAACAACATTCTGAAGTTGGAAACTGTCTGGCCTAAACTCAGGTCACAAAAGTGCAACAAAAAAAAAAAGAGAGAGAGAGAAACATAAGTGTTACATAGGAGTCACGTATAAAACAAATAGGGTTTGAGATGCAGGATTTGCATTTAATTTTTTTTAAAGATTTTATTTATTTATTCGACAGAGATAGAGACAGCCAGCGACAGAGGGAACACAAGCAGGGGGAGTAGGAGAGGAAGAAGCAGGCTCACAGCGGAGGAGCCTGATGTGGGGCTCGATCCCAGAACGCCGGGATCACGCCCCGAGCCGAAGGCAGATGCTCAACCGCTGTGCCACCCAGGCGCCCCTGCATTTAATTTTTAAAAAACAAATGAGCAAAGGCCTTAACAACAGGCCAACTCTACCTGGATCATATTTTATACACACAAAGTTGAGGAACTCATGTGTATACAGGCGCCTTGCCATAGATTTTCCAAGATGCACCAGATCGCCCTACTACCCCATCTTCCTGCATCTTCTTTAATTTCCAAGTGCTCTTACTTGTTGGACCATGTATCCCAAAGGTTGGTTTGGAAAGGAAATTCCCCATAAGTTCAAGACTCTGAGAAGGTGGCCAAAGAAGACATGTATGTAATAGCCTCTTCCGGAAATCTCAAAACTCTAGCTACAGAAACTTCTAGAAGCAGAAATGTAGCAGTTACCAGGCAACAAAGTAAATACAGAAAGAAAAATCTAGACCATTTTTTCTTAACCTTTATGGGACTTAGAGATCCATAACCCCCATAACCTTGAGAAATTGCTGAACCCTATAGACCTTCTCCCAAAACAATTCACACAGGTATCTTCTTACAAAATTGTGCACACTATTTTGAGAGGTTCTCAAAACCTCTCTAGTCCAAGAACAACCATATGACCCTTGACACCTGCTTAACAGCCCCCAGTCTCAATAATTCTCCTTTCCCTCAACAAAAATTCTATTATCGTAGTTTTTCATCTAAATTAGTCCCACTAATGTTTACATTATCTGGCTTCCATTGATCCATTCACTCTGCAATTAATTTCACCTTTGCTGCATGCATGCAACCCCCATCAGCTGTAAAATCACAAAGTCTAAAAGGAGACTGATTCTAATTTCCACTAAATTAAACTATCACCCAAATGGCATACGAAATCCCAAATGGATTTATAAATGTAGAATAGGAAATATTGTTGTATGCTCAAGCTTCATAAAAATGCCTTCCCGTCTCAGCAGTGGTATCTGAACTGACCACTAGGTATCTGAATCCTGGTCTACTTTACGGATATTATATATACACACATACCCATGTAATATATACACATACACACATATAATACCTGTAGGAATTCTCCATCTCTATCTCTCTATCTATATATCCTTTCACATTCTCTCCACTTTAAAGCAAATTATATACATTTTCAAAGTAAGTCCAAGCCCCGCAATGGTCCTGATTTCTTAATGCATTAGGGAAAAAGAATAATTTGAAGGGAAAAAATTACGGCAAGTTCTATATCGTCTCTTCTTTTTCCCACCCTGCAGTTACTGAAAACCTTTGAGTAGACCCCTCAAGAAGACCACACATTCAATAATTTGAAGCAAAAGGTTAATGGTGTTGTTACAACTATTATCCCTTTTAAAATCATTATCCTCTTGTTTTTTATGGCTATATTACCTTCACCTTTCCATGAACCCACTTTACCAGCTGTTTCCCTCTGTCATAAAGTTTGCTGAACATTATCATAGGAATAGGAGAAATGCCATGTTTTATCAATCAAGCCTTAGGGAATTTGAGGCTTCCTATAACCACAACTGTAAAGGGAGTTTATTGCAAGTTTCTGTTTTGATTTGTAAATTGTCCTTAAGTAAAATACATACCTGATGCCAAGTATAGAATGTAAAAATGCAATACGGAATGCTACAGAAACCTGTACCATAAAGTCTGATAGGCTGACAAATGAGAAAGCTGAAGACTACTGACGAACGCACGCAGGCTTGCTTCCTCCAGGCGCCTGACACCCGCGGCATCTTTCAACCTGCCAGCACCTGAATTCCTCCATCCTTCACCCCACACCACCCCGGCACCCCAAAGAATACATGAAACATAGGACTGATGCTTTTAAAGTACACAGGACTACATAGGAAGTCTCAACACAGCTCCGAATTTGATACAATAAAGATATTATTTAATCAGGATGCAATAATATTCAAACTTTACTGCAAAAGTCCTAAAATACCACCATACAATGGGGACTAAAAACACATTCCTAAATTATTAGACATTATTAAATATGTATAACTAAATGATAGCACATATCAAACTTGTAGGATACAGCTAAAAGAGGACCTTGAGGAAATGTTGCAGCCTTAGGAAGCACTTTATTTTATTTTATTTCTTATTATTATTAGTTGTGGGGGGGGGGAGAGAGGGAGTGGGGAGGGGCAGAGGGAGAGGGAGAGGGAGAGAGAGAATCTTAAGCAGGCTCCACGCCCAGCACAGAGCAGGACACAGGGCTTGATCTCAGGACCCTGAGATCATGACCTGAGCTGACATCAAGAGTCAGAGTCTAAACTGTCTAAGCCACCCAGGTGCCCCCATAACAAGCATTTTAAAAGATTGAAAATAAGTGAATGAAATATCCAACCAAAGCAGACATTAAAAGAGGAAGAAAACAAATCCAAATAAGGTAGTGGAGAGGAGCTAAGCATAAGAGTAAGGTTGCTTTCTTTTATTAAACAAATGAAGAAAAACAACAAAATCAAGATCCAGTTCCTTGAAAAAGTATTATTTGTAAATCTCTAGCAAGACTGATCAAGAGGAAACAGAGAAGCCACAAATTAGCATAATCAGAAATGGAAAAGAAACATAGCTGTGGATAAATTACTTTGTTTAATATTTTTTAAGATTTTTATTTTTTTATGTAATCTCTACCACCGACGTGGGGCTTGAACTCACGACCCGAAGATCAAGAGTTGCACGCTCCACCGACTGAGCCATCTGGGCACCCGCATGGCTATAGATAAGTTATAAGTTAACACTATAAACAATTTTGTACCAATCCATTTGAAAATAATGATGAAATGCCATATTCCCCCAAAATATTTTAATTACCAAAATGACTCAAAAACAAATAAATTCTGATCAAGCCAGCAGCTATTAAGTAACCTGAATCAGCAGTCCAAAAACTCTCTCTCTTCAATCAATTTCACAAGATAATTTTAACTACACAGAGCCCCAAACTCTCTATTTTTTTTTTACCAACATTTTCCAGAACAAAGAAATAGAGAAAGCTCTCCAACTCATTTTTTGATGTTATTATAACCCTATTCTAAAACCAGTCAAGGGCAGTGCAAAAAGACAATTAGAGGCCCAAATCACTAATCAGCATAAATGCAACAATAACAAAATAGTGTCAAGTCAAATCAATAGTGTATAAAACGAACACATCATTAGTGAGTTGGCTTTATATTACGAAGGCAAAGATATTTCAAAATTATAAAATCAATCAACCTAAAGAACAAAATGATATGATTATCTCAACAGATGCAGAAAAGCTATAAATATAAACATGTATTTAGTACAAATGCTTTTGGCAAAGTGGGAACAGAGAGAAACTTTCTTAATCCAAAGATGACGTCATTCTTATCAAACTTTGTAATGAATCCCCATAAAGTCAGGAAACAGCCAAGAATTCCCACTTATTGGCGTCACTGAATAATACCATACTAGAAATCCTAGCCCATAAAATATACCAAAAAGAAGCAAAAGGCGTAAGGTATGTCTACAAGAACAAGATGTCTTAATTTATAAATAAAATGAGTATGTGTATCAGCCCACGGGCTAAATCAAGCCTACTGTAGACCAAATCCAGCCACGCCCATTTTTTTTGCATATTGCCTAGGACTGCTTTTGACCTAGGATAGCAGAGTTAGTAGTGGTTGCATGACCCTCAGAGACAAGAATATTTGCCATCTGCCTTCTCCAGAAAAAGTCTGCTCACCCCCGGTCTACACAATAATAAATATGAGTAGATCGAACAGAATAAATCAAACAGAATCCACAAACCAACTAGTAGAATGAAAAAAAAAATTAACAGTTTCTGGGCTCAAGATCAATGTATAGAAAATCAGTAGCATCTTTCTGTATCAGGATAATCTACTTGAAAACTGTATTCCAAAGAAAGCAACTACTCACCGTAATACATACATACATACATACATAAATATATAAGCAAACTGTATGGCATATAGAAAAATATCTCATACCTTTACAAAAAGAATAAAATATTTTTGAAGGACATGAGATTAAAAACGAATAAAAATGAAATAAATGTTTATTTCTTTGGCAAACCTTCCAATCATGATACAGCCAGTAACTGTCCTGTCCTAGATTCTCAAAATCCCTTTGCCTGCCCTCTTGGCAGCTGTTTTGGTTATTTCTGGATTTCCCAACAACATGTGGGGTAGACAAACAATAGATGAGTTGGATGTGATTGTGCCCAGTACGTACAGAAAAAATAAGGGACAAAATAAAGTAAGAGAATGAGAAAGAAAGGAAAAGCCAATAACTCTAAGTTTTAGTGCATTATAAGAATCCTAAAATATTTAAATTTACAGAATATTTATAATGTGATTAACGCCAAAATAGAACATAATACGCATCCATGTTTCATCACAACCCTATGAGGATGATATCATTATTGTTTTCGATTTATATATGAGGAAGCTGACCTGGGGAGAGTTTAGTGCCATTAATGAGTTATACAGCTAGGCATTCATTCAGTGGGGATCCAAACTCAAGCAATATAACTCTAGACCCTACTCTCTTAATCCAGAGCCTGTGAAGTAGGTATTACTCCTTTCATTATTAGAGGTCATCCTATTGTCTTCACTGTCAGTTCCAGAAACTTGAAACTATTAAGTGACTTGACCAAATTCATCAGCGTAGCCTTGAGATTCAAGTGTGATAGTTGCCAAAATTCATATCGCACCGACAATGGTCCAAAACTCGAGTGACACCAGCACAGGAGCAGGGAAGGAATAAAAAGCTTTAAATATTAATTATTCACCAGATACTGTGATTTGGGGTGGAACAGACCTTCAGAAATGTCAATAGACTATACATTATTCATCAATTTATCAAAGTCAAGAATTTAAATATTTAAACATTTCTACCACTGAAACATAGGTAGCAAACCCCACAGTCACTAAAACTGTGTATAGCACATTAAATTTCTATCCTCAGCTGATGACGTAGGGCTTCCATTTATCCAGTTCTAACAATTTTCTTTAGAAAGACAGGCCTGGGAGTCTCGGGAGAGAAGTGACAGGCAGGGAGGCATCCCAAGTTACTGATTCTCAGTCTCAACAGTGCTTCCTTCAATTGTTACCTCATCTTTCGGTGTCCTTGCATGCCATTCTAGGTAGAGATTTAATTCTTGACAATAATAATTCAAAATAGCCTCAGCCTTTTATTTTCCTTGAAGGGCAGTCCATTCTTTTTGTAGATCTAAGAGAAGAGAGATAATCTGTGACAACGCTAACACCCGTAGATAACCATTCTTGACCATGAGGTACATGGTTAAAATTGAAACTACCCCCTGAATACTACCATAAAATTGCCTTAATCAAGAGACTTGCTTCTCCCTCAGCAACGGGTCATCAAAGCATTGGATTTTCTGGGGCAAAGGTTGAGTCTGTGGTGTAGAAGTAGAATTTGACCGCCAAATAGAGTAGTTCGTAAGCAAACGACTATGTGTAAAGGTTCTATTCAGTGTCCAATGAACCAGCCCAAACAGCGAGGTCAGAATGTCTGAAGCTTCTGGACAGGGAATCAATGCCAAATAGAAGGAGCTTTCTGCTCAAGCACTTCTCTGGATTAGGACATGATCCCAGGAAGCAGCTGGAATTACTGGGATAGCTTTGAAGCCTCTCAAGAAAGTCACCTGTGAAGGGTCAGTCATGAGTTGAAGGCCCCATTCAAGCAGGATGAATCTCAGCAGAGCTGAGTGAAGAGCCTGAACTTCAGAGACTCACCCAAAATTTGAGGCCGGAGAATAATTCTTGGATATGCCAGATGATTGGTCTGCTTCAGTTTCTGATCTAGCCAGCTTTGGTTTTCTACGCTCAGTGACTGGGTACAACCGAGATTGCAGATTGAATATCTTTCGTGCCCAGAGCTGAGTGATACTAAAGCACGTGGTGAAGATCCTGTCGCCACATGATAGGTATTAGGAATAGGTCAGTCTTGCTGTATTTCCAAGTTGTCAAAGCATGTTTATCAGATAGACATTGCTGCTTCATCAGACAAATCATACTAGGTTAAGTTTGTCCCAGTTACTGGATTTGGTTAAAACTGATCAAAGAGGATCTCATTCAATATGGCTTAAAAAATGACCAATTTGTCCTCCAAAAATCTAACCAAGGTGACAAAAGCAAAATGAAAGTAAGACTTATTTGATAGAAGCAGTAAAAAAGCTAAGAACTTTTCTAGCAGAAGACCAGAAACATTGGAAACTATCTACCAGACCCAAAACAAGTGGGACAGAACCAAGGTTGAGACCAAATTGAGTTGTGACCTACTCCAGGTATACAAGGATGTGGCTGAAGCAATGAATAATCATTTTACAAGAAAGTCCCCAAATCTTCAAGCACCGGGTCAGCCGGTTCAGGGAGCAGGAGCAGGCTGTGGGCTCTTTGTGGGCTCCTGGCATGGGTATTAAAGCCAAAAGAGAAATGGGGCTGTTCCCAGGCAACTCCAGGCCTCCATAGTGGATGTGAGCCTACATATCCTAAAAGAAGATGGCCCCCATCTCCTCATCCCAATAGGACTCCGCAGATAACATTCCCATTTACGGCTAGAAAAAGAGAGACCCACAGTTGCTCTGTACCTCTACAGCAGCTATTAATGTCAACTATTCTAGACATTTACATGCATGTGTGTGTGTATATGTGTATATGTATACGCATATACATATACACATATACACACACATATATAGATAACCAAGAATCAGCAGAAATTAAAAAAATAATGTCATAAAAGTGAGAAGTCACTCCATAGAAGCAAAACAAATGGTCCCCAAAGGAAACAGCATTGACAAAGAGAAGAGAAGAAAATGTGGCCAAAAATCTGGATATTCCTTATGATACTGAAGGCAATCTGGGTTTCATATAATAAGAGCAGCCTGGTAAAGAAGTACAATTAGAAAGTTAAAAAAAAAAAAAACTTAGACAAATAAAAATATGATTAGTACAATATAAAACACAGCGGGACACAGAAAAACAAAATGTACATACAGTTAACCTCCCAATAATAATTAAAAGCCCAATTGGAGGGGCACCTGGGTGGCCCAGTCACTGAAGCATCCAACCCTTGATTTTAGCTCAGGTCACGATCTCAGGGTCGTGGGATCGAGCCCCACATCAGGCTCTGCACTCAGGTTGGAGTCTTCTTAGGATTCTCTCTCTCTCCCTCTCTGTTTGCCCCTTCCCCTGATCATTCGAGCACACTCTAAGTAAGTAAGTAAGTAAGTAAATAAATAAATAAATAAATAAATCTAAAAATTAAATTAAATTAAAAAATAAAAGCCCAATTTGACAATGTAAAGCAAAAGACAAATGGAATATAAATTATTTGAGCAAGACTTGAGTTTTCAGAACTGAAGTGCCCCCTAAACACTAAAAAGGAATACTGAATGTAGTCACACATCACTAGATATATCCTGCTATTATTTCTGAATTCAGAGGTTAATTCTAATAACATACTACTTAGAACTTTTAGAAAGATAAAACAATTTTATGAACAAGGAAAGAGAAACATATGCTGAATTTATCATAAAATGCTCAATACTAAAACCCAATGAAGAAATATCTACATTGTTCTGAGGAAAATATTGTGAACCTAGAATCCTTTAACAAGCCATATTATCATTTGCATATGAAGACCAACTAAACATGTCTTTAGTTGTACAAGGATTCAGAAAATATACCCCCAATTTGTCTTTTCTGAAGAAGAATATTACTCAAGTATATATTCCAGCCAATTAAAAATTAGATGTCTATATACAAAAAAGAGAAAAATCCTGGATATAAAAAACACTGGAGATAAAAGCAACTAGCAAACTCTAGAACTACATCAAAACAAGGGTGACAATGCATTGCTAGGGTTTAATGCAACTGCTCAGAACAGATACTTTTATAAACAAGACAATTAAATAAGTACAAATTTTAATTTTAAAATAAAAATTTAAAAACTGTATGGTGACTAACATAATAAAAAATTATTATAAAAAATTTAAAAAATAAAAAAATAAAAACCATTTTTTTAATAATCTGGAGCTAAAATAATGACTTTTAAAATTATAAATATTATCAAACCTGGGTCTTGGGAACCGGAGGAGGACAAATAGAAATTTTTAGAAATGCAAAGGTTTTATTTTCATCAGAGATTAGAGATACTAATGTGACAGAAAACCATAGGCTCAAAAATACCAAAATTTAGGGGTACATTTGGGGAAGGAAAAGTGAATGAAAAAGGACAAGAAGCATTCTAAGGTCCTGAAACATAGTATGCTATCTTTTTGGAAACTTGTCATGCTGTATGCTTTTGATCTGAGCAATTTTCTATATGCAGGTTATACTTTATTGTTTTAATTGATCTTAAACTCTAAAGCTAATAAGTGATTACAGCAAAGTTGTAGGATATAAGGTTGATATACAAAAGCCCATCACTTTCCTATATACCAGCGATGATCAAATGGAATTTAAAATGGAAACACAATATCATTTTAATAGCACCTCCCAAAAATAAAATATTTAGGTATAAATCTAACAAAATACATAGAAGAGCTGCATTAGGAAAATTACAAAACTCTGATGAACAAAATCAAGGAATACCTAAATAAATGGAAAGATAATCCAGGTTCATGGATAGGAAGACGCAGTATTGTCAAAATGTTAATTATTCCCAACTCTAACTATAGATTCAACACAATGCCAATCAAAATCACAGCAAATTATTTCATGGACGTTGAAGAACTGATTCTAAAGTTTATGTGGAGAACCAGAAGACCAAAATAACCAGTTTAATATTGAAGAACAAAGCTGAAGATCTAATTATCCAACTTCAAGACTTACTATAAACCTAGTGTAATCAGTATGGTGTGGAATTGGCAAAAGAACAGACAAATAAATCAATGGAACAGAAGAGATAGCCCAGAAATGTACTCACATAAATACACTGAACTGATCTTTGTCAAAGAAGCAGAGACAATACAACAGAGAAAAGATAGTCTTTTCAATAAGTGGTGATGGAACGGCCGGACATTCACCTAAAAAAAAAAAAAAAAAGAGGAAGATTAATCTAGACACTGACTTCACAGCCTTCACCAAAATTAACTTAAAATATATCATAGACTTAAATGTCAAACACAAAGCTATAAAACTCCTAGAAAAAAAACATGGAGAAAATCTAGATGACCTTGGGTTTGGTGATGACTTTTTAGATGTATATACCAAAGGCACAGTCCATGGAAGAAATAAATTGGATTTCATTAAAATTAAAAACTGCTCTATGAAAGACAGTATCCCAGAAAATGAGAAGACAGGTCACACGCTGGGAGAAAATATTTATAGAAGTCACATCTGATGAAGGATTTTTCAAAATATACAAAGAACTCTTAAAGCTCAACAATAAGAACACAACCAACCTGATGAAAAAATGGGCCAAGTCCCTTAAAAAAGAAGCCAAAAAACATATAGAGACGGTAAATGACCATATGGAAAGATGTTCTACATCCCATGTCATTAGGGAAATGAAAAATTAAAACAATAAGATACCTCTACACACCTATTAGAATGGCCCAAATCCAGAACACTGACAACACCACGTGCTGGTGAGGATGTGGGGCAATAGGAAATTTCATTCATTCCTGGTAGGAATGCAAAATGGTGCAGCCTCTTTGGAAGACAGTTTGATAGTTTCTCACAAATTAAACATGCTCTTAGTATAACATCCAGCAATCATACTCCTTGGTATTTGGTCAAAGGAGATGAAAACTAGGTCCACACAAAAATCTGCACTGGGATGTTTATAGCAGCTTTATTCATAATTGCCCAAAGTTGGAAGCAACCAAGATAGCCTCCAGTAGGTGAATGGGTAAATAATCTGTGGCACATCCAGACAACGGAATATTTTCTGGCACTAAAGTGAAATGAGCTCTCAATGGCCATGAAAAGAGATGGAGGAAATATAAGTGCCTATCACTAAGTGAAAGAAGCCAGTCTGAACAGAGATTACATACTGTATGATGTCAACTGAATGACATTCTGAAAAAGGCAAAACTGTGAAGGCAGTAAAAAGACCAGTGGTCAGAGGGGAAAGGAAGATTAGGTGGAACACAAAGGATTTTCAGGGCAGTGAAACTACTCTATACGATACTATAATGGTGGATACATGTCATTACACAATTGCCCAAACTCATAGACTACACAACACCACGAGTGAACTCTGGTGTGGACTCCAGGCTTTTGGTGATGATGATGTGTCAATGTAAGTTCATCTATTGTGATAAATGCACCTCCCCGGTGTGGGATGTTGATAATGGGGAAGCTATGCATGTGTGGAGGCAGGGGTATATGGAAAATCTCTGTACCTTTCTCTTGATTTTGTTGTGAACCTAAAACTACTCTAAAAATGAAGGTCTAAAAAAAATTACCTCAGTGCCTAGAAACAAGATTAGAAATTCCAAATTATTGGGTAAAAGAGAACCAAGAAAATTTGATCAAGTCAAAAGTCAAGAAAAGGACTAAAGGAACAGTATAAATATAGTAAGTACAGGATTATAAAATAAGATAACCAAAAGATAGTAATCACAATAAATGCAAAGGGGTTAACTTCACCTTTTAAAAGTAAACAATTCTTTCCAATTAAGTAAAAAAGTAAAATCCAGCTCTATGCTGTTCAAAAAAAAACAAAGAAAAGCACTAAAACAAGAAAAGCCATAACACAGGAATGTGTGTTGTGGCTGGTAAGGTATGCCAGGTAAATAGGAGCAAAAAGAAAAAAAAATGGCGACATCCATACCAGATAAGTTAGAAGGCATGAAATGGTGTTTTACTCTGGTTTCACCAGGGAAACAGAAACCACTGTGAGGATTTTCAATAGCGGGAATGTAGGGCAGAGAACTATTTATAGGTGCGGAGTTGCCAAGATATCAGTAAGGGGAGAGGGTGTGGTGAACCCGGGAAGGAGGCAATGTCTCCAGTGCCTGGGGGTGCCAGCGTCACTGGCTGGCAGAAGGTAGAGTCACAAGGAAATGCAGCCAAGACAGGAGGCAGAAAGGAAGGAGGATAAGTACCCTGGCTTTTCTGTTCCTCCACTGGCCAAAGTTTCTCACTGGCCAAACCTGTCTGAAAGCCAGCCGGCAAAGGAGCCTGAGAAGCACAGCCTACACACGTCAGCCCCCCTGTAAGACAGTGAGGAACAGAGAGGGTGGGGCAAAGAATGGGAATGGAGACCAAAGTCCTAGGACCAACAAAGAATGTTGAAAGGAGTAGAGATAAAACGAATAATCCACCAAGGGCATATACTTGTGTTACCTTGTACCGAGAGTAGGAATGATGAGATGTGTCAGTGAGGGACCAGTCAGAAGACAGAATCATGACAGTTACTTTAAAGAATTTAATACACAAAAAATAATATATATATGGTAAAAGTTGTTAACTAAATAAGTGAATGGGGCAAACAGAGAACTCCAACGTATCACCAAGGAGCAATTGGAAGACATAGCTCAGAGGAGGGGTCTCATGCGCCTGGACCCAGATATCTCAGGAGGAGGTGCTGGCCAGCTGGTGATCTGGAAATGCCATGAAGCTGATTGCACACGTATGAGGGGGGGAAATGTAAACTCCAATCAACTGGAACTACCAGGGCAAGAAAAGGAACCAGATATAAAAGCCACAGGAGCAAAAATAAGGGAGCCCAGACAGGTCTCCCTGCATCAGCTCTGCAGATGCTCTCCAGGACCCATTTGCCTATCACGAAGGCAGCTGGCAGAAAAGCAATGTGATTTGCAGAATCCTAGTCTTACATTAGAAAGCAAGACATCGGCATGTGGGTACACTCACTCAAAGATGAAAAGAGTTTTCCTATTTGAGTACAGTCACACTAACTAGAGTAGTAGTTATTTACAGAGGAAAGATACTTACTTTATTTCCAATATCATTATAGACCTCTTCCTTTTAAAGATGTAAACTATCTTATCTATAATTTACTCTTACAGGAATTGGCCAAATTATCACAATTTTTTCAGTGGAAGTCACCTTTCATATGGTTTCTGAAAATTGTTCATACTACCTCTAATCTTTTAAAAGCATGCATTTATTTATTTATCTAATGACAAAATAATTACAAAACATACTAATATGACACCATGATATATAAGGTTTAATACTAGAGTCTGTTGTGACAATTTTTGAATATATCTCCTTAATGCTTGACAATAAAATTAGCTTATTTTGCATTATTTCTAATAATTATGATTCCAGTGAGCTTATAGAAAACACTTCTCTTAAATTTACTTTAATCAAGGGTGCCTGGGTGGCTCAGTTGGGCAGGTTTCTGGCTCTTGCTTTCAGTTTGGTTCATGATCTCAGAGTTATGGGATCGAACCCCGTGTCAGCCTCCATGATCGGTGCAGCGTCTGTTTGAGGGTTCTCTCCCTTTCCTTCTCCCTCCCCCTCTGTTCCTCTCCCCTCTCCACAAGCTTGCTCTCTCTCTCTAAAATAGATGGATGGACTCTGAGAAACCAACCGAGGGCTTTAGAGGGGAGGGGGTTGGGGGAATGGGATAAACTGGTGATGGGTAGTAAGGAGGGCACGTATTGCATGGTGCACTGGGTGTTATACGCAACTAATGAATCATCGAACTTTACATCAGAAACCAGGGATGTACTGTATGGTGACTAACATAATATAATAAAAAAACATTAAAAAAAAGAAAAGAAAAAAATAAAATAGATGGATAAAATCTTTTTTAAAAAATTCACTTTAACCAAAACTATTGGTCTTCTAATGATGGATAGTTCTGACTTTGAAAATGGCATTCACTCATCTTTTTTCATTTGACAAATATTTATTGAGATATTGGTGATATATATATATAT
>NW_024425230.1:10635451-10847629 GCF_017311325.1 Ursus maritimus | reverse complement strand
ACTAAAATTCCTGTCCATGAGAAAGTGAAATTCTGTTTTAGAGACAAGCAGTGAAAAGAATTACATAAAATATACAGTATGCTAAGACAACAGTATGCTAAGACAACAATATACAGTATGCTAAGACAACAGTAAGTACTATGGGAAAAAAATAAAGGCAGATAAGGGGATATGATCTATTAGGGGTGGGATAGGTAATATTTTAGATGCGTGACGAGGGAAGATCTCACCGACAAGGTGCGCAGAGATCTGAATATAGTGAGGACAGTAGCCATAAGGATACCTGGGGAAAGAGAACATTCCTGACAAAGGCAATGATATGTGCAAAGGCCCTGGGGTAGAGCATGCCTACCATGAGAGAAAGTTAAATTCTTCCTCTCAACTCAAAGCCACGATTTCTTGGATTCACAATGATACTGTTTTTTCCCTTTAAGGTGTTAACTTTGGGAGAATTTTACATGTAAAATACATACAAAATACACACAAATGCATACACACCAAATTTGTTTGATTTTACATGTTATTATTATATGAGTATACTTTTGGCATTTTGCCAGTTCTAGCAACATAGAAGTTATTATATTTTTTCCTTTTTTAATGTAATGTTACAGTTAAAAACAAAACTAATGATTACAATGCAGTTTGAATTATAACTGTATTTTAATATTACTGGTAGGAATTTATCTTTAAACTAATAAAGATTGTAATTTTCATTTTCAAAAGACATGTTAATTATTCCAAACAGAGATTTTAAAAGAAGTTGATTGTGTTTATACTTCCTGCCAATGTAAGTTTAATATTTTCAATTAAATGTTTTAATTGGTTGTTCATAAGGTACCTTTTCATAAGGCACAATCATTTTCAAGAACTGGAGACCTCCAAACACCATCTTAAAATTCAATTAGTTTATAATGCGTTTGAATAAATTATAGTTTTGAGGACAGCTCTTTTAGAAGGCTGAATAAGATTAGCTTAAACAACTAAAATTCTGTTACCTATATAGCTAGTGTGAATGAAAAATTTATTTAATTTATTATTATTATGAAATACTTCATACATACTAACAAGTAAATAATATAAATGTACAAAGTATAAAAATAGTTGTAAAATACTTGTAAACTTTCCACAAAAATTAATAGAACATTAGCAATACTTTTGAAGTTCCCCCAACCCAATATGTGGTACCCTCTTCCTCTCTATGCCAGCTTCCCTCCCTCTCATCCATTGTCACTCAGGGGTGACTAGTTTTCCAAAATTTGTGTGCATAATTTTCTTGTCTGCCATCAAAGTGTATGAATCCCTAGACAATATATTTCATATTTTATATGCCTCTGAGCTTCATACAAATGGTATGATGCCATGTTTTTACTGCAACTTGCTTTATTCCTTTAACACTGTGATGAGACTTGCCCATACTGAGATACATAAAGCTGCCCTGAACTCATTTTCATTGCCACCCAGGATTCTATAGTATGAATATCCACAATTCATTCATTTTCTTATCAATGGACCTTTGCTTGTTTTTAAAACTTTGTTATTATAAACATTGCTGCTATGAATACTCTTGAACACACATGTTTCGAGTATATCCTTAAGTTGTAGATTATACATGCCTTCAATTTTAAAAATCAATGACAAATTGTTTCATAAAACACTTGCATAAATTTACACTCTCACCAGCAATGAAAGCCCTGTGATTTTTGCAGCTTACTTCCTGAATAGAGTTTCTAATTCATAGAGTGGGGAAACAGAACCAAGGAGGAAACAGGCAGATTTCCTGATTTGAAGAGACAATGTTGAGAGTCTGCGGAGACCAAGGTGACTAGTGATATAGAATGGCGTAACAGAGAGAAGAGAGCAGGACAGAGACGCAACTATGGGAATCTTCTGAGACTCTGCCTCAAGGATTCAACTGAGTACTAATCAGTGTACGTGTGCAAAGAAACTACTTAAGGCTCAGGAAAGAATCACCCAGAAGTATTGGAGGTAATGGGACTCTGATTCACAAGAGACTGGAAATAATGCTCATTTCCACTGGTCAAATTGGAAAATCTCCTGATTCACAAGGCATTAGGCAGAAGGCTCAGAGGGCTTTGCCTCTGTAGTGGGGAATAATTAGCCATAGACTGAGCTCTGCTTCAGTCCCTCTTAACAAATCATAAAGATGTGACAATCAAATTCCTTCTGAATAATTGCATCCCAGAACAAAGTTCAAGAAGATCTACTGGAATGTAAAAATATCCAGCACCTGAATAATGTGAAATTTATGCTGTCTGATATCTAATTTAAATTGCTGTGCATGCAAAGAGGGGCAAACAAAGTACAACTTATAATGTGGAAAAAATTCAACTGAAACTGACCCAGAACTAAAATGGATATTACAATTAGCAGACAAAGACATTAAAACACTTATTATACCTGTATTCCATATGCTGCAAAAGTAACACAATACAGAAGATATAAAAAAGATCCAAATCAAAAATCAAGAGATGAAAACTACAATGTATAAGCTAAAAAATACACTAGATGGCATTAGCTGCAGGTTAGACATTGCAGCGGAAAAGACTAGTGAACATGAAGACATTAAAAAAAGAAACTATCCGAAATGAAACAAAGTAAAACAGAAAGATTCAAAAATGAATGGAGCCTCAGTGATCCATGGGACAATTTCAGTCAGCCTAATATACCTGTAATTGTAGTTCCAGAAGGGCAGTGGGGACAGGTAGAAAAAAAAATATTTGAGGGGCACCTGGGTGGCTCAGTTAAGCAACCACCTCTTGGTTTCAGCTCAGGTCATGATCTCGGGGTCATGAGATCGAGCCCCGTGTTTGGCTCTGTGCTCAGCTCGGAGTCTGCTTGAGATTCTCTCCCTCCCCCTCTTCCCCTTCCTCTGTGCTCTCTCTCTGTCTCTCTCTCAAACAAATAAATAAATAAAATCTTTCAAAAAATTCGGAAAAGAACAATGTTCAAAATTTTATGAATTTGACGTAAAGTTTAAACTCACTGATGCGGGAAGCTCAAGGAAACCTACATCATAGTCAACTCCTCAAAACCACTGATAAAGAGAAACATCTTAAAATCAATCAGAGGGAAATGACATGGGTTGTACAGTGGCACAAAGGTAAGGATGACAACATATTTCTTCTTGGAAACAATGCAAGTGAGAAGACAGTAGAGTAACATCCGTAAAGCAGTAGAAGAAAACACTGGCAACTTAAGAGTTCAAATCCACCTTTCAAAAACCAAAGTCAAATAGGAACTTTCTCGGGGTTATGAGAGCTAAAAAGTTTATTACTAGCAGACCCTAACTACAAAATGTGCTAAAGGAAGTCCTTCTAGCAGGGGGAAAATGATACCATTTGGAAATACAGATCTATACGAAGAAATAAAAACACTATAAACTGTGACTACACGGGTAAACAGGTGTTTATCTTTGTGTAAAAGATAATTGGTTATTTGTTTGTCTGTTTTTTAAGTAGGCTCCATGCCCAACATAGGGCTTGGACTCATGCCCCTGAGAGCAAGAGTCATATCCCCTACTGACTGAATCAACCAAGTGTCCCAATAATCAATTATTTAAAGGAAAAATGACAACAATGTAGTGTAGTGTTTATAACACATATAAAAGTAAAATATATCACAACAATAGCACAAAGGTTGATAAATGGAAGCATATTAGCTTAAGTGTCTTTAACTACAAATTGATTGGTACATTATCACTTGAAAATAGACTATGTAAGTAGAAAATTATAAAACCAATAAGCTAGCAAAAGGGATAAAAATGGAATCAAATTGGATTGGATTGTACTGCCCTTCTATTTTTATTCTCTGCTTTAATTTTACTCTGAAACTTAGGGGTAATGTATCAATCTAAATTTTAAGATACACTTTAAATAACTATAAGTGTAAAAATTTTATAGGAAACTTACGGATAAATAATAACCATAAAAACATCTGACCAAGATAAAGAAGAGAAATTAAAATCTTTGATTTAGCAATGGAAAACATAATCTAAGTATATGACTAACGTACCCGCATAAGTGAAAAGATTTATTTCCCATTCAGGAAGTGTGTTGAAATTCCTCTGACATATGCAAAAGTATTGTTTTATAATCACTTAGTTGTCTGTGTAGCACTGTGATTTGGAGTTGAATCATGAATGCCAGAACTGTAATTGTACCCTATTTAGTAACCGTGGACTGAAAGGAAGTGCATAAGCAATACCATTGTTGACAAATAATGTAAATTCTCTTGTAGCTTATCACAAAACTGCTGTTCTCAGAGTTAAAAATCTTTACTTAAAGTCCCTGGAAAGACAGGCTTAAAAGTTCTTTGCAATCAATGCAGAAAACATTTTGGTCTTTAGTACATATGCCTACACATGAGTTTAATGCAACACCAGAGCTAAGACATAAAAAGACAATTCATGGTAACTATTTTAAAAGAGTTTTGATTTGGGGACAATGTAGAATTAGTGAGTAATGAAGTCAAATGACAACATAATATATAGTAATAAACTACTTTACATTATGCTTAAAAAAGCATCATCTTTCTTAAATCACAGAGACAGCCAGTAGGAATACATAGTAGAAATAAGAGATATATTTTTTACTATTGCAACAAAGCTGTAAAAGGCTTAGGAATAAATATAATGAAAAAGTGGAAGATGTACTTGAAGGAAACAATAAAATGTTAAGGAAGGACATCAGGGAAGACCTGAACTAATGTTCTAGGATGCCAAGACTTTACATTTTTTTAAAAGATTTTTTATTTATTTATTTGACAGAGAGAGAGACAGCCAGCGAGAGAGGGAACACAAGCAGGGGGAGTGGGAGAGGAAGAAGCAGGCTCATAGCGGAGGAGCCTGATGTGGGGCTCGATCCCACAACGCCGGGATCACGCCCTGAGCCGAAGGCAGATGCTCAACCGCTGTGCCACCCAGGCGCCCCAAGACTTTACATTTTAAAGATGCCAATTCCCCACAAATTAATCAGTGCAGCCCCCAACAAAAATTCCAACAGAAATTTTTTGAATTAACCGACTTCATTCTTTAGAGGAGTTTTAGAATTACGGAAACATTGAGTAGAAAGTAGAGAGTTCCCATATATCCCTTTTCCCCTGCCTTTAGTTTCCTTGTTACTACCGTCTTGCATGGGTGTGGTATACTCAATGCAAGTGATGAACTAATAGTGATGCATCATTATTAACTGAAGTCCACAGTCCGAGTCCACGTTGAGTTTCACTTTTTGAATTGTACGGTTTATTTTTGTTTTGGTTTCCGTGAACTCATAATATCATAATGTATAATGTCCACCACTACATTATCATATGGGAAGGTTTCACCACCCTAAAAATCCCCTGTGCCCCACAAGGAACTTTTTTTTTTTTTTTAAAGATTTTATTTATTTATTTGACAGAGATAGAGACAGCCAGCGAGAGAGGGAACACAAGCAGGGGGAATGGGAGAGGAAGAAGCAGGCTCTTAGAGGAGGAGCCTGATGTGGGGCTCGATCCCAGAACACTGGGATCACGCCCTGAGCCGAAGGCAGACGCTTAACCGCTGTGCCACCCAGGCGCCCCAACAAGGAACTTTTTAAACAGGAACTCGATGACCTGATTCTAAAATCATTTGAAAGAAAAAAAAATGCATGAAAACCAATAAGGATTGTTGACAAGAACGATAAGAGAGACCTTGTCCTATCAGATATTAAAACATAATACAAAGCCATAGAAATTGAAACAGTGGTGCGTAAATGCGAAAATATGTATTTAGAGTAAGGGGACACAAGATAAATCCCCAAACTAAGCATATACTTATGGAAATATAGAAAGGCATTTCAAATTAGTGATTAAAAGTGTCTAATAAAAAAGAAAATTGGATTCTTATCTCAGATCATATCCAAAAATTTTACCCATATTTAAATGCCCAAATATAACAATATTATTAATAAAACTATAGACTATTTCAATAAAATATATGAAAATATCTCGATAACTTTGTGGACAAGAAAGTCCATTAGCTAACTCAGAGGGATTGATTAAAAATCGGGAGGGAATTGAATAATAATTTTTATAGTAAATCTGTATCACTTGAGTCCTTATCAGGAGCATTACTTTTGTAGTTAAATAGTATGTAGAAAAAGAGAAACAATGAAGTTTCTTCCATGACTATTTTCTCTGATCAGAAAAAACATCTATTTATTTTACACAACTTTTCCAAACAACCGTGGTGTCATAAAAGTCCTTAATTTGTACATATAGTAAAAGAAAACTGTCAGTTCATATTAAAAATTAAGTTTACATTCCTAACGGGAAGCCATACAAAACATTAAAATATAATCTTGTGGGAAACAGGGTTAAGAAGGCTTTTTTGAAAGTCTTGCCTTGGCAATCACTTACTAGAAATAATTTCCGGGACGCCTGGGTGGTTCAGTCAGTTAAGTGTCTGCCTTCGGCTCCGGTCATGATCCCAGGGTCCTGAGATCAAGTCCTGCGTCAGGTTCCCTGCTCATAAGGGAGTCTGCTTCTCCCTCTACCCTGCCCCCTTGCTCGTGATCTCTGTCTCTCTCACTCTCTCTCTAATAAATAAATAAAATATTAGAAAAAAGAAAAAATTTCCTTGATTATTTTTTTCTTGCAAATGTATCCTCAACTCAAAAAAAAATTTGTCTTTTCTTTGTTTCATTGTAGAGTGAAAAGCCGTCGTTGCTTAACCTGTGGACACTGGTTCTTCTCATCACAGCACAGGATCACGAGGACCGTAGAATTTATTGCCCAAACCAGGACATTTTTGACAGTGAAAGGGACCCCTGTTAATAATTACACCCGGATAGCATGCATCAACTCACACTGTCCTGGGAACACGAAGATGAATGACCAACTACATGGAAAGCTTTTGACAGTCTGTCCCTTTCCTTCCTCCTTATACTTGTTTTCCACCAGAGTGTCTTTGGACCTCAGGTTCTAGGAATTCCACCCTACTAAGTTTATAAATTATGCCACGCTGTTCCACACCTTCAAGGTGTTGCATATTCAAAACCCTTTGAATAATTCAGTAATTACTACGGAGTAATTCAGAAATTCCTATTGCACTTCTAAAACCTTGCTCAGATGGTTAACACTTAAGAAGGACCTCCAGTGTCAACCATCCTCTTCCTGTACCAAGAGTCAGTCACTGAGCAGCTCTACTGTGCTCTACTTTGCAGGGCTACTCGAGGTAACCATGACCTTTATGTTCTGAGAGCTTATAGTCTGCAGTAACTCTGGACCTTGAAACGCTTCTACTACTATGATTGTTTCACACGATGACATCTACCCGTGCCATGCCTTTAGAGAACTATCAGGGTTTGGGGAACCTGGTTAAGTCGGTTAAGCGTCTGACTCTTGGTTTTGGCTCAGGTCCTGAACTCAGGGTCAAGAGATCGTGTGTTAGGATTCACACACAGCGTGGAGTCTGCTTGGGATTCTCTCCCTCTCCCACTGCTCCTCCTCACCCCCATTCGTGTGTGCATGCACTCTCTCTCTAAAATAAATAAATAAAATCTTAAAAAAATAAAAAGAACTGTCAAGGTTCCATAAAGACAGGTATATTAGCAGATCTCTGTGCCTGGTAGCATTCTGACCCTCCTTTAGAAAATAAGCCCTCCCTCGGGACACCTGGCTGGCTCAGATGGTTAAGCGTCTGTCTTCGGCTCAGGTCATGATCTCCAGGTCCCGGGATCGAGCCCCACATCAGGCTCCCAGCTCAGCAGGGAGTCTGCTTCTCCTTTTCCCTCTGCCCTTGCTTGTACTCTCTCTCTTTCTCAAATAAATAAAATCTTAATGAAGAAAAGGAAAGAAAATTAGCCTTCCCTCACGGCACACAGTCTCAGTAGGTATATTAAGTACTGCTATGTAACCAACCATGCCAAAACCTAGTGATTAAAACATGCATTGATTTGGCCCATGGGTCTGCAGCTTAGCTGGGAAGTTCTGCCGATGCGGGCCGGCTGCGCTCGTGCTGGGGGCTTACATGCATCTGTAGTCTGCTAGAGGGGTTACTCGAGGCTCACTCTTCCGGGTGATTTTAGGATGTGTCTGAAAATTTTTTTACATTCTTCTTTCCAAAGGTAAGACCTAATTCCCCTTCCCTTGAATACGGGCCAAACTTAGCGACTCATTTCTAATAAGCAGAACGGGGCAGAGCAGTGAAGGCAGGAGACTTCTGAGGGTAGGTCGTCAAAGGCACTGCCACTTTCAGCCTGCCCTCTTGGATTGCTTGTTCTGAGGGGCAGCCATCTTGTTGCCTGTGGAGACAGGCCGTCCTGGGGAGTAATGGAGACCTCCGGCCAACAAGCAACACCAAGTCGCCAGCCATGGAGGGAGTCACCTTGGAAGTGAATCCTCCAGCCACAGAAGATCACGGGCTCAGCCTGCTTCTTATCTGCAACCTCAAGCCAGAACCTCCCATCTAAGCTGCAGCTGGATTCCTGACTTGAGAAGCTGTGTGTTAGGTAATCAATGTCCGTTGTTGTTTCCAGACACTAGTTTGGGGAATCCTCTGATGCCTGGTAGCAGATAGTGGACACACCGGCTAAGATGACCTCAGCTGGGACAACTCACTTCCACTCCACGCCTCTCCTCCTCCATCACGCCAGCCAGGACTCGCTCTCTGGAACTGACAAGCTTCCAAGAAAGGGAGCAGAAGCTCCTGAGCCCCCTGAGCCCTGCTTCAGAAACGGCATGCCACCTGCTCTTGCCTGAAGCAAGTCACTGGGCCAGTCCAGGTTCAAGGGTGGGGACGCAAACCTGTCCCCTTGATGGAGCAAGCTGCAAAGTCACGTTCCTTAACAGGGCAGGGATATGCTGGGTTGCTCGGTCTGCAGAGTATGTGACTCTTGACCTCAGGGTCATGAGTTCAAGCCCCCTGTTGGGCATAGAGCCTGCTTAAAAAGGGGGGGAGCATGGATAATAGGAGGGAGATAATTAATAGAAGGGGGGTAATTGAGGCCCCTTTGGCAATCCGCCACCACAACAGAACGATCAGTCAAGATGTTTCCCCTCCTTGGTCCTAAAAGTGGACTTTTGGCTGAAGTAAGGAAGGTCAGATGCTCCCCACCCCAGGAACCTCACGACTGGCTGACTCGAGAGAAGAAGAAATGGTTTCCTCCTAACAATGAGCAGTTTGAGAAGGCAAAGCTTTAGTTCCTGATGTCTACATCTCTTGATCTTGTCCATGTCGTCTCCTGTCCTGAGTCTGGTTCTCCGGGTTCTCCTTCTGTAAACTACCACATGCTTTCCAAGAAGCACCCATTCTTTCCTGCTGAAATTAGCCAGAGATGGTTTCTATTGCTCACCACCAAAGAACCCAGCCAGAGAGCTGCCGGTGGCCCTCAGTGCTGACGGCTCGGTCTCCTTAGGAAGTGCTCCTGGCAGGCACGAGTGTGCCTTGCAAAAGGAGGAACCAGAAGATGCCAGACACAGAGCCCCAAGAGCTCCCTCAGATGATGACTGGCATGCAGAAAGAAAGTACTTTTAAAAACTCTTTAAACATCCTTAAGGACAAATGCAATGCAAATGCAAAACAGGAGCAACGAACGCTGTAGAAAGCACTCTGGTGTGTTATTTTTGTGCAAAGGCTGCATCGTGTTATTTTTCTGCAAAGGCGGAATTGTCTCGAAGCGTTTCCATGTGGCAGGGCTGCTGTAACGCCAGGGCTCTCACGTGCCAGGAGAGGCCAAAGTTCTTGGCAATCGGGCCAAATATTCCTATGCAGGCTACGAAGGCAACCGTCTCACGGCTCCTGCCGTCCACTGACATATGGCAGCTCCGGGCCGCGGGTCTATTAGCTCCTCTATTGTGCTACGGTTTTACAATCACTCTGGGCACAAAGCACTTAATGATTTCCACTGACTGCTGGTCATGTTTCCTTCCTAATTCCCTGCACCAATCGGGGACAACAGAAGGTATCAACTCCCTTCTCGGGTATTTAAACAGTGAGCAGTCATCTATATGCAGAAAGTGTGCCCACAAACTTTTGAGAACTTTGTTTACACAGAGCCCACAGCACAAATGCTGCGGGATCAGATGACGTTCGGCAGCTTCTAAAAGAAACTCATTAGCGTTTTGGATTTTGGTTTTGATTTTGTTTTGTTTTGTTTTGTTTTGTTTTGTTTAGGTTGAAGTTCTAGCAGTTGTCAGTCAGGGCGGGCTTAGCACTTGGCCGCGGAGACAGTGCGTCATCGTGGTTAGAAGCAGGGCCTTTCGGTCTGAAACCTGTGAGTTCCCATCTCACTCCACCTCTTAATATCTGAGTGACCTTGGACAAGTTACTTAACCCTTCCGGGCCTCAGTCTCCCCATTGGGGAAACTATACCCCAAAAAGAAACTATCTCATAGGGTTCTTTGGAGAATTAAATGTAAGAACAAATGTGATATGCTGAGTCCACAGCTTACAGCGTAGGGGGCACAATAAATGCTAATTGTGACTGTTTTTTTTTTTACTACTAGCACTACTAATAATAGCAATGATTGAACATGCCAGCAGCTTCCAGGGCTGGAACAGCAAGACCCAGGGACATCTGACTCACCAAGTCGACGGAGCGGAGCAAACGCTGATGCGGTAACGCTGATGCGGGCGGGATTGGCATCAGCCCCAGGGGCAGCCGCCGGGGAAATGGGGCAAGGTGTTGTGTCTCAGCATCTCTGTTCCATCATCCCCTGCGGTTAGCATCTCATCTTCATGCTCCAGCTGGGCTGGACCAGCAGGACCAGCCGCAGACATCGAGAGAAGGGAGGCGAGAACAATTCTCGGTTTCAGACTTCGGCTTGAGACCCAGCAGGGAAAAAGAGCAGGTGTCTGGACGGGGGCAGACTGATGCTCATGGAACACCAGGGTCATGCTGCTCGGGCTGGGCCAGCAATAACTCTCCAAACCCATCCAATCAGCAGAAGGGACGGGGCTTGCCGTGAGCTGCCAAGATCAGCTCTCCAGCAGACTGAAGGCAGCGCTGTAATGTGAGCTGTTCCTTGATGGCAGGAACAAGGCCATCTTCCTGAACTAAAGGAAGGAGTGAGATCAGCAATAGTAGGAAAAGCACAGAGCCCACAGGAAGGACACAGCTGCAGCAACCACAGAGGGTTCTAGGGGGAGAGCAGGGTCAATAACTTGAAACAGGAGGTGTCACCTGCTTGGTGGCAGACAGAGCCAAAGGGTCCCAACCTCGGAGTCATCCTCAACGGACTCCTTTAAGATCTTGCTACGTACAGTGGTTCTCAGAGAGAAGGTTCTCAGAGGGAATCAGGATCAACACTTTAGCAAGATAACCTTGGGATTCAATGCACATTTCAGTTGAAGAAGTTCTGCTAGGATTCCCTTATCAACTGGTAGGATTTAGCTCAAACCTCTTTTCCATTTGTGCTTTGAAAACAGACTGGAGTTGGTTTCTCTCATCTATGGAACATAAGAAGTAGGAAGGTCGGTAGGGGAAGAAAGGGATAAAGAAAGGGGGGTAAACAGAAGGGGGAATGAAGCATGAGAGACTATGGACTCTGAGAAACAAACTGAGGGCTTCGGAGGGGAGGGGGTGGGGCAATGGGATAGGCTGGTGATGGGTAGTAAGGAGGGCACGTATTTCATGGAGCACTGGGTGTTATACGCAACTAATGAATCATGGAACTTTACATCAAAAACCAGGGATGTACTGTATGGTGACTAGCATAATATAATAAAAAATATTATTATTTAAAAAAAGAAAAAAATGATCTCAACTTTAAACTTCAGAATTAAACTAAAGCCAAAGGGGGGAAAAACAGACTGGAGTTGAAAGGTGCTGAAGACATGAAGCATGTTCCACATTTTAGAAACTGTAACAGTCTCTTACTGATCTGCCAGGGGCTTTGGCTTACGAGAATGTTCCCCTGTAGCCAGAAGGGAGAGGGTTTGGGGGGAAGCCAGTTAAGATATATAGGAAGTGGAACAGAAATTTGGAGCCTGAGCGTAGGAGCCTGAGAATTAAAAGACTCTCCCTCTGAAATTTTCAAAAAAGAAGGAGAGAGAGAAATTCTCCATCTGATCTGGAATTGTTTCCATCATTGGTTGAGTATCTTAATGATTTGTTCTAGTTCCTCGTTTGTAGTTTTGAGGAGATCGAACTCACTCGTCTGTGCTGAGGTGTATCGAGGAAAGGTGATCCCCTCGGGGTCTGAATTGTTAGGTGGGAGCTGCCGCAGGCACCAGGAACTGGTGACCAGGGCAGTTAGAGAGTGGGGAACAATGGGAGAACAGTGAAAGTTTGGGGGAGCACTCAGGACCCTCCTACCTGTAAGTTTTCTTTCTTCAAACCTATATGCACATAGGCATATAGTCTTCACGTGGGCATGGATTTCATGAAGGTGCTTTTTCCCCTCAGCAGTTCCTAAAATATTTGCTGTCCGTGGCTTCCTTTGGGAATCCTCTAAAGGGGATGAATACTTTCCCCCTGTCACCCCATCCCTCAAATATAGAGACCTACATATGCTCAAAGCTTGGCATGCAGTTTCAGGGGCCTATGGAACCCCTACGATCTCAGCTTAAGAACTCACACCTGTCACCTTCCATACATTTTTATTTCTTCTTTGAATCTATAACTTTAAATCTTCACAGTACCATTGCCTAAAGAAGTAGGGATTACCGGATTGCTTCCCATTGGTTGAGATCAATGAGAACTGACTCATCTTTGAGACAATGAATAGTCCTTACTCCAGATGTGCTATTTTAAGCTGGAAGTAACCAGAGAGCTCATAATAAACACTAGTGTCCAGAGACGCCTGGGTGGCTCAGGCAGTTAAGCATCTGACTTTGGCTCAGGTCATGCATGGTTTCAGCGTCCAGGGATCGAGCCCACATCAGGCTCCCTCCTTAGCAGGGAGTCTGGTTGTCCCTCTGCCCTTCACCCTGCTCCTTCTCTCTGTCTCTTTCAAATAAATAAGTTATTTAAAAAAGTAAAAATAAATATAAACACTACTGTCCAGGTCAGAGGCTATGGTTCAATTGATCTGAGTGGAGCCCAAGCATCTATATATTTTTTAAAGGTTATATTTATTCCACAGAGAGAGAGAGAGAACACAGGGGAAGGAGCAGAGGGAGAAGGACAAGCAAATTCCCTGCTGAGTGGGATTGATCCCAGGGTCCTGGGATTGATCCCAGGACCCCAAGATCATGACCTGAGCTGAAACCAAGAGACAGACACTTAGCTGAATGAGCCACCCAGTCCTCCCCCCCACCCCTGGACAAAGCATCTGTATTTTTTAAAGCTCTCTAAGTGATTCTAAAGTGCACCCTGAGTTCAGAACCACTAACCTAGGGTGCTCTTGCCCTGAACTGGATCTGGGCTAAGCAGTGGTCACCACTCTGCTTTCCCCTGTCCCTCTTGGCTTCTTCCGTGTACAGGAAGTGGGTATGCCCAAACCCGGGCAATATGAGATGAATGTCTTCTATTCATATCCTTTCCCTTGGGTACAATCCTGTTTCTGTCCTAAACATGAGACCTGAAAAAAACAAAAAAAAAAAAAAACAAAAAAAAACCCACACTATTAAAACCCAAGTTTAACAAACACCTGCCAATAAACTGTGAATCTTCCCCTCTGCCACCTCTCCATCAATGACAAAGGTTTCCACAAGCAGGGTGGGGACAGGCTTCTGACCTCACTCACAGAGCCTTTCACCATGTGTGCGTGTGAAAAATCAGGTGAGCCACTCCGTGTTTAGTAAACCAGAGTCAGTATCTCCAAGCTCCTTGTCCGTAAATCAAGCTCTGGTCCTCATGGGCGTATCATTTCCACATACATTTGAAGAGGCGGATTATTCCAGTCAACCCTTAAGGTAAGTCACTTCTTTGAAAATCATTGAGCGGCAGATTTAAAGCTTGTGGTTATTGGCAACAAACGTGATGAATTATCTAATTGGCAGTCTTAAAACGCCACTTGGAAACATTCATGATTTCTAATGGCTACTTTACAAAGCACTCATTTTTCTTTCTTCAAGGATAGATGGATACATGGTGGCCACATCTTGGTGGCTGGTTAGCATCTGGCTTGTCTTCTAGAATGTGCATATCAGCCATGCTTTGGTTGCAGAATCTGTAGAAACAGGGCCTCTGCAAATAAGGCTTCCTTCAGTGAAATGTGAGTTCTTCCACCCCAACCCACCTTGTCCAATTTTAAAGAACTTCAAACTCCAGGGGCATCTGGGTGGCTCAGTCGGTTAAGCATCTGTCTGCCTCTTGATTTCAGCTCATGTCATGATCTCAGGGTCGTGCGATCGAGCCCCACATTGGGCTCTGCACTGGGCATGGAGCCTGCTGAAGATTCTCTCTGTCCCTGTCCCTCTGGTCCTCCCCGCCTTCAAACAAACAAACAAACTTCTGACTCCAACTCAAAGTTTGTGATAATCCATTAATTTTCTTTATTAACAATAACTGAACTACCTCTCTCCATGCTAGCCTAAGTGCAATGAATAAATGAAATGGATTATTTCGACTCTGCTAATGAGACTCAAAGTATATTGGGCCCAAGCAACTGAGAGGTCTTCGTTGTTTCCCCACGTAATCCATGACGGTGTGGCTTGAGGTACAAAATCAAGGGTGCAAGCTGGTCCCATTACGCCTTTGCGAAGCAGTGTCTGGCGATGCTCAGGCTTGTGAGAGCCGTTACCCACTAGGATCTGAGCACACGCCTTGGATCATTACCTGGGATCCTTATTCCATATATTTATGGGGCCCAGCATAGTTGAGAACATGTTTAAAACACACACAAATCTAGTCATTCAAAATCCTAACATTCTTCACAGGACACAAGTGAACTTTGAAGCTCCCTCAGAAGATTGTAATTAGAAATGTGATTTTAATGCGAGCTAATAAAATATATTTCCCAGCATCTCAATGG
Organism: Ursus maritimus; assembly: GCF_017311325.1. Classification (NCBI taxonomy): domain Eukaryota; kingdom Metazoa; phylum Chordata; class Mammalia; order Carnivora; family Ursidae; genus Ursus; species Ursus maritimus. Next base: position 10,832,728 of record NW_024425230.1, on the reverse strand, counting down.
GAACTTTTTGTCTTGCCTCTAGAAGGAAGAATGACAGAAATGATATCACCGACTACTGTTACACAAAGACGACCGTTCACAGGGAACTCACACTTACATATTCTCACTGAATCCTCAAGTTCTCTCTAGACCAACTTTGAGGAAACCAGAGCTTAAGAAATCCAAATAGCTTATCCACGGTCATGCCATCAGGGGAAGTAGCAGAGCCAAGGCTCAAAAGCAGGTTTGTTAGAGGCAAAGCCCATCTCCACCACCATCGCCCCCATGAAAAAACAAGAGTAGGGGCTCTTGTTCTTAGGTTCAAACCCTATTACTATGACTTGCTCTATAAAACTGAGGAAGGGACTAAGTTCTCTGGGTTTCAGATGTTAATGCCCTCTTTGCTGTCTGTGTATCTCTCACATTAAATAGAACATTCCGTGAAGTGCCTGGTGTACAGTCAGTGCCCAGTGAATGGTGAAGGGAAGACCTTCAAAAGAGCAAGAAAGATGAAATGCCATTTTATAGAACATACCCCATGAAAATATGCTTAATCTCACTCAGATTCATACAAAAGTACATTTAAACCCCAATGAAATACCCTTTCCACCCAATTTTTGATTGGCCAAAATTTTAGACTGTCTTTATCCACGGTTGGCAAGATAAAAAAGTGATTCCACGCACGAATGATGAGACTATAATTTTTTTGGAGGGCAATCTGGCAGTATCTATTTAAATTAAAAATGACATGTCCTTTGGCCCAGCAATCGCACTGTAGGGTTTCTACCTTAGGGGAGATAATTATGCAGACACTTACAGAAGGGTGTGAGCAAAATCATTATTAATAGCTCCAAATCTAAAGGAACATAAATGCCTATTAGTGGGCTGTGATTATATAAACAATGGTACAGTCACACCATGAAATCCTATGATTTTCATGAAAACTATGAGGCCGACCTTTAAGTCGTGATTAAACAGACTCCGGCATACTTTGAAGTGACGAAAATCCAGGTGCAGAGCCCGTAACTAGAGTATGATTTTACGTGTTTGTGCGTTTGTGTGTGAAACAAACATATAAAACTATATACATGCACACACACTTGCAAATGTAAATACTAAGCTGGGAATGGTGGTTCTGGCCTCAGACCAGGGAAGAAGGGTCTAAATGGGACCAAAATAGGAGCATGGGACTCCCCTGCCCTCACATGTTCTCTGCTCGGGTCCACTGGGAAAGAGTCTTGATTCCTACAGTGATTTTCTACAGTTTTCACAATTTACAGTGGAATAAAGCTTTATAATTTGCAACTGATAATTTTATGATTCAATTCAATTAGATTCCTCATAAGCCCCCAAATAGTTGCAAGAAGGTGTTTTGTGAAATCCCTATGTGGCCTATCCGTCAAAGCAGACCCCTGTGGGTAAAAGGATAGTCCTCAAGGGCCATGACGTTGAACAGATGATGTTTGGTCACAGGCGAGCTCTTCCCATCGATTCTGCATTCAGCATGGGTCTAATTATGTTTATTTAAGATCCTTAATTGTTACTTATCTTATGCGTCTTGGTTTCATGTTTGCCTGTTCAGTTGCAATAATGGAACTGTAATCTACTCTCAATTCATTGGCAGGAAACACTTTCTTGCTGCGCTCATTCTACTGCTGTCACAATTCAACGACATTATGTATGCGAGAACCCGGCAGGAAGAAGGCAGGGCCTTTCTGCTCTTCAGAATAAGATATCTGCAGCAAAAGAGTCCTGTGTTCTTACATGAATTCCTGTCTCTCCATCCCACGGTGGGGGTGGAGGGGAATACAACAAATACGTCTGTAGTGTTTCCTTTTTTGGGTGTATTTTGTCCTTTTTTGTTTCCCTGCTCAGTTGTCTATTCCCCCATATGCTTTCTCCCTTCCAACTTTCCTTCAAGTTAAAAAAAAAAAAAAAGCTCCTTTATTTCCTCTGCAGCTGCCACCAATCTTAGAAAGAAGGTGGGGATCACTTTAGGCCGGTGGGGGGCAGGAGCTCCAGCAGAGTGCTCCCCATTTCTGGGAGGGTATGGTTAACAGAGAGAGGAGCACCTCAGTGTCGAGGGCCTGCCCACTGTGCTGGTAGGGAACCCCGGCTAGGAGTGGTGAACGTCTCTTCTTTCCTCTTATTAAATATTAGGGGCGCCTGGGTGGCTCAGTCGTTAAGGGTCCGCCTTCGGCTCAGGGCGTGATTGGGATCAAGTCCCGCGTCGGGCTCCCTGCTCCACTGGGAGCCTGCTTCTTCCTCTCCCACTCTCCCTGCTTGTGTTCCCTCTCTCGCTGGCTGTCTCTATCTCTGTCGAATAAATAAATAAAATCTTTAAAAAAATAAAATAAATCAAGCATTTTTCCTTCTTCCTTTCTCTTCCATCCTTCTTCCATTCCTTCCTTTCTCTTTTCCCTTTAACCATGATACTGAAGGGCAATGTGATGAACACAGAATGCCTTGGGTCTGACCTTGGCCTTGTCACTTACTGAAAATGGAATGTGGAGCAAGGCACCCGTCTTTCTGAACCTTGGCTCCTTGTCTGCAAACTTGATCTCTATCCCGAGATGCCCCCTCACAGAAATTTTTGTGAAGTTGAACGGGATCACGCGCGTTGAGCACCCAGGCTGGTGTGCAGTGAATGTTCAAGTGAGGTTAGATCCTTCTCCTTCTTCCTAGAGATCTTCGCTTTGTAGTCGATTTCCAACTCAGGTAGAAAATGAGCTTCAAACATCAGCCAGCCTCCAAATAAAAATCAAGGTAGGAGCGAGCACAAATTAAAGTTACCGGATAAAAACAGTGAGGCTAAAAGCAAGATGAATGTGTGTGCCCTCCAAAAAGATAATGAATGTATGTTGGTACTTACACAGCACTTTATCTGTTTAAGATCTGAAGGAGCGGGAAAAAAGAAACTCTAGTGCTGGAGAACATAGCGTCACACAATAGAAGACTTCTCTCCCAGTGGTTATAACTAAAACTCTGAAAATAAAAAGGAGGAAGAAGAGGAAGAGGAAGGAGGAAGAAAAGGGGAACGAATAGCAAGTAGCTAGGAACTGGCATCAGCAAGCGGCTTGGGGAGGGAAGTCAAAATGTAAAAAGCAAACCATCGTGAGTGAGATTTCTGGAGGGTTTTCTTTCATCTCCTGGCTTGGAATCAAGGATGACCCCAGTGTGGAAAAACAAAGCAGCCACAGACGGCAAAAATATCATAGGGCTTCCCCTATCTCTTAATCAGAGAACCAAGATCAAGTGTTTCTGCAAGCAGGAGACCGTGGGAAAAAATCCCTGCTGCTATTTTGGAATAATTCCAAACTTACAGAAAATCTGCAAAGATCGTCTAGTGTTCTCATGCACCCCTCACCCACTTTACCCCATTTTACCATCTTAACACTACCATGATGCATTTTTTAAAACTAAGAAACTATTCATTGGTACAATTACCATTTATCACGACGTACATGACTATGACCAGACTCCAGACTTCCTTCGGATTCACTCGTTTTTCCACTAATGTCCTTCTTCTGTCCGGGGATACAATCCCGGACACCATATTGCATTCAGTCTCGTGTCTGGGAGTTTCTCAGTCTTCCCTTGTCTTTATGGCCTTGAGAGTTTTGAGGACTACTGGTCAGTGTTTTGTAGAATGTCCTTCACGCTGAGTTTGCCTGATCTTTTGCTCCTGCTTGGAATGGAGTTATAGGTTTGGGTGAAGAATACCAAAAGGAGTGATATGCTGTTTTCATGACATCCTATCAGAGGAAGATGCTACAACATAATGTATCACTGATGTTGTCTATCTGGCTAAAGCAGTGTTTTCGGGGTTGGAAACAAATCCTTAACTTTGGTGCAAAATCAAGGGGAGCAAGAAGAGAATCTATATCACTTACTGGGAATTCTTCTATAAGGAAGATTTGTCTCTTTTCCTCCATTTATTTATGTAATCATTTATTTGTATCAGTATGGATTCACCTATATTTTTGTTTTTCTCTCTCTCTTTCTTTTTACTTCTGCCCTGCCTTAAAAATGGCTCTGGTCCTGGGGCTGCAATGAGGTGGTCATATTGGCATTACCTAAAACCTAAGGAGGAAACTTGTCTTAATACGAAATCCTCATCTTTTTCTCTCTTTTTCCCCTCACTGCTTTGCCTTGAGAGTAATCCCAATTGTATAAAACTGCTTAGCAGCTTGTGTAGCTAAAAATTCTAGAGAATCAGCAAATTTCTATCCAAAGGATTGAAGAAAAGGGCCTCTGAAAGCCATAGAAAATGGGGCAAATAATGGAGAGGAAAGAAATGGATGAGAGTTTCCCTTAATTCTGTGTATGAACTGACAGAAGTCCCCAGCTCATTCTGAGCTGCTCACATGGAGAAAAGACCCATAGCCAAAGGGCGAAGGATTTGAGAACTGAGTTGACATTGGAACTGTTGCCCACAGAAGGTGAGTCTGGAACAGTCTGAGCATACCCAGGTTCATTGCCCATTAAATGAAAATAGTTGACATTCTCCAGAGGATTTTAATATAACATAATATTCAAAATGTCTAAGATATAATCTAAAATTCCTAAACATAAAAAAAACTGGAAAGTGTGACTGATTCTCCAAGGACTAGACAGTCAGATGTCAAGCTCAAGATTACCCAGGTATTAATTTTTTTTTCAATGATCTTCAAACAACTATTATAGTCATGCTCAAAGAGATAAAGATAGACACTATGAATGGAAAGATAGATGTTCTTATCAGGGAAACAGACACAATTTTTTTTTAATGAGTATTTTTGAACTGAGAAATAAAACATCTGAAATAGAAAATTCACTGGATGATCTAAACAATACAATGAAGGTGACAGAGAAGAGAATCTGTGAACTTGCAAACAGATCAACAGAATTTATCCAATTTCTACAACGGGGGGGGGGGAGGAAGAGCAAAAAACTCAGAGTCTCTGTTCCTCTGAGACAGTATCAAAAAGATCTAATATTCATATTTAAGTCCCAAAAGGAGGGGAGAAAGAGACTGGTGTGGAAAAAAATCTGAAGACATAAGAGCAGAAAACATAAATGTGGTGCAAGACATAAATATACAGCTGTAAGAACCCCACACAAGATAAACGCAAAGAAAACCAAACCCATGCACATTATATTCAAATTCATGAAAGATAAAGAAAAAATAATGAAAGCAAACAAAAAATAACCCATTACATATATGGGAACAATAATTTGAAGGGCTGCTTGGTTTCTCATTAGAAACCAAAGTTCTCAGAAGACAATGGAACACCATCGGTCAAGGGCGAAGAGAAAGGAACTTCCAACATGGGATTCTATATGCAGCACACATATCCTTTAGTAATGACATCAAAACGAAAACCTTCTCAGAAGGAAAACTAAGAGAATCCACTGCTAGCAGGCCTTCTCTAAAACAAATGCCAAAGAAAATTCTTCAACCTAGAATGTTCCCGAGGGAATTTAGAACTTCGGGATAAAGAAAGAGCAAAACAGAAATGATAAATACATGGGTAATTATAATAGACTGTTTTTCTCTTGCAGTGTTTAAAATATGCATAACTATCTGAAGCAAAAATGTAAACAGTGTCTAGTGGAGTTATCCATACACGTGGATGTAACATACACACCCACTATGACATAAAGGGGAACAGTAATCCCTAGAGAAACTGCTTCAAACATACTACAAAGAGAGTCTGAAAATTGATAGATTTAAATGGGTTACTAAAAGATACTTAAATAATGGAAAAGAAAACAGGAAAGGAACAGAGAAACACACACACCACAGAGGCACAATCAAGCAAATAATAAAATGATGCACCTGAAACCACCCATAGCAAAGATTACATTGTATGTAAATGATCTAAACACACCAGTTAAATAATGGAGACTGCCGGATTGGATTTTTTATTTTTTAATATGCTACATGCTGCCATATTAATGGTAGCAGAACTCAAATAGCTATAATAATGTATGCACAATAAAAACGGAATTTCATCTGCGACTGAGGTAGGTCACCATATAAATTACCATCCGCCTCGTCATAGAATGGTTTTTGTTTTAGTATCCTCCTTTTTTAAGGTTTGGCTGAGACAGCTCTGTTCTATGATAGCATACGGCCAGGCCCACTTACGCCAGTCGAATGGCTCTAGATTGACCACACAACAGCCATTTGCTAACAGAGCTCTGATTTTATTTAGCCCCCAGAGAAAAATCACTGGTCTGAGCGAATTGTAAAAATCTCATTTGCTTTTGCCAGTTAATGACCTACGGGTGCACAGACGAGTCAGTTTTGGACAACACCATGTAAGAAGTCTATTGGGGACATCTAGGGAATGTATTTTCTTTCTGAAAGGAAGAGAGGAAGGGAAGGGGGAAAAATTTGACTTTTTTGTGTGTGTGTGAGCTTGGACTGCCTTGCTTTATTTATTTGTTTTTTAATTCTGCTTTGGGATACTTAGAGCCGTGGTAACCATTGCCACCAGGAAGGGAGCTGAGTATGGCAGTGGAGAAAGATAAGAGGTGGCTGAAGAACCAACCCTGACAGCACCTGCTATTGGACTTCTGGTTAAGTAAACAAGAAATATACTTATATTTTAAGCCAACGTTTGTCCCCGCCTTCTGCTACCTGTAGTCAAAGTATGATTAACTGACAAATGAGCAAAGAGAGCCTGATCTTTCTCAGCCACCTAATCTGGAAGGTGTGGGGTGGGAATAGAGAAATCTGCCCAGAGAGGATGAAGATGTAGTAAAGTAAGAGGCAGAGTACTATTCATTTATTGCAAAGCGAAATAATACTGCATGTGTTGGGATTCCTTCATTCAATCATGTCAACATTATTGAGCGCTGATTGTGTCCTAAACTCTGTGTTAGGCACTACAGATACAACGAGGAGAATAAGTTCTGTGCTTCAAACGGTCGTGATGAGCACAACACAAATAAGCATATAAGGTGAGGTTGTGTTATAAAGAAAAGTGGACCAGTAACAGCATGTGCGGAACTCTTCTAGATAAAGTGGTCCTAAACTAACAGCTATTTCAGAACCGTATGCAGAGATCTGTGGCCCCTTCCACTTTCCTTCAGAAGTGATAAACATACTTCGAAGTTGTATGGATTTAGTAAAGTTCCACGTTAATAATTTAAACTCAAAGAAGGCAGCAAGCCAACCTTTCCTTTGGGATCCTTTAAAAAAAAAAAAAAGGAAATACCTACTTCAGGAAAGGTTTTAAATCTCAATATGAGATCAATCTGTGATAACAGCTCACAAACTTGGAACTTTAATAAGGAAAGAACTTAAAAGGGTTAGAAAATGGACAGATAATGTCAGCCACGCTAAATGGTTAAAAAAAGAGAAAAGAATAGAGAAAGAATGGAATATTAAAGAACAAAATAAAAATGAGAACTGGCAAAAGAAGCTATGGGTGTGGATACCAAGTCATCAATGCAACTGGAAGTCTTCCTGGACTATGACACGGAGGTCAGGAAATCCTTTCGGGTGGAGCAGAAACCTGGGCAGCACATACTGTTTAGGAACCACCTGATTGGGGGCGCCTGGGTGGCAGAGTCCTTAAGCGTCTGCCTTCGGCTCAGAGCTTGATCCCGGCCTTCAGAGATCCAGCCCCACATCAGGCTCCTCCACTAGGAGCCTGCTTCTTCCTCTCCCACTCTCCCTGCTTGTGTTCCCTCTCTCACTGCCTGTCTCTCTCTGTCTAATAAATAAATAAATAAATAAATAAATAAATAAATAAATCTGTCTTAAAAAAAAAAGAGAAACCACCTGATTCATGACCTTGTTTACAACAGGAAGAATCAGTGTTCTGGGCTAGCTTAGAAAAGCTGTGAGCCCAGGGAAACTCCTTGGGGGTCGTACCAGGTTGAGAATCACAGCCTCATTCCTCCAGTCTGCCGCTTTTTCTCAGGCTGGGAATTCCGAAACCCCCGGAGAGGCGGGGCTCAGAAACCTGGAGGTTAGTAGTTACCAAGTTATCCATTAAAGTTTCGAGGCAGCCGCCCCACCCACCCACCTAAAACTCACAGGAGAATTATTGCTGAGTTCCATTTTCCAGGGTATCTATTTCCCCACAGTCCTGCAGATTAAATCATAAACACAAGCCAGTTGCAGTCACAACGTCATATACCAATGCAAAAACCCAGCGACTTCTGCAAACAGTCCCCACGCTGCCAAAAACCCCGCCCCCGTTCGTAACCATGGGAACGGCGGACACTCTGCGAGCCGGAGATTCCCGGTTCCGCCCCCTCCCTAACAAATATTGTTTCCCACTATCTGTCCACATGGGCGCACCGCCTCACTATTGGTCAGTGTCCCAGGACTGTGCCTTTCCCCAGCCAATAAGCGGCCTGTGCACGTGTACGCCTGCGTATCCCAATTGGTCACCAGTGCCTGATCACGCACTGCCTACCTGCGCCATCCGGTGCGTGGGAGCGCCTATGAAATGACTCAGTAGCCATTTACAACCAATCGGCGCCAGGCGGTGCTCACAGCCAGCCTATGGGAGCGCGCCGGGGGTGGGCTGTCCCGGCCCCTGTCCAGTCCCACCTGGGTTTGTTAAAGCGATAGGCCCCACGGCGCGCCAGGGCTCCACCGGGCACCGCACAGCAGCCACGGCGGCCCTCGGCGTGCGGCGGGCGCCCGTGACAGCGGCGCCACTCTGCTCGCCACGCCGGCTCCGGGCAGCTGCCGACCTCCCTGGAGCGGCTCCATAGACCGGCGGGATGGGCGGCGAGGCGGGGTCCGCGGCGGCGGTGGGCTCCGAGGGCCGCGTGAAGAGCCTGGGTCTGGTGTTCGAGGATGAGCGCAAGGGCTGCTACTCGAGCGGCGAGACGGTGGCGGGACACGTGCTGCTGGAGGCGGCCGAGCCGGTGGCCCTGCGCGCGCTGCGCCTGGAGGCCCACGGCCGAGCCACTGCCGCCTGGGGCCCGAGCCCTGGCGCTGCGGCCCCGGCCGCCGCCTCGGAGGTGGAGTACCTGAACGTGCGCCTGAGCCTGCGCGAGCCCCCGGCCGGTGAGCGAGGGCCACGGCCCCGGAGTCCCCGCCGGGCCACGGGACGCTCCGCAGAGGGGCTGGCAGGAACCGGGAGGGAGCGCGCCGGCGGATGCCCACCAGCTAGGGGGGCGGGGGCGGGATCCGGGGCTGGGGTCCGCCCACGGGGTGGTCCGAGTCTCAGTTTGGCCGCCGGTGACGGGTGGGTAACAATGCCTGTGCCCCCCTCGCTGCAAAGCACCGGGGCGATCGCGCGAGGTGAGTGCGCACGTCTACCTGGCGCCTCGCCTCTGGCTCGCTTGGGCCTGCCCAGCGCCCGGCGTCCCAGGACCTTCCAGGACTGCAGCGGGAGTGAACCGTTGCCATGGGAACCTGTGATGAGCAGTCAGAAATCTAAGATCTGGGGATCTAGGTCCTGTCCCTTCTGGCCTGAGGGATGGTGAGCAGAATAAGTCCATGGGGTTCCATGCTGTGGTGCCTAGTGTTTTATGGGCCTCCCCTTCTTCCCATGCTAGAGGTAGACACACTCGTTTTTGGTTCACGATGAATTAGCAAAACCTCAATCCTGGGAAGAGGGAAGTAGTTCGTGAGCGGTAGGAGTTCAAAGGAAGTGTTTCTTGACTTGCCCATCATACTTGGGTTCCTCCTTCTGGGAGCAGAGGAACTTAAGAGTTCTGCCTCAGCCCTCTATTCTTTTGTCTTTTATTCGTTGCTTCTTTTTGTTTACTTGCAACATCCCCCTCCCTCTCCAGTAGGCCTTTGGAGACAGTGGGATCTGGGCGTTGTAAGTTTCTGGAGGAACCCACTTCTTGTCCACTCTTGTGAAGGCAGTTAATAGTGTGGGTTTTTCCAAGTGCTTATGTGGGAACCCAAGACGTAGCTGTTTCATCTGTATGTATATTGTGTGTATAAATATAAAATTTTATATAATTATCTATAGTAAATATGCAAAAAGTGATTTTCTTAATCATGAAAACACTAGAAACAGTGAGCCTTGCTCTTCGTGAAGCTGGTGGAAGCTACTTTAAACTGTTTTACTTTTCTGCCTCATCAGCTTCAGCTTTTATATGTAAAAGGAGATAATGGTATAAACTTCCCTCCCTTGAAGAGTTAAAGGCAATATATCAATGTCTTAACGTTTTCTGTGTCTTATACAAAATAAATAGTATGTGCAATTTTTCCTTTTCCTCCTTTAGAAAAGTAGTCTGTTCACAGTTAAATCCTCAAGGTACGTTGAGAATCCAGTGATCCCAAGTATAGTAGTGAGGAAAAAACGTTTGGAACCAAAGCCTACTTTTTGGATTCACAAGTACAGTGTGTTGGGTGACCCTTTCCTCCCTATGGTTTCCAAGATCAGCCCACACATGCCTCCCCCAATTATTAGGGACTACACAGATTTTCAAGATGGCTGGCTGGAGTCAAGGGTCATGGAAGAGAGAAGTAAAGTGGTTTTTGTCAGGACTTTGGACTCTCAATATCTCTGTGCCCATAACTACTGAGTAAAGAGAAGTGAGATTAATAGCAGTTGGACCTGGGATTAGCAATAAAAAATTGCTTTGGTAAAATCTGGTCTGACAAATACTGTTTTGAATTATAGGTTAGATCTTGCTTTTTTCATTCTGGTGGAATACAATATCTAAGCCTAGACAACCTGAAAATGTTTAGCTTATTTTTCTTTCTTTCTTTCTTATTATGTTATGTTAGTCACCATACAGTACTTCATTAGTTTTTGATGTAGTGTTCCATGATTCATTGTTTGCTTGTTTTTAAAGGATATCATTACCAAATATTGGCAAAAATTATGTTTTATTTAAAAATCATAGTTTGTTTTAGATGGTCTCATTGAGCGAAACAAAACAAAACACTCTTAACATCTGTAGCTTAGAAGAAGTTAGCAACTTTGCATAGTTGTAGATTCTCAGGGTCATTTATTTGCAAAACCTAGCTGAATTTCAATCACCAGAAGAGATTTTAAAGTCTAGATTTCTGGGAAATGTGTCTATGAGATCTATTTTCAGGAAATCGACCCAGGTAATTGTTTGGCACTGTTAATCTAATCTCCTTGCTATCATTGTGGTTGCTTTTTTTTTTTTAATTATTGAGGAATTACGGTAGAAAGACAAGACAGAACAGAGTTGGTTTCACTTGGTCACCTACCAGCAATATATGACCTTGTGGGAGTCCCTCAACCTTCCTGAGCCCAAGTCCTTGACTCTGTAATGATGTTCAAAGCTCCCACAGCTCCCGAGTGCCCTGAATGAGGGGCTTGGGCTGTAAGACCATTGGTGAATGGAACACCTCTCTGCGATATTGTAGTCCTCAGTGTATAAGGCAGAAGTACTGAGCCATGAGAACAGAAGCAGAAATGGGCGCATGATTCAGCTTGTGAAACTTTTACATAAAAAAATAATAATAAGAGAAAGGAAGAAAACTAAGATGTGATTCTAAATGCTATAACCTATGTTTATCAACTTTCTCCAGTTGTGTCCCTATTTTGTATGGAGGTGATGGAAAGTCTTGTTTTAAATGTTCTAGTTCCTGTGTTAATTTGTATTCTCTATGATGAGAGAACTTTATCTCTTTCAGTATTCCGAGTGTGATATGCCCACTGTGCCCGGCCTCACGCTGTTCCCTTCCTGTGAACCCCCTCTACACATCTCCATGCCAGCCCTCACGTCCAGAGCAGGCTCCTGCACTCTCTGCTCGTTACTTGTGTGTGTCTGTAGCCTCCTCTCCTCCCATGGTGTGTCTGAGGATTGACGTTACTCATCTTTGTATCCACGGTGCCTGATGTCTAAGCACCGTAAGGTTTGGACTCCTATGAAATCCACACTTTTAAACATTGTGAAGTTCACGGATTGTCATGTTCAGTAGTCTAAGGATTACAACTGAGAACTTTAGTCCAGCTCTCTCAGGAGCACTGGGATTGCCTTGAGCCTTGAACTTGATAGCCCTGCTGTAACAGTGCTGAGTCTTAACAGGGAGGGCAGCTCTGGGCACACCTGAGCCCTGGGAGCTGCCTCCATCGCAGTGGTCGAACATGGCCTCCTGTCCCTGTCACTTGTTCACTTCGCCTCCAAGTCACCCATGTGTGTTGTATTTCTATTTGAATGATCTTCAGTGGCAAATACCTTACTTTTATTCCTTCCAATATATTACGCACTGAAAATTGGGAGTAGATTCAGAAGACTAAATGCACCAATAATGCATCCCTGTTTTCTGCAAGTGCAAGGTTGAAATGTTAATTGTTCCTAATAAGTGAAAAAATTATGTTTTTTATATATATAAATATATATTTTATATATATTATCCATTATTATTAGCCTTTTAAATGTCTCCCTCTCTCTCCCTCTCTCTCTTTTTAAATGAATGGCTACAGTAGAAATCTCTGTTTTTAGTATCAGCTGACCAGGCAAATCTCAAAGAAAGTTCTCATCTGTGCTGCACTTTCTTCACCTGAATCATGCCACCCTTGATGAGGGGGTTTAGTGCTAAACTTGAATCAATGAGCATAAAGTGAAGGGGAAGTTTCTAAGTATCTCTGCAGAGCTGCCTAGCCACACGACAGCCCTGGAGTTGGCTTTGGAGCTGAATGATGCCGGTCGTGTGTTCACTGGGGGCTCCAGCAGCACCCCTGGCCTCTCAGGGTCCATCCGCACCCTGCATCTCGGCCTTCCGACAAGCAGGGCTGAGCCTCTGTGTGAGATGAAGTGGAGCTGGCTGACCCAGAGCCCAGAGCGGGAGGGAGGAGTCATGGCCATGCTTGGCCGACCCCGCAACCACCAATTAACTAACCACCTATTAATTGGTAGAGCTTCAGCGTAAATGCATGACCCTTACCGCATAAGTTGTCCTGTTGGTTTGGCTGTTTGGTATTATACTCAATCTGCACAATATTCCAAGGAAATTTTTCACTTCCTTTTTCCTTTTTTGCCCAAGGAATACGGAATCTGATTTTTATGGTATACCCAAAATACATAGGTGTATTTTTTGCTAAATCAGTTTTAAATCCAATTTAATATTGGCATCTCATAGTACTCCAAGAGTAGACTGTAATGTTAGTGTAATAGCATTGGTGTGTATTTGTAATATAACGTCGGGACGCCTGTGCCGGTTCCAGTGGGGCAGACAAATATGTGTGTGCATATGTATGTACCTGAGGACTCTGGGCTCCGATACTTCATGGTAATTGCTTGTGTGGTTGGTCTCTTTAAAGATGGAAACTCTGTATAGGTATGGTTCGAAATGGATGAAACTTGGTAGACACTGCTTCAAATTCTCATTCTCTAAACCTTAGAGATTAATGTCCTTTTTGGAGTACCCTGGATGCTACAGCCAGGGAAACCTCCTTGTCAAAAAACTACGATTTAGGTTGGGAAAATTCTTGATCTAATACAAACCTTAGTTAACATGTATTTTCTTTTTTTAGGTGAAGGCATCCTCTTATTACAGCCTGGAAAACATGAATTTCCATTTAGCTTTCAGCTTCCATCTGAGTAAGTGAAACGGTATTACTTTTGTGGTTTTCTTTCTCTGCAGTATGCCCTTCTCGATGTGAGGGTACCAGGTGTCTTCTAACACTCGGTTATGCCTGTTGATCTAGAAGAGCCCCTCCGTAGACTTACCCTGTTCACATTCTTTTTTTTTTTTTAATTTTTTTTAACCCAAACCATCACTTCAAGGGTGTTTTCCCCAGCTGTGTTTTCACTGAAAGATAAACTTCTCAGTTAACCTCTTTGGTTCATTCCAGACCTTTAGTAACCTCCTTCACCGGGAAATACGGAAGTATTCAGTACTGTGTGAGGGCAGTTTTGGAACGACCCAAGGTGCCTGACCAGAGTGTGAAGCGGGAGCTCCAGGTTATTAGTCACATCGATGTCAACACCCCAGCATTATTAGTAAGTGCTTCCCCCTCCTCTTCCTCCTCCCCTCCCCTCCTCCTTGCATCCGTAGTGCTGGGTACACAGAGCCCGTGCCGTGCGCACCTGTCCTGTCCCTTTGCCATACAATCCTGTAACCCGTGCGCCTTCCCTAGCAATGTGTGATTCTAGGTTGGGCAAATGACAGATTGTGTGTGTTAATACTATTGATTATGTCTCCGTTGTTCAGGGCTGCTTTTGCCAAAAAGTGATACAGGCTTGAGATGCATTAATAAGGCTTAATAATAATAATGCGCACACAGAGAGCGGTTACTTTTTCCAGCGCGGCCACGTTCACGGGGCTGTGGTGTTCTAAACTCTTCAATAATAGCAGGTTGAGGCACAGTAATTACGGAAGAGTATTAATCACGCTCAGCCTGTTATTGAGGCTGAGGCCATTATGCTACGTATCCTTCCATTTTGCATGTCATTTTCTAACATTAAGTAAGTGCGCGCAGCTGCTGTGGAGAGCCTTTCTCTTATCATTTCCTTATGACAGATTTGGCCACATTAAAGCATTGAACTTCTAATAATCACCAGAAATACTGTAGGCTGATAAGAAAGATTAGGCTATAAGTAACAACAGAATAGGCAAGATGGGAGCTAATGAGTGAGATTCTTTTATCTAAACCCATATTATCAAAATAATATAAAATTATACCTTGTACGTTCATGATAGCTATGAGGACCTAATGGTTCTTCATTTAAATATGAATGAATGATTTTTTTTACTTCATAGAAAATACTGGGATAATTTGAACTTGCCATCATGATACAGACGTTCCAAAGACGTATGTTTAGTACTGGGGGTTTCTTTTTCTGGCCAATGTTTTGAAAGATAAGGGGAAAAAAACAGGAGTTAAAAGGTGTTTCACCGTATTTTCATTCGAAAATGGAATGGACTTCACTCGAATGTTCACTTTCAGAGGGTGACAATAGAACAGTTAGGCCCTGGCGGCATGGCCCCTTGTGGCCAAAATCCCAGAAGGGCCAGCACCCCAGCCGACCAGGCTGAAAGCTGCGGTAACAGCTGGAAGTTACCATCCACTTAACACCTTGGGGTTTTTGTTTGTTTGTTTATTTTGTATTTGCAAATTGACCATACTGTCTTGTACTGTCAAAAACTACTTAGAATTGGGAAGTTGGCTATTCCTAAACTCTTTATGGGACCATTGTGGCAAATGATATAAAGAGATGTTCTTATTTTGCCAAAAAGGGAAACTATTAATCCTTTAACACTCTTTTTATAAGTAAAAAAATATTGCGGCTTTGGGTGTGACGATGAGCTTTTGGTTTGTGCGTCTTTTAAACTGAGCATTTTTAAATCTGTGTCCTTTCTCTTGACGCCGTAGAAGAGAAGGTGGGTGGTCTGTTCGATAACCTTGCGGGTCCATTATATTGGGTGTGTTGTGCTACCATCGCACAGAACCCAAAACCAGGCTCAAGGGCACTTGAAATTTCCGCCTAATCGTGCGTTTTTGAATTCAGGAAACAAGGCTGTTTGCCGCTTCTACATTTTAGATGCCCAAACAAATACAACTGACTATTGATTTTTATACCGTTTCTTCTTTTACCTAATTTCTTTTTAAAAGAAAAAAAATCTCTGTCATGTTAATAGTTACTACTATAATTTTTTATTATTACCTTAAGGGAAGTTATATAATTTCCCAGAACTCTAATAATTGTAGGATAAAATAGGATGGTGTCAACCTAATTTGAGTCTGACAGTTCATTTTAGTTTTCCTAAAAAGAGAATGATTTTTTTTTCAATGCTTTGTTTCAGCAAGCATTTTGTCTAATATGTCACATGAGGAGAAAAAGTTTTCTGGAAGACATTTCTTCACAACTGTTTAATAGAGAATGACATAATTTTAAGTTCTGTGAGTTTTCTCCTGGTTTAATTAAAGTCCTGTTGTTATTTGAAATTTTCAAGACCCCTGTATTGAAAACTCAAGAGAAAATGGTTGGCTGCTGGTTTTTCACGTCTGGTCCTGTGTCACTGAGTGCCAAAATTGAAAGAAAAGGATACTGTAATGGTAAGCAAAATGTTCGACAGTCCAAAAGGGGGAGTCACGCATTTTATTAGCTACTTTTAAGTGATTTTAAATAGTGTGTTTTGTAATTCATGAGGCATACATGCTGTTTTAAAACATGGATAATATGGCTTTCTGTTTTTCATATAAATAATGGACATGTAAGTATTTTTGAGTGGATGAGTAGATTCCAGTAAAACTCCTGGAGTTTTCTTTCACTTTAGTAACAAAGACTAAAACTGGGAGAGTGGGCAAATGCCAGCGTTTTACTTGACCTTGCCGAAGAAGGTGGGGAGCAGCGTTGCTCAGAGAGCGCTGTTGTAGCACGAAACCCCTGTCGGGCGTTCTGACCCTGTGCCGGGCACACGTACGCAAACGGGGCGAGAGCGTAGAACAGCCTGAACGGTCAGATAGACTCTGCAGCAGCCGTGTGTGAAGGATCTGATTCCGCCCAGCGGGTCCGGCCCCCGCGCCAGGGCTCCGGCCCACTGGACAGGAATGTGGTACAGATGGCAGAGGAGTGCGCACGTGATGCGGACGGGAAAGTCGCCTGCTCCGGCCGTTGTTTCACTCATGCCTTCACATCAGTTCCCTAAAAGCAACGTCCTTGTTCTCCTGTTGGGCCGATTTTAATTTGGTGGCACTCATGAGCGTGTTAGTGGTCTTCTGTACTTAACATAGCACTGGGTCATTTATTCGTATGTCTTATCTTAATTTGTATAGATACTTGTCATTTACATATCTTTAGAATTGGCAAGTTAATATTGCTGCTTTAGAAAAGCAAACAGCGCAATAAGTAGAAGCCAGGATCTCCCAGGACCTGCAGCGAATTCTCAGATCTCGGACGCAGATTCAGGATGCAAGTTTCCCATCAAAGTTCTCCATTTGTTTAAGTCACGTGACCACTTTTGCTCTAATGGGTGAACGGCTGTCTTCCACCGGGGCGAGAACTTTCTGAAAAGTCTCTGAAGGTGTTTTTTGGTTCTCTTTTTAGGAGAAGCCATTCCAATCTATGCAGAGATAGAGAATTGTTCCTCTCGGCTGGTTGTTCCCAAAGCTGCTATTTTCCAAACCCAGACGTATTTGGCAAGTGGGAGAACAAAGACCGTCCGGCACATGGTTGCCAACGTGCGAGGAAACCACATTGCTTCTGGGGGCACCGACACGTGGAATGGGAAGACTCTCAAAATCCCACCTGTTACTCCGTCCATCCTGGATTGCTGCATTATCAGAGTGGACTATTCCTTAGCTGTAAGCAGAGATCTTCTTAAAATGAAAAATATGTATAATGGAGCAGCAGCTGTGCCATGTTGCCACGAATATGTACATTTAACACCTGGGACAATATTCTTGTATGTCAGCCTTAGAGCAGACCGTGGCTTGATGGGGATTGGCCTTTGTTCTCAATCAAAAACTGTCCCCCTGAGCAATTTAATTAAATAACGTGCAATTAAGTCGTGTTCGTTCTACTGACAACATAGACTTCGTTTTTTATAATTATTACGTAAGCCGTGCTCACTTATAGTGAAGTGGGTTAAGGCTACACTTCCCCGTCATGGAGCGAATTCACCGTATTTCCGGGGCCCTTCCTTTGGTTTGTTCCTCATCTGATTTGGTCGGGATCATTTACAGTTCTGTTGGGGACGTGATGGCAGGCAAGAAAGGTCCTTGTTTCTGTGACAAAATAAATTGGAGGTTTAACTTCTATTTTTGCCTTTCTCCCTCCCTCTCTCTTTTCTTTTTCTTGGCTTTTTTGGACATATTAGGTGTATATTCACATTCCTGGTGCTAAAAAATTGATGCTGGAGCTGCCGTTGGTGATCGGCACAGTTCCGTACCACGGTTTCGGCAGCAGAAACTCCAGCGTCGCCAGCCGGTTCAGCATGGACATGAGCTGGCTGGCGCTGACCCTGCCCGAGCAGCCCGAAGGTATGAGGCTCGGACGTTCTTTCCGCACGAGCGTTTCCCCCGGGGGTTACCCGGGGACCGGCTGAGGCGGCAGGTGCTCAGATGACGACGGCTCCTACCGCCACAGCTACGCTGACTCTTCTGAGTACCCGAAATTATAAAACCACCTTCCTGGAAGGGACTCTGAGAGCCGAGCTTACCCGGGGCCCCGAGCTGCTGATGGCAGAGCCAGAATAAAGTCTCATCTCTCGATTCCCATTTATTAACAGGGAGACAGTGAACAGGGGTCCGAATCAGGATACAGCGCTCTGTATCTTCTGTAGTCCCATTTCAGTGATTTTTTTTTACCTGCACTATATAACATACGCTTCTCCAAAGAGTAGCATATACAATAAATGTGAGTAGTGATTTCACAAGAGCAGAATCCTTTAAATACGTTCTGTCGTGATGGGCCCAAAAACTTGCTCATTAGAGGGGGGGAAAAACATCATTTTCAAATTGAGCTCAATTTCTTGTTTTGGTAAAGAGTTCAGAAGAGATTGATGTAATGAGTTTTTGCACGGACTTCTGAGACCCAACTGTGTTCTTGTCGCAGCGCCACCAAATTACGCAGACGTGGTGTCAGAGGAGGAATTCTCTCGACACGTGCCTCCTTACCCGCAGCCCCCTAACTGTGAGGGGGAAGCATGCTGTCCCATGTTCGCCTGCATACAGGAATTCCGGTTTCAGCCTCCGCCTCTTTATTCAGAGGTAAGCAAAACAAAAGCAAATGAGACTTTTAGTTGGCCGTCTGGAAACAATCCTTTGTAAGTATCTGTTGCTGATTCCTAATTAGTAAGGGATACATATTTTAAAAACTTTTCTGGTGATGATAGACCGGTACTGATCCGATTACCTGCTTTTGTAATATTTTCCCTTGTAAACGATGGCATGCCCGTAGAGTACTGTGGATCGCCTTTAAATTGTTTTCTGTGGCCGTGGAGTACAGAGCACTTAAGTGACCCACTGGGACTTCTTATTAATAGGCTCATAGCAACTTGGCTTCTAACCACTGTATAATTAGAAATAGATACGAAGATTATTTACAGGGTGCTGGAAGAGTAATCCTGGTCTACCCTCTTTTTTTGCAGGTTGACCCGCATCCTCCTGATGTAGAAGAGACCCAGCCTGTTTCCTTCATTCTCTGAACAGATTTCAGAAGTCACTGTGTTCATCGTCAGATCAAAATATCAGTTCCCTCCCCCCTGCCTTTTTGGAAAAGAGGAAGAGAAGAGGCGTGTAAGAACATAAATGAACATCCAGATCGAAGGTGATAGAAATTAAAGACTAGGTGAACTTCCCAGTGGGCCAGCAGGGTCATTGCACGAGTTTACGATATGGTCGTGAGTCCCCTTTAAGTAATACAGTGAAGACGACATGAAAAGTCGCATGAGAAGAACGTCCTGGAAGTCCTGATGGTGACAGAGAAAGTGAAGGGTGCCTGCGCTTGACCCAAGAGAACAGACTCTGTGTGGAGAGTGGAAACACTGTGCGACTGTCACTTTAGAAAGGTTTCTCCCGGTGGAACAGAAGTGGCCCTGAGCTTTAAGGAAATACAGACTCATTGGGAGCCTTGATTTTGCAGAAGGTAGCAGCACAGAGCCGTGCACGGATAGGAAAAAGGCCCACTCTAAATACGAAGTGTGACCCTGACACGCGAGGGGCTTCATGGTTTCTTACTGTGTCCCATAGGACTAAAGTCCTCAGAGGAACCTTTTGATGAGGCCCTAATGAAGTAATACAGTTTCTGGGCTCTCCAGTATTATGAAACCAAGAAAAGAGTTCCTTGCAAGGCATGTCAGTTCGGAGGGGAAAGATGAATTTCAGTATGAGAACACGTTTTGTTGAAGGCCATACTTTTTTCCCCCTTTAAATGCTTTGTTAGGATATGTGTTTGATTTCCCCCGTGGCTTATTTACCTAGGATCACAGTAGAAAAAGAAAGGGAAAAAAATAATAATAATAAGGTTGCATTCTCAGGCTGCCTTGATAACTACACACAAAAAAATGCAAAAACAAACAAGAAAACCAAAACAAAAGCCTTTCTTAACCTACCTCTAGTGGGGTTATCAGAATCCTTTGAACACTCCAGGCCTGATGAGCCCCGTGTGGAGTTTCTGCTAATTGGCAGTCGCGGTCTGCCCTGACCTATCACTAAATCTGCAGGTGGGCCGAGGGAAACATCTATAAGGCTAGTGTTAGATGAAAGTTTAACATATGTCTACCAAAGGGTATTTCAAAATAAATGCAAAATCAGAAGAGGGTACAAATAAGCCATGGTTTTTAAGAAGGACGTACTGAACTCCTGCCAAGAGACTGAAGTCTACCGACGACAGTCATTGTGCTGTCCGTGCGCGTTGTTCCTCCAGTCCAGTTGTTTCGTAATTCTATTCAAACTGTGATTTTTTTCTTTATTGTTTTGGTGCAATATTTTATTATCATTTAACCTCAGGATATTCCGACCAACAAGATTGTGTTGCTGCTAGAAGTCTGAGCAGTGTTTTTACTGTCCCCTTCTCCCCCTTCTGTTCGTGGTCATGTGGTCACTTGCTTTTCCTTTCATCTGTTGGTTTCCTGAGCCGAGAGCATTCCCGGACCCTAAGTGGAAGGGAGGTAAGGATTCCCACGATAGAGATTTTGGACCAGCCGAGTACTTTGGTTTTCTCCATTTCCTATGGGTTCGACCTAGAAACCCTGGTGCTTCCCATGCAGAATGCCATACTTTGTTCACCAGAGCGAGTAATTTTTCTTTTAATCGGTGTATTCAGTCACAAGTATCAAAGTTCTTCTATGGTTAAGTTTTGTATTTAGAAGTTAGTTGGCCATCTGATCAGGGATTTTTTTTATATGCATTAAGTAAATGTATACTTCTCCCCCTTCTGGACATACCTCTCTTTGTAATCACGTAAGCATCTGACGCAATTTTTTTCATTGTAAGCCACTATTTAAAATCACAGTGCAAAACTGTCACACCAATAATTGTGGGACTGCAGCTGCCACAGAACTTTATTCCTTGCTTTGGTTTTTAGTGTTGGTTGTTCTTTGTTTTTCGTTTTGGGTTTTTTTGCTTTGTTTTTGTGTATTTTTAAACAGGTCTGTGTATTTAAGTGTTATCTCAACAGTTTTGTTTTTCCTCTAAAAAAAAAAGATGCTCTTCAACTGTTTCTTGACTTCTGAGTTGATGTTTATACACCCTGTCGAGACACGGTCCGTCTCCATGACACCAAATAAAGCGAAAGAAGCAAAGCAAAGCGGTTTGAAGGAAGAAAGTTTAGTTGTTTGGTCCCATGTAAAAAGCCAGGTAGTTGGCTTCCAGCTACTCAGTGGAATCCTTCACTAGGATTGTTTTATCACCGGTGAGAGACATCATGAAATGTGCTCACAAAATTAAAGCAAAGCTGATGTTGTAGCACTTAAAAGAACAGCTAAGAGGTATGATTTGCCTTATCGAATTGGTGTCAGTATATCTGACCTTAAGCAGTAGGTTGAAACTGCATACCTTTTTATAATCAAGAAATTATTCTATGAATGTCGAAAATTCTACATTGCAACAGAATTCTTGGGAATGAAGATAAAAATGTAGCTGCTATCTGCTTGTTATTCTGTTGTTTAGTTTGCAAAGAAAACTGTGGCCTTAGAATTTTCTTTTTGATGCACAAATGTCGAAATGGAGAACGTGCATCTTTCGGCACACAAAATCCTTCCATGGGCAGAACTTTAATTTTTATGTTTTTGTTTTGCACAATAAGAAACTCAATAGGCAGGGGTTTTGTTTTTGATAAGTTAACTATGAAAGCTTTTTTATTTTTATTATCAAAAATGTAACAGTTTAACCCACAGGAAAAAAAAATAAAGATTGTATTTTGTACTCTGGTTTGAACCCCATGGGTTCCTTTTGTTAATAAAATGATGACACTAAAGCTGTGAGGTGCTCGTTCTGTGTTTGCTTTGTGTTTGTAAGACTGTAACTTAAATGGTTACAGACTTAGGGGAAATCAGGACCACAAGACAAAATGTTAATTGCTGTTGAATTAAGATCCATTTGTTGCAGGTGCATACTATCGCGGGGTCAGATAGTCCGGGGGGGTACAGTGGGCTCGGTTTCCCCAAGGAAATCCGTTTTTAGCAGTCCATGAAGAAAAGCAGTACCATGAGCAAGCCTAAGCTGTCTTGGTTGTTGAGAGAGTGTTACCTTCATTTATTCCCAAATGACAATGGCTACTTTTTAAAGCTTCCGGAGTGTTTGTGTTTTATGGGTCTTGTGTTTCCCCGGGGTTAATTTAGTGGCTCTGATGAGCTGCCGGGGGACGCATACTGGAAGACACTGACCCAAGTCAGCCCCCCCTTTCAAATGGATAAAAGCCATACACTTTGTTCAAGGACTGTGTCCTGCTATATCATCTCAAGAAAACTGCCCAGGCCCTCTGTCCTGGGAAATTCTCAAATTTAGCTAAGTGGCAGAGCCCTGCTAAATTATTCTCCAAGTGTTTATAAAATGGGAGATGGTGTTAAATATATAGATTGTTTGTGGACCCACACTGGCTGTCGACGTAAATGGAGACATTTGTCTCATGCAATAAATATTGAGCCACAATTGATCAGTTTGCCATTAAAGTTTCTGTAGTTCCTATTGTAAAGTGGTGAGTTCTAAAATTTAGAAGTAGGCAGGACGTGAAAGAATCTAGGACAAAGCCCGCCTATTACAAATGAGGATACCAAAACCCAGAGATGTAACCTGAAAATCTGACCTACATTCTCCGTAAGATCTCTGCTCACTCTAAAATTTCCCGATTCTACTCTTGTAATAGAAGCCACAGAAACAGTGCTCGCTTTAAGCTACCCAGTGTAAGACTTGCAGAACCGGATACTAAGCATATGCTAAGTCAAGAATCTTCTGGGTTTCTGTCTAAAAGCTCTGCCTCCTGAAAGGATACCAGTCTTGGACTAAATTGCTTCCTTAAGTATGTTTAATTAGTAGCTGGAATCTTTTCTTCAGCACAGGGATTTGTTTCTAACTTTGTGTTTTGAAATAATTACAGGCCCACAAGCTGCAATCATAGTACAGAGAGATCCTGCGTCTCCATCACCCAGTGTCCCCCAAAGGTAACCTCTTACATAACTATACTACATGACCCAAAAGCAGGACACTGACATTGACACACTACCTACAATTAACTAGAATTCAGGACTCGCTTGGATTTGGCCAGTTTTTGAATGCAGTCATCGTTCTTGCATATGTTTTTGTGGATGATTCTGTGACATTTTATCCTGTCTAGGTTCATACCTTCACCACCACAATCAAGATTAAAAAAACTCCCATCGCCACAAAGAAACTCTCCAGCTGCCCCTGTGCAGAGATCCCCTCCCCCTCCCTAATCCCTGATTCATCTCTTATCTATAATTTTGTCATTTTGAGAATGCTAGAACTGTACCTTTTCCATTGGCATTTTCACTCAGGCTGTCACCTTTAAGATCCATGCAAGTTGTATCAATAGTTTGTGCCTTTATGTTTCAGCTGAGACATTTTGAAAGAAACAAATTGGCTGTTACTGGCTTTGAAATTTCATTTTGCAATTTGCGAAGAAAATGTGTAACGTGCACATGATACCTTTGTAAATATTTTGGTTTTGATTTTGAGAACTACGTTTTATGGACAAAAATACATAAATGCAGGTTTACACAAATTTTTAGGGGTTCATTCTTAGCTTGCCAAGGAATTGAAGTTTTTTACCTTTATTTTTTTTTTTTAAGATTTTATTTATTTGTCTAAGAGAGAGAGAGAGACAAAGAAAGAGAGCACAAGCAGGGGGAAGGAGAAGCAGGCTCCCTGCTGAGCAGGGAGCCCTATGCGGGACTCAGTCCCAGGACCTGGGATCATGACCTGAGCCCAAGGCAGATGCTTAACTGACTGAGCCACCCAGGCATCTGGATTATTTTACCTTTAGATAGAAAACTATTACATTATACTTGAGCCAATATACCCATGATGAAAGTATAAGCCAAGGAGAAACTCTCTTGGGCTATTTATCCTTTCAGCAGCTGATAAATTTTAATATAAATTATGCAGGAAAGAAATTACATTTGCCCTGCATGTTTTTTTTTTTTAATTAAATCTTGTGGGGTTTTTTTTTTTCTTTTTTCCTGTCTCTGCTTTAATTCCCTTCTTTCTAATCCCGCTTCTTAATATCTGAGGTGAAAAGCCCCCTTGGAAGCTGAGAAAAAACTAACTGTAAAATGCATACTTCTTCTTACTGAAACAATATTATAAAACATGGACTTACTTGCCAAGACAATTAGATTTTTCTAGACCGGAGAACTCTTCTAGAAGCCATTACACACTAACCTAAGGAGCTTTTCCTGAGAAGAAGACATGAATCTGTCAGTGAGGGAAGGAAGCAACAAAACAAATACATAGGGAAACGGGTGAAGGCAGATAAAAAGTGACCCATGCCAATCTCCAGAACGTCACCAGAACTGAATTCACGTGGAGCTGTTGCTGTGCTCACAGAGGGGAGATTTCATCCCTGCTCACGTTTTCAAAAAACCAACGTGTCTTACGTGGACAGGAGGAGACATGCTTTAGGCAGCATCTGCCAGTGAAAACAGGTAAACCTGTAGGCACGTCCTTCAATGGGTTCCTGCCTCCACAGGAATTTGCTGGAAGAGAAGCCACTTTCTGCCAACTTCTTCTACCAACGGTCTTCCCCCAAATAGTACAACAGTACAACACTAGTAGAGGTCTCAGGGAAATAATTATTTTTATTATCTTGATTATATAGATATTTTTAGACCACATACAAGAAGCGGGGGTGGGGGGTGGGGCAGAGGGAGAGGGAGAGAGAGAATCTCAAGCAGACTCCCCACTGAGTGCAGAGCCCAACGCAGGGCTGGATCCCAGGACCCTGAGATCATGATCTGAGCCGAAATCAAGAGTCGGATGCTTAACTGACTGAACCACCCAGGTGCCCCTTTATACATTTTTATATATTGATTACATTAGCTCATATTATTGTATTTTATTTATTTTATTTTTTAATAATTATTAAATGAGTAAACTGAAGGCAGTAGGTGCCAGGAATTTTTTCTTATATAAAAGTAGTTCCTGCATGCTGCCACGGTCATTACAGTCATTCCCCTGCTCTGCCCCAGCCCCATGTCTATTTAATGACAGAAGGACATAATGTCTTCCAAACCAAAGTAACAGTAATGCCACTCACACATGTAGTATTTACTGTGTTCTTCACATACACAAATTCACTTTAACGTGAAGATGTCAGGTTTGGGGGTTTGTTTTTGTTTTTTTTTTTTTTTGGTTTTTTTGTTTTTTTGTCTTTTAATCTAAGATGCCAACATCCATCCGAGAGCTATAGGATAGCTTATTTGTATTTGCTATCACTGAAGATACTCAGACTTGCCTGGACTGGTTTACTGAGTTCATTCAAGTAAAGTATAAAGGTTTATGGTCCGTAGTTAATTAGCTGCCTTTGAAATACGGCGAGCAGGCGCATGCGCACAGACGGATATACGGAGACTGTTTCTGGACTGGGGGCTTTACCCCACCGGCCAGACAGCCCATGAAAACTTGCATCGTTGATACTCTTGGGGACACAAGAGAGGGCACACTGTCATCCAAGTCACCCCAGTACTCGAGGAACACAAAGGATCAGCCTTCGTTTTGGGAGCTGATATACCGACGGGCAGTAAATAAGAGTGAAAGAGGCTTTCAACAAAACAGTTCCGTATTTCATGCACGCCCTGAGTCACTGCAGTCCAGGAACTTAAGAGCGAAACCCTCATGTTGAGCCACAAGAGTTCCTGGCATAATTAAGAAAGCTCCACATGTCCATATAAGCCCATACAAGAATGTATGCTGAATATTTGCTATCTGCCAGCGTCCCTGCAAATCAGGCTTAATAGCTCCAAGGGAACTAAGATTATGGAAAAACAGCTTAATCACCTTAGCACACTATAATGTTTTTGTCCTGCCTACCTCAAACCAGGGTTAAGATGTCTGTGTATGCGTATTCACGGGAGGAATAGAAAATTAAGCAAGTCTCTAGTTTTCATTATCTTCCTTGGGAGAGGCTAACGTCAAAACTTCCTTGTAAACCTCTTAAGAGAACCCACTTCCACGGAGGTGGATTTAAAAGCAAATCCCAGTGTTTGTTATTTCATCCTTAATTCAACATCTGGCTCTTCTAGGTAAACACAGAATGCTGGGTGCCGGGGAAAACTGTAGCAACGAATACCTGCCTTTATCTTAACCTGACATTACAAAAAACCTCGGTAACCATGTGAGTGGATAACTTATCTTAAACACGCAGGGCCAGCTGCAGACGCCAACACCTGTTCCTCTAAAAGAGAAGTGGGATCAATCACACGAAAGTGGTGTTTTTAAGAAAATGAATTGCAGGGACGCCTGGGTGGCTCAGTCGGTTAAGTGTCTGCCTTCGGCTCAGGTCATGATCCCAGGGAGCCTGCTTCTCCCTCTGCCTGCTGCTGCCCCAGCTTCTGCTCTCTCTCACACACACACACAAATAAATAAATAGCACATTTTTTTAAGAAAGAAAGAAAATGAATTGCATTGTACTTGAAGCCATCTTAAAGCAACCAGCCCCAGAACCGTCCTCTGACCAACGAAACAAGAATCAAGCCCACTGCCCATGGGAGGTGTTTTAAGCAGTGTCCACATTGAACCAGGGGCTTTCTGATTGTCTCACAGTTGCTTCTGATCACAATACAGATGTCTCACAAGGAAGAGGTGAGTTGGGGGGAGCCCGACAACCTGCACGTTAACCTTCTTCTTTCTCCAGCCCGGCTGTAGATACCAGGTCTTTGACCCTTTTAGAAGAAGCCTGACTGGTTCCAAGATAAAGTCCCCCAGCTGGCTCCAAGATTTAAGCTGCTACAAGCTGGACTATGGCTCGTTGTTCATGTCTCGTCTGAGCCAGGCACCTGTTCGCCTGCCTTGCTCAGCCATCGCTTCTCACCGGCTGTGTGACGCACACATAAGACTGGCCGGAGGCTAGGACAGAACCCTTCCCCAGACAGCTGCCTTCCTAGCTGAGGCCTAGAACCTCAACTCCTACACCAGGATCCCCCAGGAAGACGAAGGTGCGAGAAATTCTCTAAACTGAAAAATAAATCAGCAGTGGCTCCTCGGCAAAAATGAGAGTTCCTATATATCAGATAAATTCACTAAGAGGAAATCGTCGGCACCATAAGAGATTCTTCACTCTAGGCAACAAACTGAGGGTTGCCAGAGGGGACGTGGGTGGGGGAATGGGCGATGGGCATTAAGGAGGGCACTTGAGATAATGAGCCCTGGGTGTCATATACAACTGATGAATCACTAAATTCCACCTCTGAAACTAATAATACACTATGTTAATTAACTGAATTTAAATTTAAAAAAATAATTAGAAAAATAAGTGCTGAAAAAAAAAAGAGAAAATTGTCTGCGTTGGTGTTTGTTTTGTGCTTTGTGAGAATTTTTTTTTTTTTTGTACCTGATTTTTGTGAAGGAAGTTTCTATGTTAAGACCCAGATAATCCCAAAGCTGGAGAGTCACCTCCTACCTAGTCAAGGTCTTAATGCCCTGCTCAGTGATGAACTGCCCTCATTCAGGGGACCCTAATTGTCCTGTTTGCCCAGCATGTTCCCCATGCCCTGGGACCCCGTCCCAGACAGACTGGCACAGTTGGTCACCCTACCTTTGACCGCCCCCGCCCCCCCTACCCCCGCCATCAGGAGCAAGCCTGCTCCATTCCTCACACCCCAAACACATTAGCTGCAGGCCTTTGCTGAGTCACTGTCTCTTGCGTCTGAAGCTTCAGCACCAAAATCCTCCCGCTGTCACCCAGAAGCCCCCGTGAGAAGTGTTCCCCTGAAATGAACAAAGACGCATGTGTGGGGCCTGGAATGCTCAGGCCGCTTTGGCCACTGGGATTTGGACCCTCATGGAGGCCGGCCCTACAGGTGGTCCAGTCTCCACCTCCCCGCATCCCAGTGGCCTCTCCTTCCTCATTCTGCCATGCAGAGTCAGCCTGCCTGCAGCCAGCCCACGGTGCTCCCGGGCCCAGAGACGGGTTCTGGGTCACAGATCACATCTCTGCACACAATTTCCTCCCAGACTTTGACCTCTGTGCACACATGCATATAGTCTGAGGCCCCAGGGGTGCCCTGTCCATCTGCTGTCTTCCTCTGCCATCTCTCTGTCTCTGTCTCTCTTGACTTCAAAGGAATGAGGACCTGATTTCCCAAGAGCAGCAGGGTCTCTGTCTTCCTCTTGCAGCTGCCTCAGCAATGACCTGGGTCTAGCTTGAGCCTGGCCCCCCTCACTGTGTAATTACCATGCGAGGTAAGTCCCGGGACCAGACGGTATGCGCAGGCACACCAGGAACAACCACACAGCACGACGACACAACTGCTCAAAGGACGTCTGGAGCTCCTCTCTTGAACTTCCCCTCAGAGCCTGTGGCACCGTCTTCTTGATATCTTCACTGGTGGAAAGTCTTTGTCCTTTGAGTTTGGCCTCGATGCTTTGAGAGCATCCAAAAGCCATGGAGAGACAAGCTGGAGAGCAAAACTGAATGCCAGTGGTGGCACTGAGCAAAGCAACCGAAGCTGAGGTGAGGGACAGCACTGAGCAGGATGTCCTTGTGGGGTTGGACCGGCTGGCTCTGAAACAAATTTTCAAATGGCTGACATGTAATACTTTATTCATACCTCACCTCACCTGGGTGTTTCCAGGTGCCATCAGTCTGTGGAGGTAAATTGGGTCCCACTAAAAATAATAACCCCACTCTGTGTCATTCACTCTGACCCCAACTTGCTCTTCAAAAACCTCAGCTTCTTGCCAAGTTCCTCTTCTACTCCCAAGAACTTTCTAGAAGGCTCCATGAATAAGCCCATCCCCACTAGCCCCTGACATCATCTCTAACGCCCTAAAGGCTTCACAGACCCACATGAGGTTGATTTTTACCAAGTGGAGAATGTTTCCTATTATTTTGTATTCTTTTTTTTTTTTAGAAGCCCCCCCGCCCAAACATGGCTTGGGCTCCAACCTATTTGCCAAATTTTTAGTGAAATTACTGTTTTGTTTGTTATTTGCAGATTTCCTGCTCCCTAAGACCCAGATGAGCAACCTTGGGACTGTGTTGCTGGCAAAGTCTGGAGACCCACACTCCTCAGAATCTTCACTCCCTTCTGAGGTCTAAAGCTCTGAGATGGGACCTGACCTGCCTTCCCCAGCAGCCTCTTACCTTGGGATGAGTCTTTCTCGCCCCAAAGGTTCCCCAACTGTTTCCCGCGTATCTGCATCCATCAGAGAGCTCTAGCTCAGAGTCGAGCTGAGGCCCCTCCATTTGCACTGAGATGGGCAGAGTCACAGGGAAGCAGGGCGTGCCAGCTCCCAGAGAGGGCACCTGCCCTAGACAACCAGTGACTCCTTTGAATGAGACTGAGCAGAGGAGTCTATGCCAGGTGTCCGTGAACCCCTAGACCCCATAAGTAGACAAGGAAGAGAGGACTGATACATCTTTCATGGGAGGAAGTGCTTCGGAGCTCATGGGTCACTACCTGGTGAGGGCAGGTCCAGGGGTTCAAGGAAAGCATGGGATCACAAAGGAATAGGGCACCGACGTGCCCACTGGCTTCCTTTGTACTTTATCTCGGTTCTCACGGCCCATTTTGCAGTGGTCGGTGCTCAGTCGGGAAGCAACCAGTCCCCAGCTTGGACAGAGCCATGTTAAGAGTGTGACACGCATAATCAATCTGGCTGGCGTAACTTTTTCCTGTCTCCTTTTCACCTACATGGCTGGGGTTGAGGGGCTCCATCTGACACATGAGCTTCTCCTATAAAAGACCTCCATTTGTGCTCAGCACAGACTCAGAAGCCCAGGGAATTTTTATATTTATTACAGAGAGAGACAAGCATCCATTCTGCCTGTTTCCATTAACACAGACTGGCAATTAATGTGTTTGGTTCAAAAGCCTTCAAACATTTGTACATCCATTTGCACGTTTAAATGGCTCTGTAGAACAGTCAAGCAGGTGGTTAACTATATGTATATTAAATTCATAGAGAAACTGGTAATTTTCAATTATAATTGTCAGTTCACAGTTTACATGATAAGAATTTTTTGAATAGACCCATTAGCTGATTTAGTAAGCCAGGGTTTTTATAAATCATGGTTTATTTGCTTATCCTACTTATAAAGGAGGAATTTTCAGTGTTCTCACATGAATCAATAAATATTTACTTTGGTCTTTATTCTGCCCAAATGCCAAGTTTGACAATGGATGAAATATCATTGGGTTTTCTTAAACAGCTGTTTGAATGCGGTTGCTTTATTAGTTGTTTTGTTTAGTATTATTACTCAGATAATGGTTTAAAAGTTTTATTCATTTGCTATTAATTTGTTTTTTATAAATAAAGTCAAAACAGGGCTGAATCGCAGTTCCTTGTCATTTTACAACATATTGTACTTTCCTGGTAATATGTTTTGACAATAGAAACTTGCAAGCCAATGAAAAGCTGTCCCATTTTTCTAAATGATATCCTTTAAAGCAAAACTCTGAAATATATAGCACTGACTTGTGCATAATAAAATTTGATGATTTTGTCACCACGGATAATACTTCTCTTTCCTAGGCAACGGAAATAATTTAAAAGCCTCTCATTTGGCTTTTACAGCACAAAAGGCAACGTCAGATACCAGCTCGCTGTGGAGAAGCGGTTTGCCTTTCACAACAACATTTGTCATTCCCTCAAGTCTGTTCCTGGACGTCTCCTTCAAAAGCTTGATCAGGCAGGAGCTTCTCGGCCCCAAAGGCATGGAAGGAGGACCATGGATGATTTTCTGGTGAACCCCAATGACTCCTAATTTGCCATATCTGCAGTGGTGTGCAACTACCGTCCTTGGCATCCTTCTTGCTGAGGTCATTAGTTCTCCCCTGCCCCAGCCGTCTGGGCATGAACTCCTCAAGCAACGTAAGAAACCTTCCCAGGAGTCCAACCAGGTATTTTTTTTTTTTTTGCACTAAACGGAGGGCTATATGACTGGACATGGCCAGTCTCAATGATGTTGACTGAAACCTTCAAGATGGACAGTCAGAGGCAAGACTCAGAAAAGAGTCTGGGTTACTCAGCGAGGGATGGACAGATTCCCTGATGAAAGAAAACGTGGAAAAGACGTATTTTATCTCAAATCCTTGAAAAACATTACAAACCATTTTAATAATATTAAACCTATAATAAGCTGTCATGTATTTTCAAACAAACATAAACTTGTTATTCTCTTTCAAAAGGAATCAAATGGCTCTCTCCTGCTGGCCCCTGGATAAGGCATTCCTCGTGGGCAACACGAAGCTTGACTCTGACTTGGGGTCATTTGCCTACTCCATTTGCAAAGGTGAAGTGATCAAAAGGGATTCTCTCTTCACTTGCGTCCACTGAGGTTATCAAGTAGGACATTGTAGGGAAAAGTGTGAGGCTCTTCTCAAAATACATGTTTTCAGGTAATTGAAAAACATTTCCTGGAAAGAGAAATAAGAGCTTGCTCTTCAACAGAGGAAAACAGATCCAGTCAGAGAATTGTCTAAGAGAAAGGCAACACCAAACAGAATCAGAGACTGGGCTTTCACTCCTGGATCCCCAAATACACAACCTGAGGCAAGCCGCTCAACTTCTCTGGGCCTCAGTCTCCTTATCTGAATAATGGAAATAATAATACAATTCGAGTGGTTGTTGAGAGAAATATTGGGGGAACAATCGCAAAGCGTAGATCCCATAAAATATGGAGCCATAATGGATGTTCAATAAGCCTTAGATGAATCTAGAACAGTTGCGTCAGTCATTTGCTTCAATGATGAGATGTGTTAAATTTGATTCCAGGGAGACTGAACATCCAGATCCTTCTTCTCTTCCCTGAACCGCCCCTACTATCCAATAATCCCAAGGCAAATCCTCTGTTCTTCTCCTGTAGCAGTTCTGGAGGGTCCAGTGTAGCCACCACGTAGGATCCTGGTGGCCAACTTCCACTAAGCACTACCACTCAGGAGAGACCTGGGATCTGGGGGAAGGACCTTGGGGAGAGCTGTTTTTCGTATTTCTGTAAATGACTTCAGCACTCAGCATTGAAGGTCAAGGCATTATCAGAAGGTGATATGCTATCAGTTTTGAGTAGAAAATGAGAAAAAACAAAAGTACAACGGTCACCTTACATGAAGCAGTATATCTGTAGGAAAGATTGAAGCTTTTTAAATATGTTCTTAACAACGGACCTAGATTTTTAAGATCACTTCAGGTATGATTCTGTGTAGGTTAAAAAGCCCCCACACCATTCTTTTTGAGCTTATCGCTGGAAACTTCAGGAAAATGGGCATAGGTCAATCCTTTGGGTAGGTTGGTCCTTGGCAAACCTGAATTTCCATTTGGTAATTCACTGTGTCAATCATAAAAATTTTACATTATTTTTCATTTTTAAAACTATAAAGTATTTTCAGTCTCGAAAATAAGAAGAAAGTACAAACACACCTAATCGCCACCCAGTTTTTCACCACCCACGTTTCTCTATCTACTTTAGATGTTTCTACATATAGAAACCTAAAATATTAGGGGCGCCTGGGTGGCTCAGTCATTAAGCGTCTGCCTCTGGCTCAGGGCGTGATCCCAGGGTCCTGGGATCGAACCCCGCATCGGGCTCCCTGCTCTGCTGAGAGCCTGCTTTTTCCTCTCCCACTCCCCCTGCTTGTGTTCCCTCTCTCGCTGGCTGTCTCTCTCTCTGTCAAATAAATAAATAAAATCTTAAAAAAAGAAATCTAACATATTAGATAAAGTCAAAGATGTTATTGCAAGTTTTTGATGGCTTCCCCTCTCGCTCCTTCCAACAGAAGACAATAGTACCAACGTGTGTGACTCTATCTCGTTCATGTTTTCATAATCTTACTCTGTCTCCCCCTCAGAAACAATATAGGGTGTGTGTGTGTGTGTGTGTGTGTGTGTGTGTGTGTTGAGGCAACACATTAATGTGGTCGCACTGTTCTATACTTCTTTATCTTCTTTATCATTCTTTGCTGTTTTCAGGATTTATCTGTGTTAACATACGTAGATCAGGCTCCCTGCATTTTATTTTAGGAATGGGCACGTGTTTGTACTTTATTGTAGGAATACATCATGATCTATCTGAAATATACAACTCTCGAGACTCCTTGTTTCCTATATCCTCACCAATACTTAATACTTGTCCGGTTTTCTTTTTATAAAGTGATTCCCCATTATTTTAGTGTTCATTTCCATAGCTACCAGGAGGTCCAACAACTTTTCCTATGTATCCACCATTTGGGCTTTATCTTCTGTGAAATCTCTTATTCCACCTCTTTGCCCATTTTTTAAACTGTCTTTTTTCTGCTTGGTTTGACAAAAATCCAACTTTAAAAATTTGGGTAGAAATTAGAGGCAAAGAACAGAGATCAGGACATCTAGCTAGTCATTTCATGAGCAAATACCAACCCATTCTTTGAGCAACCCATTTGCAATGATCTCATTTTAGCCTAAAGACAGTTCTGCAAAGTGATTATCATTATTATCTTTTCATACAAGAGGAACCTAAGGTTCAGAGAACTTAGAAAATTTTGTAAGGTTCTCAAAGCTAGTTCCGTGTAAAGCCGTGGTTTCATGATCTGCATAGCCTTTACTCTTTACATCTCACTACACCCCTTCCCAAGGGCTCACGGGTCCAAGCGACAGGGACATGCATGAAATGGTAACAGGCCAGTTGGCAGAGCCCAAGTCCTGCCCGCTCCCTGGGCATGGGGAAGCTACACCTGGAAAGGGGTAGGCGGGCCGGAGGGTGAGAGGCTAGAGTCACCCCGAACAGCATGGTACACAGGGAGCTCAGTCCTCTGGAGAACAAAGGCAAGCCAGTTGTCGAAGCAGTCATGCCTGAGAGTGTTTTAAGAGTCTGTCCTTGTGAGGGGCTAAGCAGAAAAACAGGAACAACTGCTCTTTTGCTTGAGAAAATGAAAAATGAGCAACAGGAAAGCGCAAAGCTTGGGAATACCATTGTGCAGACAAGAAAGCCAGCAGAACTGACCTGTTGAATGTGTAGTATGAGTGAAGGTGGAAAAGAAGAAAATAGATTCACAGCATGGGTAAGCTGCCCAGAGAAGGTCACTGTAACTGAGAGGAAAAACAGATAAGGCTACTATTGTTTTCTTTCCGGACTCCTTTCTTTGTCCTGGCTGTTAACCTTTCCATGTGTGCATTGTGGAAAGGGGTCAAAGGGCGCTCACCTTTGTTTTGCTTCTGTCACACCCTTGAGCCTCTTCCCATTTATCCTCAGACCATTAAAGAGACCTACCCTTTATCTCCTGGCAGGGGGCTTCCAAGAGGCCATAGGAGATACAGGACAGATGATTGAAACGAACTGGCCCATTCTATAGGGAAGGACACCAAGTCCTAGAGATGTCCAGGAATTTGCTCGAGGTCACCGAGCACGACATCCTCTACTGCCAATACCAGAGTTTACCTTTAGTTCTTCTGGAGTTGAAAGAGATGGGATGTCTGCATATTGAGAAAAAGAAGCAAAAAAGCGCCAGTGTCTCTTAGATCTTGGTCACTGATTCCTTCTAAAAGATGCCCCTCTGGAATATGAAACCGAGACGTGATGATGGGGTCACATGGGGTAGAGAATTGGTCTGATTTACATGGAGGAAACATACAATAATCCTTCACATTTATTCAAGAGCGAGGAGGTGACAAAGCCTTTTGAGTCCATTGTCTCAGCAGGCCCCCACACGGTGTCCTAGAGACACTCCTCTTCCCCTTTTCACCTGGAGCCCAGGATTCCCACAGAGAGTGAATGTCTATCCCGTAGACAGTGGTCTCAAGTTTACACCCCATTCTTGTGATTCTTTTTTTTTTTTTTAAAGATTTTATTTATTTATTTGACAGAGACAGCCAGCGAGAGAGGGAACACAAGCAGGGGGAGTGGGAGAGGAAGAAGCAGGCTCCCAGCGGAGGAGCCCGATGTGGGACTCGATCCCGGAACGCTGGGATCAGGCCCTGAGCCAAAGGCAGAAGCTTAACGACTGTGCCACCCAGGCGCCCCCCATTCTTGTGATTCTAGCTAAGTTCTTCCCCGCATCATGCAGGTGGGAGGACCCATATGCAAATAGAGGTCAGGAGCTCTGTCACACTCACATTCCCTGAATGCAACGGCCCTTCATTCATTTATTCATTCAACCCATCTGCTTTATGGACAGTCTCCTGTGTGCCAGGCACCGTATGTGAGTGGAGCATGTGGAGGTCCCTACCATCACGCAGCTTAATTATTTGCTCCAGTCTTTCTGTCTTTTTTATATAAACAAGGTATAAGACACTTGAACCTAATCTCTCCTTTTCTATCTTCCTGGGTGACTGAATTGCCACAGTTGAAGACGCAGCCTTATCGCTCCGAGAGCTCTAAAATATGTCTCCTAAGACCTGGTGAAAGCCTGGGATGCGTCAGCACCCAGAGCCCCTTCCCCACCGGGCAGACACAGTATTTCTTATCATTCCATTAAGGCCACACTTGCTGCTCAAATCACCCACACAACCGATCATGCGGCAGTTTGGAGTTTGTTCACAGAAAATGCAAATATGAAGAAGAACATAACACTATTATCAACTCTTACCAGGCCCACAAGGATTCGAGCTATTTCTCAAATCTGATTATCATAATGCCCTAGGGTATGTGTTGGAAGGAGAGATTCCTGGATACCCCATGAATTTTCTGACTCAGGCCTGCCGAAAGGGGGTCTCTGGCAAGGCCAGGATTTTTTTTTTTTTTAAGGTTTATTTATATACTTGAGAGAGAGAGGGAGAGAGGGAGTGGGGGGAGGGGCAGAGGGAGAGGAAGAGAGAGAATCTCCAGCAGACTCCGCTATTGAGTGCAGAGCCAGACGAAGGGCTTGATCTCACGACCCTGAGACCATGACCTGAGCGGAAGAGTGAGAGACTTCACCAACTGAGCCACCCAGGCGCCCCAGCAAGTCCAGGGATTTTAAGAAACTCTGCCTTAGACCACGCCCGCCAAGGTAGAAAGAACTCTAGACATTGAACTCGGGCTTTGCAGCTTGGGGACTACTTGGAAGCAAAAACCAGTAGGTGGTCAAGTGTTTAAGTCAGGAGGGTGAGGGGCCTGGATGGGTCAGCTATTCAACGTAAGACAAGGTGACAGATAAGGAATGGGGAACTGGCGAATGGCATGAAAGAGAGAAAAGGAGAACTCAGATGAGAATTCAGGGTGCAGAGAGGTCAGGAGATCAGCTCTGGGACCAGCCGCTCAGCTTGGCCCATCGCCAGCCTTTCCCAAATATGTGCATTTGTTGGCCCAGTGCCAGCCAGGTAGACCAAGCCCACCTGACCTTGAGCTGCTTATAAACAGAAGGACTTGCTTCATGCCTGCTGTTGGTGCCATTAGGAACTGGGTCAGCCCTCAATAACACATGGGCGGCATTCAGCACTTGTTAGAAAACCTAGGCCCGTCTGCGGCTTTCTCACCACAAGTCTGCTCCTGTTTGGGCCACAGCGGTCAGAAGGTGTTCATGAAGGCTCTTGTCCATAATCCTTAAAATCCCTTGCTTGCTTCTTGCACTAATGAAGTTATCAAAAATCCTCCTACAGGAGCCTGAGAGGCTCAGTCAGTTAATTGGTCCAACTCTCTCAATTTTGTCTCGGGTCATGTCCTCAGAATTGTGGGATCTAGCCTCACATCGGGATCCATGCTCGGCAGGGGGTCAGCTTGGGATTCTCTCTTTGTCTCTCTCTGCCCCTCCCCCTGCTCCTGCTCTCTCTCTCTCTCAAATAGATAAATAAGATCTTTTTAAAAAATCCCCCTTGTCTCGTCCCTGAAATGCCTTTTTAAGTTGAGTAACACTAGGTGCGTATCATCCAAGAGCTGTAACTGATACAAGAATTCCCAAGCATGCCAACCCTGAGAAATTAATACAAATGGACTTTGTCTCATTTTAGGAACAAAAGCAGGAGATAATTTCAACTAATCAACTTTTTAAAAAAGCGTATCTGTTGCCTGTAAGGCTGCCAAGTAAGATCTTGGAATATAGAAGGAGGATGGAAATCTGTTCATGGAGCCCCAAAATACGCCCAATTTATTCACCATCCTTTACCTTAAATCACTGGCAAATTCCAGTTGACACTTCACAATAACATGGGTTGGAACTGCTCAGGTCCATTTATATGTAGACTTTCCTCAATAAATACAATACAGTACCATAAATATATTTTCTCTTCTTTATGGATTCTTAATAACATTTTCATATCTCTAGCTTACTTTATTGTAAGAATACAGATTATGATACAGTCAACATAAAATATGTGTTAATCGACTATGTTATTGACAAGGGTTCTGGTCAACGGTAGACGATTAGTAGGTAAGTTCTGAGGAAGTCAAAATGATATGCAGAATTTCTACTGCCCCAACCCCCATGTTGTTCAAGGGGCAACTGTCCGTCCATACGAAGAATCTCACTTAACCCTCAGAATGACACAATGAAGTAGAAATGATTATGCCCAAATCACAGAAGAGAAAACTGAGGTTCAGAGCAGTCATGTGATTAGAATGAGAGATGAGACCCTGATCTAGATTCAAGGTTGATATTCTGATTCCAAAGAAAGAGATACACCATGCAATACAACTTGTAAAATTTCCCGCAAAACTAATGAGGGTGTGCTAATAAGAGGTATCTCCCAACAAGATGGTGAAAGTAGGCAACTTCCCTTATTCATCTTTTTTTTTTTAAGATTTTATTTATGTATTTGACAGAGAGAGAGACAGGCAGCAAGAGAGAACACAAGCAGGGGGAGTGGGAGAGGAAGAAGCAGGCTCCCAGCGGAGAAGCCCAATGCGGGGCTGGATCCCAGAATGCCGGGATCACGTCCTGAGCCAAAGGCAGACGCTTAACGAATGAGCCACCCAGGCGCCCCTCCCTTATTCATCTTTGCCTCCCTAGAGCCTAACACAGAGCTCAGAAAAATGTCTGATGAATGAATGAATGATTTAGCACACGTTCGAACTTTTAATGACTGCAGCATTGGACAATCTCTAAAAGCCATTCCTATGTTTTAAGGCTTTTGACCCTCCTAGAGAATCTCCTCTCGGGGTTTTACTCCCACTTAATCATTTGCCATCAGGCCTGGAATCTAGAGAACCCTCCCTGGATTTTCCCAAGTGCAATCCAGTTCAGCAATATCTGATTTTTCAAAGCATCTTACATTGCATCTCAAAGGCATGTCCCTTGAGACATGAACAGACAACTAAGTCAGGCCACCAGAATGTCTGAGGACGATGGCATTGACAGGTAGACAGTGAGATGAGTCACTGTGGAGTGATGTCTGGGTGCCTTTGTCAAATCAGCAGGTCCCAGGTGGGTGGTGGTAATGGATACCTGAGGGTCAGCTACGAGGTAATGCCTCAGGTTGCCTCCAGCAAATTCCTTCTTGTGAGATGGTTCCATGAAGCTGTTTTTATATATGAAACCCAAAGAGAGAAACATGGTCTCCGTTCCTTCCCCTCCTCCTTCAATGGCTCACAGAGACCATCTATGGAGGAAGACAAGCTGTTCATAA
Source organism: Ursus maritimus (assembly GCF_017311325.1). Classification (NCBI taxonomy): domain Eukaryota; kingdom Metazoa; phylum Chordata; class Mammalia; order Carnivora; family Ursidae; genus Ursus; species Ursus maritimus. The sequence continues at coordinate 10,794,218 of NW_024425230.1, read as the reverse complement.
CAGTCTCCCCCCTTCGAGACCCGACCGCTGCAGCGTGACACCTGGACTGGAGTCTTAGTTCTGCCAATTTCCAGCTTTATCACTTCTGGCCATTGCTGCCATTTTTCTGAGCCCCAGCCTCCATGGGTGTGGAAAAATAGAAAGGTTAGGGGCACCTAGGTGGCTCAGTTGGTTAAGCGTCTGCCTTCAGCTCGGGTCATGATCTCGGGGTCCTGGGATAGACCCCCAAGTCAACAACCTGCTCAGCGGGGAATCGATTCTCTCTCTGCCCCTCCCCCAGCTCATGCTTGTGCTCTCTCTCTCTCTCTGAAATAAATAAATAAATCTTTAAAAAATTAAAAATAATAATAAAAAAATAAAAAGTTCAGAATGCTACTTTTGCCATCGGGGAGTCATGAAATTTAATGGAAAGACTGTAGCAACACTGCCCAGCACATTATAAACTTTTGGCAAATGTCAAGTATTATTAGGTACTTTTCACTCTTAATGCCATTTTATTTTTTCAATTACATGGATTGTCTGGTGGGGAGCTGCTGCTTATCCCTTTGACAACATTAGAGTATACAGGAGACACTTTTGCCCTTCACAGGCTCATAGAACCTAGTGGGTCTCAGCACACTTCCCTGGACAGCACCTCTCACTTTAGACAAGGCAAAAGTGGCACCATCCCGAATAACACCAGTGAGACACCAGGATTAGAGTTCAGGTTTCCCGAAGCATCTCCTATGCTTGCCCTACTACCCCATTTTCTCCTCTCCTGGTTCACACATCTTCCTTAGTCTCCAAATAAATACCTCTCTGGAACCCCAAAATGCCATTGCCAGCCATGGAAACCGTCAAAGGAAAAATTTACATAGCTCTTCAGCCCTTGCATTTTAAAAAATTCTCTTACTCTTAAAATCTAAGAAGGAAACTCTTTTCTTAGATTCAGCATAGATTTCTGGTAAGCAAAGCATAAGAAATCAAAAAGGAGATGTAGTTTCAGTAAGGTCTGAAGCTAGAGAATGCTCACGTCTTATTCCATTGAAAGACCTTGTTTTTAGCGAGATTCTCATCCAATATTTAGGCCAAAGAGCCTCATGAGCGATGACATTATTGGGGGGATAAAATTCCTCTGTAGAAATCCTTCGCGGAGATGAACATATGCATTAGAACATTTAGATGCCATGCCCCCTTTTGCAAAGTGCAGTGTATTGGAACACTGCTGTCCTGCAGAGAGGAGCCTCGGTTAGAGACCTCAGGACCCGGAGGTCCTCTGTCGTTGTATGAAGGTCATGTCTCCGTGAAGACAGAGCTATGGCTGGCTTTTCACTACAACATTTCCGCAGCCTAAAGATGGTGGCTGGTAAGAATACTTGCCACTGTCATTGGAACTCAGAGGTATGTTTTCGAATAGAGGACATTCACTAGACTTCTTATCTCTTGATAGAGTTTAATAGGTCAACAAGAACAATAACAGCGACAACGAAACAAGCAGGAAAAGCTTAGTCGGCCAAAACTGGGCTCTGTCCTTTGTCTGCCATGTTGCCTAGTTTATTTTCCTGATACCTTTACAGATCTCTGGAGAGTCATTGTTTGGGTGTGCGGCTCCTGCCTGTTTCTGGGTATCGCACTATTTCTAGGAATTCACACAATAAGCAGGTTTGGGAGGAACACCAGCTGGTGTCCAGACTTCCCTTTCTCTGGTCGTTTCTCAGAATTCAGGTCAGTTTCTATCTGCAGGTCTTCCTGTCACCTGTTCCCAGCTTTTGGCTTTGGTTTTCTCCGGGGGACACAGCACAGACATTGTCGTGGGGCCACCCCCTGGCTTACACCACTTCCTGTCTCATCGTGGAAGGGGACCAGCTCAATTTTCACTGCAGAAGGGATTGATATCGAGTCAGGAGACCTATAGCAACTTCCCAACGATCTAATCTTTGGGAAGAAGTTAAGTCCTTAACAAGGAAAACAAAGATACCCCTGAACGGCAGGAGACAAACAGTGTTTATGTTAGAAATGGATTCCAGTATAAAACAGATCTTTTGGTGCCATGGTGTTACTCAGGAAAAAAAAAAGATCCCGTGGTCTACGGGTGGCAGAGAGAAGCCTCTCAGAGTCAGACCTCAGGTGGGATGGAAGACAAGGGGTAGAAGAAATGAGTGGGGGTTTCTAGATACTTAAAAGGTGACCTTGTTTCCAAGCTTTTTGATAATGGGGTTCTGGTTTCATAATCTCTCATCTTGCTGCCCTAACCCCGCCATTTCTGCCTGGAGGCTGCTTTCGTTGGCACAAAGTTATACTCACTGGCTTCGGGAGCCCAGTTACTCATTCTAAAATATTTATTGGGGCACCTGGGTGGCTCAGTTGGTTAAGCATCCGACTCTTGATCTCAGCTCAGGTCTTGATGTCAGGGTTGTGAGTTTAAGCCCCATGTTGGGCTCCACGTTGGGTGTGGAGCCTACTTAGAACAAAGAAAAAGAAAAGAAAACATGTATTGAGTACGTTGTACATGCCAGGTACTACTCTAGTTGCTATGGAGACAAAAACAACCATGGATCTAGGGCTTCTTCAGATAATAAACACATGAACGAACAAATAAAGGAAGGAATGCAAATAGTAGCTGGTAATTGAAAGAAAATCCACAAGAGGGTGGGAGACACAGTGGCTCTTTGAGGGTGGTTTCCCGTAGATGAGGACCAGGGAAGACCTCTGGGAAAGGATGGCATGTCAGCCCAAATGGGCATGATGCTGGGAAGCCAGCCACAGGAGGGCCAGCCGCGAGAGCACTCCTGGCAAGAAGAGCAGGTGCCAAGTTTTGAGATGGGGAAAGACCTTCGTGGAGAGCAGTGACCGAAGGAAATGAAGAGCAGAGGAGAGGAGCGCGGAAAGAAGCAGGAAGGCCATCACTTGAGCAACATCCCCTGGACATAAGGAGAGCCCTGTGCTCCTGTCACTCGGGTCAGCTTACAGAATTTCTGCGGTGAAGATAAACCCTGACATCTCATAGAACGTGACCAGCTGGTGAGGTCGCAATGCAAGGTGAAGATTCAAAGAAAAGGAAGTATAAGAACTTCTAAGCGCTTTTTTGTTGTCCATGGAAAATAACAATTTTTCGACCCCAGAATAGCAACAATCCTCCTTGAATCTGGTGAATCTTCAAATTCTGCAGAGTTTCTATATCTGGACATCTTACTAAAGTTAGTGGAATATAAAGCTGGGTATGGAATAAAGAACTTGACTTTTTTGTGCTCCTCTAAAGTGACAGGGTCGTGTCATAGGAAAAACAGGAGCTTGGCCATGCTGGGCTCCTTCACTGCTGTGTAACTTTGCACAAATTGCTTAACCTCTCTGAGCTCAACTCCTCTCCTTGTCTATAGAATCCTCACACAGTTATTGTGAGGATTATATGAGACAATAGTGGAGACTCACCTGACGTTATTTTGTCTCCTCCCCCTCCCTCCCTGACTATGTAGACAACAGGAGCGTAAACCCCCAAGAGAGGCTATTTAGTCAACAGAAAAGGCGGGCATGGAAATTGCCCATAACAAGAGCTGCGCCTGGAATATAGCATTTGCTGGACAACAGTTGTGGGCTGGATGAGCTCTTAAAGAACTGAGCCCTCTCCCAGAAGGACTGGGAGTAAGCACTTACAGGGCCCCAGACAATTTCAGTGTGTGTTCATTCCCGGTTGGTTTGGTTTCAGCATGTGGCTCTTCCTCTGTGCTAAGTAGGGAGGGGGTGATCGGAGGGTAGTGGGAGAAGAATGAAAGACACAAATCCTTGCCCTGTGGGAGATCTAACCCCTAGAGGTTATCCACAAGACCAAAGCAGTCTTTGCAGCTTGGCGTGGAGGATCTGTTAATTTTCAAAATATGGTAGAACTTCCAGGGCACCTGGGTGGCACAATCGGTTAAGCATCCAACTCTTGTTTTCGGCTCAGGTCAGGATCTCAGATCAGGCTCCACTCTCAGCTCAGAGTCTGCTTGAGCTTCTCCCTCTCCCTTGCCCTCTGCCCCCACCCCCTGCTTATGTTCTCTCTCTCTCTCAAATAAAAAATAAATATTTTTTTAAATGTCATAACTTCCATTGTTCACATCAAATTCAGAAAGTACAAAAAAAGTAAACAATCCTACCCTCAGAAATAAATTAATGTTTTCATATTTTGTTCATTTAAAGTATGAGGCTAGACATCATTGAGATCCCATTAGGAACTTAGTCGTGTTTTCAATCATTATGCTTTTGTCAATCACTATGCTGGAATCTAGAAGGTTCTTCATCAACATAATTTTTATGGCAGCCTAATAGTCTGGACTAAAAATGTACAAGAATGAATTTACCCAGCACCCTACTGCTGGACATTCAGTGGGTCTCCGATGTTCCTATCACACACCCTTTGCTTCTTTTGCTTCACCTTATGAGCATGGGGGGAAGATAAGGAACAGAGCGGATATACACGTGTGTGAGATCAGGTGCGTAAAGGCCCTGGGATAGGGCATGCTGGTCAGCCTCACCACGACGTAGGCACCTCCTGGCCCTGATGGCCACCCACCAAGAGCGGTTTCCACTGATTGTGCTGGGGGTTTGACTCTCTTTCTCTGAGACCAAGCCCAGGACCATTGTCTGGACCAGCATGGGAATTCTTTGACTTCTTAATTGGATAAAGGGCCAGAGGGTAGAAAAGGGAGTCCAGAGTGAGACTGCCTGGCTCCGGGTCTGCAACAGGGGGACCGTGTCCTCTGCTTGAGGACTCCTCTCTCCAGGGCTCGGTCTGCAGCTGGCCTGCCTATCCCTGCTCTCAGGCTGGACAACGTGGGCCTGAAGTCCTGGCCACTTACCTCTCACTTGACATCAGAATGCACTCAGCTTGGCTCTGTCAACTTGGCCATCTATCGCTAGGAGGACTGATGTCAAGACCTGGGAGTTGGCTGATTTAGTTAATAGCAATGTCCCTTTCTTCCCACCTCGGCCCTTCTCTCAGAGGTACAGCAAGACAGGACAGTCTCTAATCCCCCCTTCCCCCGCCCCCGCTCTGCCCAAGCAGGACACACCTCTGTGTTGATCCGGGTTGCACTGTGTCTGTTGTTTGGGGTTACGACTGCTAAAATCCTCTTTACTCTCCTAGTGCTTAGCAGAGTTCTGGGCCCCGAACAGGCACTCAAAAATGGTTATTGCCTTTCACTTGCTAAGACGAAAAAGAATTAAAGCCGATTTTTTTTTTTAATGAACACCGTGCAAATAACAGCAAACACCATGACCTTCAGTGGTTAAACAATTTCTGCAGGCCCTTGACATCGTTCACAGTTGTGCTGCCCTCTCTTGGAATTATCTGCAGAGCCAGATGACAAACTGCACAGCAGAACAAACGTGTTCACTTTCAGCAGAAGCTCCTTTCTGACCACTGCGGCGTTACTTCGATGACCCGATTTGGCTCTGCACTGTGACTGGCCGTTTCTCAAAGCTCAGGTTGAAGAATTTGCGGGCTGGCTCAGCTATTTTGCTGCAGGGCTTTTCGGGAATTCCCAAAATGCTCTGAGCACTGGCCGCACAGCTGAAATCCTGGGGACCTTCCCAGCCAATCTTCCGGGAAGGAGGCCAGGTCCGTGCACCTGGAACTCGTTGGGAGGACTGGTGATCACCCTTGTGCCACGACACACACCATTGGCCGGGCCGTCAAAGCCAATTCCTGCCATCCCCAAAATAGCCCATCCCTGATTTCTTTCTTTTTCTTTTTTTTTTTAAGATTTTATTTCTTCATTTGACAGAGAGAGGGACAGCCAGCAGCGAGAGAGGGAACACAAGCAGGGGGAGTGAGAAAGGAAGAAGCAGGCTCCCAGCAGAGCAGGGAGCCCAACATGGGGCTCGATCCCAGAACTCCGGGATCACGCCCTGAGCTGAAGGCAGACGCTTAACGACGGAGCCCCCCAGGCCACCCCAGCCCATCCCTGATTTCTGCACAGGCCATTCACTCGATGAAGTGGAGTGGAACTGAAGGGGCAATCACTCCGTCTCGGGCCGACTACATAAGACGGCGCAGAGACACTCAGCCCAGGGCCACACTGGGGCCGGCAGACGCGCAGACTCATTGTTCTAAACGAAACCCCGAGGGAGGCGAGGCGTCTGAGCAACTCCCTAGGAAGGACTGCTCTAACAGGAAGTGGCCTCTTCGTCTTGTTACGGCCGAAATTGCCTCTCTAATTTAAAGCTTCCTCACTTTTGATAAAAACAGTCCTTAAGAAAATCACAAGAGAGGGAGAATATAAGCACCAGCTACTCTAAATGGTATGTTTGTGATAAGAACGAAGTTTTTTCTCTCTCAGGGAAGGCTCCAGTGGAGGAAAGCCACAGATGGCATTTGCCAGATGAATCCAACTCGTCTCCTTGTTAAAAAAAAAAAAAAAAGTAATAAGTTAGTGGCCACGGTCCACAGACAAATCATGCAAACATCGAGCACCGTGTGTGCGAGCACGTCAGCGTGGCTGGGCCCAGTTCCAAAGGGTCATTCAAGTCTGAGGCTGTGGATTTAAAAATCCATGCTGGGTCCACTCCCCACCACCACCACACACACACACACACACACACACACACACGCCCCGAATGGAGGAGAAACAAAGCAGCACTTTCCTTTGGCTTTTTCCTGGAATTTTCACTATGAGCAGAAGAGTATATTCCAAAGTCTTGGAACAAATGATGTAAACCCATAATATATTGGTCTATTCCAACCAACTCCCCTATTAGCCAGCCTAAGAATATCCACTGGACTGTGTTTCTGGAACTCCACAACGTTCCCTAAAGAGGCTTCACTTCTGCTGCAAATGTCCAGCACTTCTGCTCCAGTGAATATCTCTTGCTCAAAGACTAAAGAAACTTCAAGATGAGACAGCCACACACTCCTCCTTAGGTAAGAGCCACTTGGGAAATTAACCTCGCGCCCAGTTCTCTCTGACTTACGACAGTCTTCCCCTCTTTCCTACAATAAAGGAGCCAATGAAGATGAAAACAGCTCTCTTATGTGTCTAAAAGGCTAGTCATGAGAGAGTGTCAGCCCCCCCATCATTTGTCTTCAAGGAGATGGGTTGGGGTGGGTTGCTGAGAATAAAAAGGTGCCTATATGTGTGTGTATGTACATTCATGTGTGAGAGTCAGGAAGCCACGGGCATGGCTTCCTTCTTACTTTCCAGGGCACCCTTTGGGCTGATAATAGTGGGGGGGGGTTGCTGTTCACACCCAGAAACGACCCAGTGTCCTCCTCCTAATGAGGTCTGCACACTCCATAATAGCTGGGTGTGCCAACATCCCCTCAGTTTCCATCAGCCAGAAAGCAACAAACAGCTGTGGTATTCTAGAGGGAAATGAACCTGGACCCCAGTCCTGTCCCACTTGCCCTCATCATAAGGTCAAAGGCTATGCAAGCTACAGGGAGAGATTTGTTGACAAGGACGTAATCAGAATGTATGACCAGAGCCATGGGAGTCAAAAACCAGTTCAGTTCCACAAACATTCATTGAATGTCTACTAAGTATCAGGTCCCGTGTTGGGTGCTGGGTAGTGAGAATTAATAAGACAAAGGGCCTACCCAAAGGGACTTCACAGTTTGATCCAGCGGCTGGGCACAAGCGCACAGTCAGGACATCGGTGCTAACATGGAACAATACCTGGGGTGATGTAGATCGACCCTGGTGCTTAGGGAAAGCTTCCTGGAGCACATCACATCTGAGTTCAGACCTGAACGATGAGTCAGACCCGGCCTGGGGATGACCAGTGAGCGGAGCATTCCGGGAAGAGCAGGGTTATAAATAAAGACATGAAAACTCGAGATAAGTATAGGGAGCTTGGTTTTACAGGAGCATAGCCCATGAGGTGAAGAAATACAGGGCTGGTGAGGTGGACAGACAGGTCAGAGCAGGGGCAGGCGTGGTCAGATTTGCAATTGAGGGTGTCGTTGTGACTCAATTGCAGGAGGTAGGTTCAAAGAGGCAAAGAAGAAAGAAGGCCAGTCAGGGTACTATGGGAATATTCTAGGTGATAAAGGTAGCAAATCTACTCAGGTGTACCAGCATACAGGCCGTTGTCAATGGGGTTTTGGACTGTAAGTATTCACACATAAGTTTGGATGTTTCTAGATTAAGGAATCAAGTTAGTGAGGGGGCCCACTGCCCTGGGGAAGAAACTACCCAGGCAGCATGATGCATGGCCATCATTAACCTATAATTGTACAGAATCCAACCACATCTCTTACTCACCCACAAAGGTCGATTCAACTAGTATGTAGGAGAGAATGATCTGTTCACAAGGCCTATTACTAATTAGCCAACAAAGGCATCATCCACACCCAGGAGAGAGATGTGTCCGTGAACCCAGAAGTTCGTGGAGTCCCGTATTTTGAGTATTTTTATGGACACTTCATCACATAGGCATGATTGATCATTAATTCGATCTCTAGTGCCCCCACCCCCTGTCACTTCCCGGAGGATAGAAGGTGGGGCCGACAATTCCAAGTTTCTAATCATGGCTTGGTATTTCTGGTGACCAGCCCCCATCCTGAAGCTACCCAGGAGCCCAGCCAGAGTCCTCTCATGAGAACAAAAGATACTCCTATCATCCAGAAAATGCCAAGGGATTTAGAAGCTCTGTGCCAAGAACCAGGGGGCAGAGAACAATATACATATTTTCTATTATCTCAAACCTCCTGTAGCATTTTCCCCTGTATTACTGACCTTATCTTTTCATCTCCGCTCTTACCACTTAGTCAAAGGCAGCCAATTTTTCCCCCCAAAAAACTGACTTGAGTGTGTGTGAGTGAAAAGCAAACATGTAACAAGGAATAAATGTTTATAGTCATATTAACCAATCCATAGGCACAAGAAAAACTCCATCCTTTGGTCAATTTGCTAAAGAAATGGGGACTTCAATACAACAAGAAGTCTAAGGCACTTTACCTTAAGAAATCCTCTTTTGTTCTGGAAAAACAACAATAAAAACAACCACCACGGTAGTTGTCTCCACAAACCAAAAAGTGATCTGACTTGTCAGGTTAGCTCAATCAACAGGTGCCCTATACGCATGGCCCACACCCCCCTGCTTAGCAGGAAATGTTCCCTTCGTCATGATTCTTTAGTAATCTCCAGCAGAACACCAAGAAAGTTTGACTATGCAACCCAACCAGCACTGTAGAGAGGACAGCATCCCAGGGATTGTGCTCATGACAGAGGCGGGAGGGACCAGGTGAGTCACCAAGCACACCGCCATTTTAAATCCTGAAGAAATCCTCCTGTCATCATAGCAAAGTGGCCATTTCCTGCTTGCCGGCCACATCCCTGCTCTGAGTTTTGTCATTCATCATTTGGGTGTTGGTGCCAGAGACTTGTAAAGAAGTGACAGGTGTTTTTCAATGATGGAATCTTAAATTTAGGGCCTTGCCTAATTGAAAAAAAAAAAATTAGTACAGAATTTGAAAGCTCAATGACTGTATTGTACCCCCGAAACTAATATACTGTATATTCACTAACTGGAATTTAAATAAAAACTTAAAAAAAAAGAATTTGAAAACTCAATCAAATTTTCTCTTTTCGTGAACGTCTAGTATCTTCTTGCTGTTGTGTGGAATGTTCAAAGAAGCAAAGCATATGAAATATCATGCCACAGTAATCGTAGCTAACGTTCTATGGACTTCATGGGTACCAGCCATCATGGAGGGGTTCATAAGCTATTCATTCATTTCACCCTCATGAAAGCCCTACAACAATGATACTATCATTCTGCCCATTTTATGGACAAGGAAACTGAGTGATAGTACAGTTAAGGCCCTTGTTAGGCCGCATATTTAGGCAGTGGTGGAGCAGGCATTCAAATGTATGCAGTTAAGTCTGCAGACTACACCCTGGACCAGGCCTTGGTTTGTCTGCTGCCTCTGCCATTCGCCAGGTACCACCTTGGGAAAGCGCTCCATCTTCTCTGTTTTCTGAGGGGGATAACTGGGTAATTACATTTAGCTCACAGGTCTGTTGTCAGGATTGGAGGCGTCCATGCGTGTAAGGGGAACAGCACAGGGGCTGGGACCCCAATGTTGACCCCCAATATATTAGCTACTGCTACTACCATGTCCAGCTGGCCTCCCCAGTACGCCCAGTTCAATCATTAAGTAGTAAACTCTTGCTGACACACAGCTGGGCTTCCAACCGGTGTCTGCTCCCTGTGGGGTCTGTCCCCTGTGACTTCCTGTACAGGCTTGTATGTGAAACCACTGCCTGTTTCCTCTGCCCGTGGTCAACATGGCACAGGTCAGCAGTCACATAGGGCCTCTGGTGGTGTCTTAGCATCAGCTGATGGGGGGACCAGCCCTTTGAAGGGACCCCTTAAAAAAACCTAAAAAATTTTTGTGTGTATGTTCCAAAGGCTGTTTCTTTAGGTTACGTTGGCTCAAAACTCAACCTGCAAATTTGATAAGCTCTTTTCAGCAGCTGAAGCTGCTCCAAGATGACTCCCATGCCCCCCAAATGTAACTTCCTGCTCCCCAGATAGCCTATATTTTAAGTAAACGCATGCCCCAAATTTCTGGAGAATCCATCCAGCCATTTTCATATGACCGTATCTATTTCATTTGTATAAGTTTATTATTTGTATAAACATATACGATAAGATCAGGAAACATACTGTAGACTCTTCCCACTGAAGTTACTGATGTTTTTAAATCAATGGCACTCGCAGGACAGATTCAGTACTGTTTTCAACCACTTCATTTTGATGAGACCCGGTAGACTTGACCTGAGGTCTGGCACTTGACCACTCTGATCCTCAAGCTCTTCTTCTGTCCGGTGAAGAGCAACTGTAATTGTGTAGCTTTACTGAAGGCTTACTGTGTGTCCTGTTCCCTGGTTCTGCTGCAAACCTTGTCAGTTTTCTCAGGAGGATTAGTAGAGAAGAACAGAGAGCTGGTGACAGAACCCTGCTTAAAAACTCCATAGTGAAGTTTATAAAAACCCTACATTAGTTCTTCTAAATCCAGCTACTTAAAAATAATATCTCCCTAATGCTAAGTGAAATAAGTCAAGCAGAGAAAGACAACTATCATATGGTTTCCCTCATCTATGGAACATAAGAACTAGGATGATCAGTAGGGGAAGAAAGGGATAAAGAAAGGGGGGTAATCAGAAGGGGGAATGAAACATGAGAGACTATGGACTATGAGAAACAAACTGAAGGCCTCAGAGGGGAGGGGGGTGGGGGAATGGGATAGGCCGGTGATGGGTAGTAAGAAGGGCACGTATTGCATGGTGCACTGGGTGTTATACACAACCAATGAATCACTGAGCCTTACATCGGAAACCGGGTATGTACTGTATGGTGACTAACATAATATAATAAAAAATCATTAAAAAAATGAAAAAAATAAAATAAAAATAATATCTCCCCCCCGTAGGCATATTTTTCTTCTAATTTTATTTCACTGTAATTATCTGTATTCCACTCTCTTTAAAAGTAGCCCTCCCCTTATTGGTTGATTCCAAAGCATTTTGGGAAAAATCAGAAATGAATGTTTTTCCAAGCAGTGAATTTTGGAAAAAAACAATGGACAAGGGATCAAGTACCATCAGTATAAAAATTAAAAAGCACATTTGGCTTGTCTGCCTAAGAGGGAGCCAGTCTCATTCTGAATTAAATTACTCAATTTTCTTCAATATTTTAGAAAATAAAAATTGTAAATGTAGGCAAATTCAGATAAACAAAACATCTACATTTCCACCTCCCAGTTTATTATGTCCTGCCTACATCAAACTGTCTTCCAACTCTTTATAAAATTTTAAAGAAAAAATGTTGTTCATTCATTCGTTCCTTCCTTCCTTCCTTCCTTCCTTCCTTCCTTCCTTCCTTCCTTCCTTCCTTAGAGAGGGGGTGAATGGACAGAGGAAGAGAGAGAGTTTTAAGCAGGCTCCATGTCCACCACAGAGCCCAAGGAAGGGCTCGATCTCACCTCCCTGAGATCATGACCTGAGCAGAAATCAAGAGTCCCACACTTAACCAACTGAGCCACCCGGGGGCATGAAAACAATATTCTTTTTAAATTTAAACTCACAGTCATCATTAAGAAGAATTCAAACAATATAGGAAAAAGTACATACAAAGATGGAAGTGTAATAAAATTACTTCTAGAACTGGCCACCATGAATCCTAGGGAAGCCACTCAGCTTCGTGGTGAAGAGCAGGACTCAGGAGCCAGTCTGGCTGCTTTCGGATGACTCCTGGGCCACTCTGTGTGTACATGGGCTGGACGCACCCATGTCTCGGTTTCCTCATCTGAAATGCAGAGGCAAGAATCCAGGGGCTAATCTACGTTAGAACACCTAGAATTTTGCTTGACATGCACCAAATGTTAACTGTGATTATTCTTGTTATTGTAATAATTATAACAACAGGCATCTTTCTATGAGGACTCAGTGGGAGGGATCGCTAGCTAGTCAGAAATACTGTAATAAACATGGGACCATTCTCAATATTCTATATTTGTTAAAATTATTACATTTAATTTTGTTTGAGCTCAAGTTGAGTTTGAAGACAAAAGGACTAACTTTTCATTGAATTAAATGCCTCTTTCCCATAAAAAATGTTAATTCCAAAAAGATAGCTCTAAAGTCAAAAATGGAGATTAAGGGAAGAAAGAAATAAAAGTAGGAGCCATTTAAAAAAATAATAATAATCTCCATGCCTTAATTTTTAGACTGGTTCGATTAGCATTTCTGTGAAGATTCTCCCTGCCACTTGCAAGTTTTTTTATTTTAGATCATTTTTAAAAATGATTTTCAGGTGGGTAATGGTCCCAATATAATCTGTACCCATAATTCTTAGATGAGTTTGCAGTGATTCTGTGGTCACTACATACATTTCTCCATTCTGATCTCCTTCTCCTTTTTTAACCTCTTAGCTGGATACCACTCAGACAGGATTTTCCTGCGGTTTTTTTTTTTTTTTAATTTCTAAAAATGGTTAGTGTATATTCTCTGAATTCTTTCACATTTGACAGCATCTCCTTATTACCTTTAGATTGTAATGACAACTTGGTGATGCATAACATTTTGGGGTGATTCTTTTTGCCTTAGGTCTCCATATTTTTCTGGCACAGAATATTACTGTAGAAAAATCTGAGGCCAGCTAACTTTTTTTTTTTTTTGGCCTCATAAAAAAGACTTTTACTTTTTTACTCTTTACTTGGGTTCATGAAAAAAAATCTGTTTATAAAGCTCAATTGCTCAAGTGGGATAGGTCTCAGTATTAAGAGTTCTGGAGCTTTTGGAAAAATATATGTAGCTATTTGTTTATTTCAGGAAACATTTCTTGTATTACATGCTATCTTGTTTATATATACATATATATAATTTTTCATTATATGTATATTATATATATATATATATATATATATATATTCATTTGTCAGGCATGAATTAACCCTAGTTGACTCATTTCTATATTAATGTATTAGTTTCTCTCCTATTTTCAAAGTTTATCTATTCATTCATTCATTTATATATTTATTTTCAAAATAATTTTTTTCTTTAGAGTATTTTTAGGATCACAGCAAAATTGAGAGGAAGGCACAGAGAATTTCTATATACTCTCCCCCAAACAGGCATATATAGTCTCCCCCATGATCAACATCCCCCACCAGAGCGATGTATTTGTTACAATTAATGAAACTACAATATCACCCAGACTGCATAGCTTTAATTAGGGGGTTCTATGTTCTGTGGGTTTGATCACATGCATAAAAGCGTGTATCCAGCATTATAGCATCATACAGTTCTTTCACTGACCTAAAAAATCTGTGCTCCCTCTATTCATCCTTCCCTCCCTTCTGATTCCTGGCAACCACTGATTGTGTTTGTTTTTTGTTTTTCTTCTGTTTTGTTTTGTTTTATTGTCTCTGTGGTTTTGCCTTTTCCAGAAAGTCATATAGTTGGAATCACACAGTATGTAGCCTTTTCGGATTGGTCTCTTTCACTTAGTAACATGAATTGCAAGTTCCTCCATGTCTTTTCATGGCTTGAGAGCTCATCTGATCGTTGTGCTGATTAATATTCTATTGTGCGGATGGACCACTTTATTTCTCCATTCACCTATGTAAGGACATATTGGTTACTTCCAAATTTTGGCAATGATGAATACAGTCGCTGTAAACCTCCTTGTCAGGGTCTTTGTGTGAACATAATTTTTTAAATCCTTTAGACAAATTACTGGCGATTTCTGGATTCTATGGTAAGAGCATGTTCAGCTTGATATATGTTGTTTGTTTATTTGGATTTTTGGGGCGGGAGGCATTTATTCTTCTTGGTGTTCTTTGAGCTCCCTGATCTGTAGTTTGGTGTGTCATACTAATTTGGGTGAAATTCTCAGTCTTTCTTATCCTTCTGATTTTCTCATTACATTATGTTACACCTTTTGCAGTTGTCCCATACGTCTTGCATATTCTGTTGTATATTTTTTTCTGTCTATGGGAGGTTTTTTTTGTTGCTTTTTTCGTTGTTGTTGTTTTGTTTTTGCTTTTTGATTTTGGAGGTTTCTACTGATAGATGTCAACCTCAGAGATTCTTTCTTCAGCCACAACCCGACTGTTAAACTCTTCAATGGCATTCTCCATCTCTGTTACAGTGGGTTTTGTTTTTTTAAAGATTTTATTTATTTATTTTTCAGAGAGAGAGAGAGAGAGAGAGCAAGCACAAGCAGGGGGAGTGGCAGGCAGAGGGAGAAGCAGGATCCCCCCTGAGCAGGGAGCCTGATGCGGGGCTCAATCCCAGAATCCTGGGATCATGACCTGAGCTGAAGGCAGATGCCACAGAGGCACCCCTGTTACAGTGTTTTTGTATTTCTAGAATTTTTTTTTTTGTTTCTTTCTTAAGATTTGCCTCTCTCTGTGTCTGTGTACAATGCCCCTCTGTTCCTGTATGCTGTCTACTTTATCCATTAAAGCCCTTAGCGGGGGTGCCTGGCTGGCTCAGTTGGTTAAGTATCTGTCTTCAGCTCAGGTCATGATTTCAGGGTCCTGGGATTGAGCCCCATGTCACACTCCCTGCTCAGCAGGAGAATCAGGAGTCTGATTCTCCCTCTGCGGCTTCCCCCTTCCCCCCTCCCCACTGCTCATGCTCTCTCCTTCAAATAAATAAATAAAATCTTTGGGGTGCCTGGGTGGTTAAGTGACTGCCTTTGGCTCAGGTCATGATCCTGGAGTCTCAGGATCGAGTCCCACATTGGGTTCCCTGTTCAGCAGGGAGTCTGCTTCTCTCTCTGACCCTCCCCCCTCTCATACACATGTTCTCTTTCTCTCATTCTCCCTCTCTCAAATAAATAAATAAAATCTTAAAAAAGAAAAAGCCCTTAACGTATGAATCACAGTTGTTTTAAATTCCCAGTCTAATAATTCCAACATCCCTGCCATGTCTGGTTCTGAAGCTCTGTCTCTTCAAACTGTGTTTGTATGTTTTGCCTTTTGGTACGCCTTGTAATTGTGTCTTGATATCCAGACATGATGTACCAGGTAAAAGGACCTGCTGGCGATAGGGCTTTAGGAACGTGGTGATGAGGACTGGGGGAGGAGAAGTGTTCTCAGTCCTCTGATAGGTCTCAGTCTTTCAGCGAGCCTGTACCTATGGACCGTGGACTTCACAAATATTTCTCAGCCCCCCCCCCTTAGGCAGCACAAGACGGCTATAGTGGGCTGGACTGAGTATCCCACCTCCTCCAACTCAGGTAAGCTCTTATTAAACCCCGGCTCGCGAGGCTCTGGTTAACGAGTTCCTCCTGAGAGCAGATCTTGTGAACAAGAATAGATGCTCTGGCATATTTTGAATGGTTCCTTTCCCCCTCCCTGCCAGAAGCATGGGGGCATTTCTTTCCCCGGTAATCACTGGGGGGGGGCTGGGTGGCTCAGCTGGCTGAGCGTCTGACTCTTGGTTTTGGCTCATGATCTCAGGGTCCTGAGATCAAGCCCTGAGTCCGGCTCCACGCTCAGCAAGGAGTCGGCTTGCGAGATCCTCTCTCCCTCGTCCTCCCCCTCTGCCCCTCCCCCGCTCATGCTCACTCCCTCCCTCCGTGAGAACCTGGTCAAGCTCCTGGAGGTAAAAGTCACAGACACATGAAGGCCACCCTGCGACTGGGTCCCCGTGGGATTTTGAACTCTCTGACTTGTCCACACTGGGCCTCCAGCGATTCATCCATGACCGCTCCGGCTTCCTACCCAGCGCGGGTTCCTGCCGGGGCTTCCGCTCACGCCCTTCTGCTCTGCTGAGTTGGGATTCTCTGTATTTGCCTGTTGGTCTCTTCAGTTTGGGGGGCAGTGGTTTGCCTTGACCTCGCTTCTCTTACAACATCTAAGAAGAGCTGTGGATTTTTCAGCTGGTGTAGTTCTCGGCTTGCTGTTAGGATAGAGCGGCGACTTCCAAACTCACGCGCAGAACCGGAAACGGAAAGCCTCTCCCGGTGTTTTACTCCCTTCGCCTTAACTGTCGGCCTCTCTGTGATTGTAGTTGGTCTTTTCTCCACATCACTAATTTGATTTTCAGACTCCTCACTGTTCTTTGGTGTTCCTAATTTTTGGCCTTTTTTTAAAAAAGATTTTATTGATTTCTTTGAGAGAGTGCGTATGCATGAGAGCAGGGAGGGGCAGAGGGAAGGAGAAAGAATGGGAAGCTGACTCCGCCCTGAGTGTGGAGCCTGACACGGGGCTCGAACCGATGACCACCTGGAGATCAGGACCTGAGCCCAAATCAAGAGTCGGATGCCTACCTGACTGCACCACCCAGGGGCCCTTAATTTATTTACTTTCTAAATTTCTTCCCATTTTCTTATTAAGATACAATATAAATGTCCCCTTTTTAATGTAGAATTCTGCATGCTGACAAACAGTAACATAACCATATGTAACTATCAGCACAATCAACTTATAAAACGTCCCATAAGCCCCGAAATGTGCCCATGCTTTTTGGTAGTTAGCTTCACCCTCGTCCACAGGCCCTGGCAACCACTGATCTCCCTTCCACCTCTATAGCTGTGCTTTTTCCAGAAAGTTATGTAAATGGAATCATGCAGTATGCAGACTTTGTCTTCTTTCATTTCTTTCATTTCGCCTGATATGTTTGGGATTCACCTTGCATTTATCAGTCACTTGTTCCATTTTATTGATGAGTATTATTGCATTTTATGGCTGTGCTAGTTTATCTGCTCTCCAGTGGACAGACATCTGGGTTTTTCCAGTTTCGGGCAATTATAAATAAAGCTGCTATAAACATCCGTGTGTAGGTTTTGAGTGAACATAGGTTTTCACTTTATTTAGGTAAATCTGTAGCCCATTTAAAATTGAGCTGTTTGCTTTCTAACGATTGAGTTTTGAGTATTCTTTATATATTCTGGGTACCAGTCCTTTTCAGATATGTGATTTGCAAATGCCTTTCCTAGTCTGGAGCTTCCCGTTTCATTTTTAAAATCTAATTTATATTTGAGTTCAGTAATAACTGTTTTGGCTTGTGTCCTTAGATCTGGAAGTTATCTTTTTTTTATTTATTTAACTGTTTGATTTCATCTGGAGCAAACCGGAATTCTTATTCTCACTAAATTGCTCTGATAGCACAAAGCAATTGCTAAAAATCATCTTCCATTCCATTTTTTCTTCTAGTTTGGCATTCTCTTATTTTTTCATACCATGGTGTTTTTTTGTTTTTTGGGGTTTTTTTGTATAGTCTATCCCCACACAAAGTACTTTTTCACCTGAAAGACCTCAAGCAGATTGATTTGCCTGCCATAATGTATTTTCCATCTGACTCATGTTTGCCCAGTTCTGATCAGGCATTTGTTTGCTCTGGTGATGTGTGGGTTGCTGGCTTCCTACTGAGCTGTGATTTACCGATAAATGAGTATCTCCTGTTCCACCCAACAGTCTCCTCCACCCTCAGAAAATGTTAGAGAGCAAGGAATGCTCCATGGATGTTCTCTGCTTTGCCCTTTTCTTCTTCCTTTTTAAAAGAATGCCTCCACCCCACTCTTCTTCCAAGCATCCGTGGAATATTCATGCCCAGAACTCATGCCATCTGGGTGAGGTGGGAATAGGGGTGGTCCCACTCCCACTGGGAATATCTCCAATTCCTTATGTAGCTGCCATGCCCACTTTTTGACTAAAGAGAGCCTGTCTGTTGCTCATGCTTCCTGTTTCCTCCCCTTTTTCTCCAGCAGCCATTGCTACTTTTCTCTCACATAAAGGAAATTCAGAGATCCTCTTCTTTTTGAAGATCTGGGTACACAGTGAGAAGGCTCAAGTCTCAGCCAGCTCAGCACTGTGGGTTCGAAGAGCTTGGAGAGGCCATTAAGAACAGCCCCCCAGAGGTCTCTGTTGCCTTCCATTTCCCTCCTTGGCCATCAGGCTTTGGACTTGGAGGGTCTAGCTCAAGTCCTTTGTTCAGTTGGTTACTGTTAGATAAAACTTCATGATTTTTCTTATGACTTTTTCATTCCTTTTGTTAGACTAGGGGGAGAAAAATTGGGTGATGCAGTTTCAATTCCTTCATTACTTCCACAAATGTTATTTTATGATGAATTTCCTTCTCCGGGAAGTGTTCTTCACGTCCACCCAGTGTCCGTATCCTCGTTCTGTTTTCCCACAGAGCTGGCATTAACTAGAAATATTTTTCTCTAATGGTTAAATTGGAATACTTCTGTATCTTCTAGAAATAGCCTCTGTGCTACCCCCCCTCAAGAGATCACCAGAATCCTTGCATAGTCATGACTGCCCTGGTCTCTCCCCCTGAAGCCCCCCGTCTCACCTGCCCTTGAGCCAGCTCCTAAAAGGTTGATGTCTGGACCATCACGGGGCTTCCAGAACCCTGTACCAGCATTGCTGGTCACTGATGGACATGCACGGGTTGGTTGTTGCCCAAGCCAACCACATGCTGAACATGCTTAATGTCCCTTCTATCTGTGCTTATCTCTTTCATGGTCATTTTTTACACAATTCTGAAGTTGCTTCTCTACCTGTCTTCTTGGTGTTTGGAATACAAATTCCTTGATGGTAGCACTTCAAGTAGCAAACATTTATTTAATTTCTTTTATATGCCATGTTCACTGCTCACTTAATCCTTCCCCAAATACTACGAAGTTGGTATTATCACTCCATTTCACAGATGAAGAACTCAAGACTCAGTGAATTTTAGCAACCTGTGCAAGGTTACACTGCTAATTAGGGCAAAAAAAAAAAAAAAAGAATTTAAATTCAGCCACCCTGCAGAAGTTGTCTAGGAAAGATATGTCCAGTGGAAATTCTTTATAACTAGCATTTTGGAATAAAAACAACATGATAACCGAGGTGATATTAAGCTCTTGTAACACTCCTGCACTTGAAGTTCTTTTGAGGGCAAGGACCATGTATTTTTTTAATTTAAATGTCTCTTAGAGCATAGCAGAATGCATGGTTCCTAGTTGGCCCAGATGAGTGATTGTAAAAATAAGAAAAGAAATGGTGAATGAATGGATGAATTAATTGATTGGTTCATTAAGAAGACATTATTGGGGAGGTACAAGAACACTGCAGAATGAGAGGCAGTATATGTTGTGTTTAAGAGATGGACTTTGGAGGGCGCCTGGGTGCTCAGTCAGCTAAGCTCCAACTCTCAGTTTTGGCTCAGGTCATGATCTCAGGGTGCTGGGATCGAGCCTGGGTCTAGCTCCATGCTCAGCACGGAGTCTGCTTGAGATTCTCTGCCTCTCCTTCTCCCCTCCACCCACTTCATGTGCACTCTCTCTAAGAAATACATAAATCTTAAAAAAAAAAAAAAGAAAGCATGAACTTTGGATTTGCCCATGGTATACATAAAATCTAATTTATATAATCATTCTGTATTAATGGGCACTTTTTTATTTTTTTTGTTATTTGAATAATAAAATAATGGACATCTTATATATATTTTGCAGAACATGTATGACTGTTTATATAGGTTAGCTCTCTAGAAATAGAATCACTTGGCAAAACAGCATAGGTACTTGAACATACTTAAATATTTCAAATTTCTTTCCAAAGAGACTCCTATTATTTCATACTGCTACCAATAATTTATAAAAGAGCCAATTTCCCACGTTTTTACCAACAATGGATGTACTTAATCTGTAAAATTTGTTTAAAATATTCTTAAATCCATATTGCTCTAATTTTCTGGATTACCAGTAAGGCTGAGCAAAATATCATAGTTTAATATTTGTCTTTTTTCTGAGTCTCGTACTCGTATCCTTGTCCACTTGTCTACTGGATTGTTTACCATTTTATTGATTTGTAATCACTCTTTATCTAGTATGGATATTAATCAGTTGCAGCCACCCAGTAGTCCTAACTGTCCCCAGATCACTGCTGTCATTTCACTTTATTCAGTAGATTTTTGAGAGTATAGAACTTTTCAGTATTTTTATGGTCAGTCTTCTACTTTTTTCCCTGGTTTAAAAAAAATGAGATAAATGATGATTATAAAAGTATTCTTCCAAATTCTAGTCCAGTAACTGTATAGTCTTGACTTTCATAATCAGACCTTTAACCCATCAATATGTTTGTGTATATGTATGAAAGAGAGAAAGAGGTGTGCATTGCATAATAGATGTCTGACTATATTTTCTCATTCGTTCCAACGCCATGTGTAAATACTTTTCTTAGAAACAGTACAGAACTTTCAACTGAAAACCTGTTCGGACTTTCTCTAACAAGAGAGTTCCTTAAGGTAGCTAAGTACAAACGTGTTCTTTAAGAAGTCGTAACTAATCTGTAATTAATGACCGTTTTATCTATTTTCAGCATCTAAAATTTATCTCTTTAAAACTTGACTTATTATTATATCGGCCAGGGCTCACTACCATGTTCCACAGCAGAGAAGATAATGGGACTTGTAACATTTCTCCCATTAGTGGGAAGGCTTCTGTTATCAGCTCATAGGATATTTGCAGTAGCTTGCCGATTAATAACCTTCATCCAGTTAAGAAAGTTCTATTCAATTCCTATAAGCACTCCAAGATAAGAGAGACCTAACCTCGGCTTATTGTTAAGCGGACACCTACACTGGCCTCTCTAAAAATGGGAGGTTAGACCAGCTCTTCCGTAACTCTTCAATGAATTACCTGTTACCTGTGTAGGACTTAATCCTTCCCACGGCCTCCTGAATTCTGAGATTGAAATTAGTCTGAGGTTTTGCTGAAGGGCTTCTCTCCCACTTGCTGGGACTGGTGTGTCCCCAGCTTTTCTGTGAATTGTAGCCAGTCCTCCCCTTTGCGCTTTATAGCTTCAGACAGTCCTCACGGCAGGCACATACCTCACATTTCCCAGCATGGCTGCATGGCTATTTTTATTCCTATGTTGCTCCCACAACAAATGATGGGACGTGGTATAACTGTTCCAGATCTTGTTTTGTTTTATTTTGTGTTTTAGAGAGAGAGAGTCACAGAGCATGTGCAAAAGCATGGGGTGAAGCAGGGGGAGGGGGCAGAGGAAGAGGGAGCAGGAGAGAGAGAATCTCAAGCAGGCTCAACGCCCTGCACGGAATCACGCAGGGCTCCAACTCATGCCCCTGAGATCATGACCTGAGCCGAAATCAAGAGTGGGCCACTTAACAGACTGCACCACCCAGGAGCTCCTGTATCTTGGTTTTTTCATCTAACCATCTACCTTAGAGATTTAAGTATGTAAGAACCTCCTTGTTCTTTTTAATAACTACATAGTATTCCCTTGCTTAGCGTTGCATAAATTCGTAACACCTGTTTCCCACTGATAGACCATCTTCAGGGTTCCTCCAAACTTTTGTTTTTACAAAGAACCCTGCCACAAATATCCCTGATAAAATCATTTTACATGTCTGGAGCTTAATTGTAAAAAAAAAAAAAAAATCTTATATAATGGAATTTCCAGGACAAAAGGTATATGCATTTTTTTAATTTTGAAAGATATTGCCAGGCTGTCTTCCATACAAGTCACGCCAATTTAGAATACCTGTCCATGACCTCTCATTTTCCCCTTTGGGTTGTTCATCTTTTTGTTTATAAATGTCCACGTGTTTTGGAAATTCCCTATTTATCAATCTTTGGATTATATACATTTCTCCCTGTATTTTTAAAGGTTTTGACTATTTGTAGCTATGAGGAATTTTCTATTTGTGTGAGGTTGAAATCATCAACATTTTCATCTTGAGCTTCTCATTTTTGTGTTATACTCCAAAAGCTTTCTCCACCCCACATGGACATTGAACAGTTCTTTCCCCTATTCTTTTAATGCTGTTACAATTTTACTCCTTAGCACTTCACTTTAATACATCTGGAATTTATTCTAATGTAAGTTACAAAGCATGAATCCGACATTTAAAAAAAACATTTATTTGTTTATTTTAAAGAGAGAGAGGGAGAGAATCTCAAGCAGATGCCCCCCCACCCCGGTAATGAGACCGAGGAGCTCGATCTCATGACCCTGAGATCATGACCTGAAATGAAATCAAGAGTTGGGTGCTTAACTGACTGAGCCACCCAGGTGCTCCAAATCCAACAATTTTTTTCATCCTCAGAGGGATACCCAGGTGCCTCAATACATTTATTTTATAAGCTTATAAGCTATTCTAGCCTCTATCTCATCCTGGATACTAGGTTCTCTCCATTAAGACCACCACACATGCTTTTTCTCATTAAACGTGGAGCCTGCTAGTTAGCTCAATGCATGCCTGGTCTAGGGTATCACTCCTGCATCATCAGTGTGTACTTTCCTCCTGGATGGAGCCTACTGGCATTAAACACATAGTCATTTTGCCCATTAAAAAGAGGCAACTTCAGGGGCACCTGGGTGGCTCAATCGATTGAGCGTCTGACTCTTGATTTTGGCTCAGGTCATGATCTAGGTATCATGGGATCAAGCCCCTTGGGCTGTGCGCTCATCACAGAGTCTGCCTGAGTTTCTCTCCCTCTGCCCCCTCCCCCTGCTCTCTCTCTTAAATAAATAATCATTTTTTTAAAAAGAGTTAACTTAACGAACTCTCCCCTCCTCCACCCCACCCAAGTACCTCACCTGTACAACCTGACTCCTTGAAAGATGTGGCTGTACTCCCTGTCATCAATTCCTCTCTTCTCTCTACTCTCTCCCCCACCACTCCACCTATGTCACCAGTCATCTCTACCAGCTAATAGTCTCCAATGGGCAGGTCTCGGTCTCTAGGTTTCTTCATCTATCAATCAGTAGCATAAATCTCTGTTTTTTTGTAGAAGTGTGCCTTTACCCGATTCCAGGGCAAATTTCCCTCTCAGATCTCCTTCTCTCACTCACTGTCCTTTCTCCATCTCCTCCAAGCTTCTCCTCACCTCCCACAATTACCTACATTCTCGGGCTGAGTCCTCGGACCTCTTCCCTCTTCTGTCCCCACTCCATCCCTTGGTGATCTGGGCTAGTTTCATGGTCTTAAACAGCATTTAAGTGCTAATGACTCCCGAGGTTCTGTCTCCATCCCAGACCTCAACACTCAAGGCCACACACACATATAATCATCTATTCAACATCTCCGCATTGCTGTCTAACGAACATCTCAAATTCACATGTTCAAAAACAAATGTCTCCCTCCAGCTACCGAACCTGCTCCTTTGATTCTTCCTCACCTAAAGAAATGCCAACTTCACTGTTGCAGTTGTTCAGGAGAAAGCCTGGGAGCCATCCTTTGTTTGTCTTTCTCTCATATCTCATAGCCAATCAACTAGCGAAACTGTTGTCTCTCCTCCCTCAAAATATCTCCAGAATCTGACCACTTCTCACCACTCCATAGCTACCACCCCAGCCCTAGGCACTAGCCTCTTTCACCTTCATTACTGCAATAACCTCCAAACTCCTCTCCTTGCCTCTGCCCTTTCCCTGCACCCAGAGTGTGGTCCTTTCTTTTTTTGTTTTTGTTTTCTTTTTTGTAATGTTCAGTTAGCCAGCATATAGTACTCAGAGCAGGAGCCAACGTCCTTGCTTTGGTCTCTAAGGCTCTGTGAGACCTGATCACCCACTTCTTCTCTGATTTCATCTCCTACCCTCCTCATCCTGCTCTCTGCTTCAACTACACTGGCCTTCTCTACGTCCCTTGAATATGTCAAACATTTTTGCACCACGGTGCCTTTGCACGTGCAGTCTCATGTCCTGGAATACTCTCCCCAGTATCTACATGACTCACGCTCTCACTTCTCCTGATCTCTGCTTCACATCTCCTGATCCCTGACCAGTCTCTAGGAAGGAGCAGCCTCCTATCCCCAATGCTCCCCCAAACCTCCCTGCCACACTTCTCTCCATAGCAACTATTTCTCTCTGCATAATTGCTTGTGTCTATCATTATCTGAGTCCAAGCCTCAGAAGTAAGCTCCACAAGAGCAACATGTTCACAGCTGAATTCCTAATACTTAGAAGAGTGCCTGGCATGGAGGAGGTGCTCATGACATGTGTCAAATAATCGAAGGAAGGAATCTGGAAGACAGTTTCTCTTCTGCCCAAAGTGCATCTGGTGTATGTCCTGCCTTCTGCAGAACAGCAAGTAGATTTAGAGTCAGAAAGACATAACTTTCAGAGTTCAGTTAAAGGAGCTCTGGGCCAGAGAAAATAAAACTTGGTTCTGGGCCCATAGCTGGTACTAAACAGGTGCAGGCCCTGGATGGGTCCAATTATCTTGAGTGTCTAAGATTCCTTGTCGACAGATAGACCTCATCACACCATCACATCTAGTCACCAGAATTTTGTTAGAACAGGTGACAGAATATCTATTATAAAAGCAAACTTACCAATTCCCCCTGACCCTGACCCCCCTTCTGGTTTCACCGCCTTGTGAATGGTGCTCCAGTTACCCAGGCACCAAAGCCAGCATCTCAGACACCCTTCTATACAACTTCCCAAACTATATAGAAGCTGATTCCTGAGCTTACCTCAATTCCATTCACCTGTTCCTTTTCCTGGGCTCTTTTGTCTTAGAGCAGCCCCATTCCTGCCGACTACTCAGATAGCTTCCTAGCTGGCCTCCCAGCCTCCAGTGTTGTGTTGTTTACTTCCCATCAATTCCTCGCCCTGCAGTGCAATTACATTCGAGTCCACCCCCCATCCCCTGACACACACTTTTGCTAAGAATTCATCAAATGTTCTCCTTGCCTTCGGGTTGGGTTCAATCTCCCTGGATGAGCGCACAAGACCCTCCATGTGGCCATACCTTTCACTGGGCTCAGTCCTGCTCTTAATAACTTAGTTCCTCAAAACCCATGGTATAGTTCCATGCCTTGGTACCTCGCCTGCCATTTCCTCTTCCTAAAGCAGCCCGGCACTCACCCACCTCTCTCCGATGCTCTTCACTGCTCTCCCACAGCTCCTGTGTTTCTTTCTCTCAAGGCACTTTCCATGCTGTTATGTTGGCTTAAGTGTCTGCCTCCCTGAACTAGACTCTGAGCTTTCTGTGGGAGAAGAAATGGCTCGTTCTGCTCCTAGCCCAGGACCAACCACTGTGGGCACTAGATAGATTTAAATGGGCCAATGGCAATGAAATGTTTATAAAATACAGAACAGGTATTCTTACGGTATTATTAACGCAGTGTGAAGAAACTGTCCAGAGCAAAGATGGCCGGGGAAGGTTGGGGCCTGTGCTTTTACTGCCATGCTTTGCCTCGTATGCTTCCAAAGTCACACTACACAGTAAGACTGATCACCTTGTTCATTTTACGACTACCACTTTACTAAAATATCCCCAGGATGCTGTCTGAACACCAGAAGAGTGGTTATTCAGCTTATTTTTGGGAAGCCAAATAGAGACCCATTTCAATTTCACTGTTAGAATAAATACCCTACCTACTGGGCTTTGATTCCAGCTGGAAATGGACCAGGTGTCTATGTATTCTCTCATGTTTGCAAAAGAGGAAATTGCTGCCTTTGCCATTTATCCCTTTAGGTTGGCCAGGGACCAAGAAGTCAAAGTACCAGAGCAAATGTATAAAACACACTGAGTACGTATCTGGAAAGAGCAAAAACCAAGAGACAGATGCTGAGACCATAAGAGCAATCCGCAGCATAGAGCCCAAAGTGCCTCCCACTTTGGTGTTCTTCCAACAGAGCAACGCATTAAGTTGGGCTCTTAACCCAAATGAAAGGTTTTAGATTATTTCATTGGCAGATGGAAATTAAGTTACAGAAACTCAAAAGGCACAGGCTAGGGTGTATTTAATTTCATTTATTTGTAATTACACAAGAAATACATGAATATATTGTCACCATAAAAACTGAAACAATACAGATCAAGTTGAAGTCCCTCTTGACCACTCAACATTATATTCACTTCCCCTCTCCAGGAGTTACTGCTACTATCAATTTGAAGTGTGTCATCAGACATGCACATGTGTGAGTGCGCGCGTGCATGTGTGTGTATGCGCACACACATACACACACACGAAGATATTAAAATGTGAAGCTATTTAATCTTACCTTTGGCTGAGGCCGCAAGACAACAGTCTATTCCAAAATGAGATACAAGATCATTCGGGAGGATGTCAGTGGTGGTTGCCCACGAACCACAACGAGGGCATAAAAGGATTTTGAGATTAGATGGTGAGAGAAGGTTTTGGATGAAAGCTTTCAGCTCCCATGTCCATGAGCGTAGAGAGAGAGGTGACATCCTGTCCATGAGAGAGAGGTGACATCTTGCTCATTTCAAACGAAGGAAAAGGTTTCGATGGGATGATTGTGAGGGTTTGATACATGCTCCCGACAAGATTATGTGTAGCCATCTTTTTCTGTTTTGCTTTTGCATTTTGTTTCTTATATAATCTCTTTCCTGCTTCTCAAGGTTAGAAATATATTCTACTTTTCTTCTAATGCTTCTATGATATCTTAATTGTTTAGACATTTGATTTTGTTTTCATGGTGTGAATGAACTAACTCCTTTTTCCCAAATTAATTTGATTAATTTGGTTTGGATAATAAATTATTTCAACACTGCTCGTCATGCAATCTTTCCTTACACCCTGGTTTGAAACGCCACCTTTGCTGTATACTAACGTGGCAAATACTTGCTGGTTCCTTTCTGGATAGGGTTCTACGTGATTGATCCATTTGTCTGTTCTTGATGAGCATAGGTATTAGGACCCAAATGTGCTTCCTTTCCATGGAGTTGAGAACATCTCACAAAGAACATTCTACCCATTACTGTGTGTTTTTCAGGCTGTTCCAGGTAAAATCAGAGTCATGACGGTGGTAGCACCAAGCATCTGACTCAGCCCCCACCCACTAAGGCAGGCCCTGAACTTGCCCTTTCCCGGACCTCTCTGCTCAGAATCCTCGGCATCTTCGGAAAGCACCTCCCCTGCACTCCAGAGAGACTCCCTTGGCTAATAAAGGCATTTGCCACTTCCCACTCCTGCTTGAGCATCCCTAGGGGGTGCCTGGTGGTGCTTCTAGGAAGACGACACAATGCACCCACTGCTCCATCCCCCAGCCGCACCCCTGGGTGCCATGTGGTTGCCCCTTCTGAGAATGTTTCCTTACTCACCGAATGTCTTCGGGAGGGCTCAGTGACTTCGCTCTTTCTGGTTTTGTTTCTCACTTCCTTTAACAGAACTTAGAGTCGGACAGAAGATGATAGGATGCTGATGCAAAGGCTCTGGCAGGGACACAGTCCATGAGACGCTCCTGTAACGCTTACTCACTGTCCAACACACAGCCGCTGGTGGGCTTACACCCCGCATCGTGCGCCAGTAGCAGGACTCCAGTGCACGTACAGCTTCGGTCCTCATAGACGAGACATCTGCTTTACGCCACAGAGTTCACAAGGACAAAAGCATTGCTTTACTCCTCCCCACAATGGGGTAAGGCTATACTCTTTACAGGACTTTTGTGAGAAGCAAGGAGGGCTCATTGTAGGAGCTAAATACACGCCTCTTACCTGTCCTTCCAACAAAGGAGGCCCACACCTAGATGAAGCACCCCCTCTTCTCTGAAGCTTTGGCCACGGTCGTCACTGTGCTGATCCCCAGTGGTCTCGGCATATTGACTTTTACTGGCTTCTGGCCTTTTATTTATTTATTTATTTTAGGGAAAGACACTTATTTTTAGATAATAGACATTTAATTTACAGCATCCTGGACCCTGGCTTCGCTACATTCATCATCTCCTGAGTGTCTATGGAAACTGAAACCAGGAACCCTCCAGAGGGCTGGCCCTGGATGTATTTCATAGCTTCATTTAATTATAACCATCAAAGTTAATGAGGGTCATAAACTGTTTCATAACACACCGATGGGCAGTATTATTGCAGGTGAACCTGGACACCTCATTATAAAACCGGCACGCCAGAAAAGGCACAACTAAATAAAACCTTTCTTCTTATGAAGAAAAAAGACAATGAAACACATACTTCGGTAAAATTGTCACACTTGGTGAAATTAACTTTCAGGCAAAAAAAAAAACCCAATGGAATTATTATCTTTATTTTTCTGATAAATTTTTTATTTGAGGTTGGATAGGCAATCTTGTTTGCCATGAGGTGTGAGACTATTCAAAGTCAAGTCAGGGAGACAACAGGGCATTATGTAAAAAGGACAAAAAGGTAAACAGGAAGGAAGCTCAGAAAGAAAATATGAAAAGAAATAATTGTGTCAGAAACCTGGTAAACTGGTTATTAAGGTTCTCCAGAGAAAGAGAACCAATATGATGGATGGATAGATAGATGATAGATAGATAGATAGATAGATAGATAGATAGATAGATAGATGAGAGATGATAGATAGACAGATGACAGATAGATTCAGAATATAAAGAGATTTATTATAAGGAATTGGCTCATGCAGTTACAGAGGCTGACAAGTCCCAAGATCTGCAGTGAGTCAGCAAGACAGAGATCCAGGAGAGTAGATGGAGTAGTTCTAGTCTGAAGGCAAGCCAAGGCCACAATCCAGCTAGAAGGAATTTTCTCTAACTCTGGGGACAATCAGCCCTTTTGTTATACTCAGACTTTCAACTAATTGGATGAGACCCACATTAGGAAGGAAATATGCTTTACTCAATCTACTGATTTAAATTTTAGTCTCATCCGAAACACTCTCACAGAAACACCCAGAGTAATGTTTGACCAAATATCTGGACACCCTGCAGTCCATGTCAGGTTTGTCACATAAAATTGACCACTGCAACTGGCCAATGTATGTTAAAAGTCCCATACTGGGACTTCTATATCTGTATCTGTATCTGTTTGTAACATGTACCTTTACAGTATTTAAGAAATGCATTCTTCTGACCCATTCTTAATACTCTGCTCTTAGACTCTCGAAATACCCCCATAGATAGTTTTTTATTGAGGTCAAATTCACACAAAATTAACTATTTTAAAATATAAAATTCAGTGGCATTTAGGATACTCACAGTGTTGTGCAACAATCACCTCTATTTAGTTCCAGAACATTTTCATCACCTCAGAAGGAAACCCTATATCCGCTAAGCAGCCATTCCCCATTTCTCCCTCCACCTAGCCCCTGGCCGCCATTAATCATACTCTCTGTCTTTATAGATTGTCCTGTTCTGGATAATTCATATAAATGGAATCATACAATATATGACCTTTTATGTCTGATATCCTTCACTTAGCATGTTTTCAGTTTCATCCATCCAAGAGCACGTATCAGTGCTTCATCCCATGTTATAGCCAAATAATATTTCGTTGTACATATATTTTGTTTACCCATTCATCCACTGATGGGCATCTAGGTTGTTTCTACAATTGGCTATTATGAATAATGCTACTATGAACATGGGGATACAAATATCTGTGTGAGACCCTGCTTTCAATTTTTCTGGGTCTTACCAAAGAGAAGAAGTACTGAGTCGCGTGGCAATTCTATATTTAACTTTTTGAGGAACTGTTTTCTCCATCATAAATGCTTAGCAGGAAATTATTCATAAAGCAAAAGCACAGGAAATCAGATCAACATTTTAAACACACGCACAGACACTCAGAGGCTGCCACCTGCCATCCCACACACCCGATACTGTGCGCACTACAGAGGCCTCATCAAAAGGTAAAGTAGGATGTTCTGTTNTTTCCCTCTCTCCCAAGCACACGTGATACCAAACTCAAGCTTTTGATGACAGAGGCCATGCACTGACTTTTCCTGCTACCTCGGGTTTGACCAGGTCTGACTCCCAACGTTCTTCATTG
The DNA here is from genome assembly GCF_017311325.1 of Ursus maritimus. Classification (NCBI taxonomy): domain Eukaryota; kingdom Metazoa; phylum Chordata; class Mammalia; order Carnivora; family Ursidae; genus Ursus; species Ursus maritimus. Next base: position 10,764,057 of record NW_024425230.1, on the reverse strand, counting down.
TTTCATTACATGGAATGAATGGGAAACCGATGATGTCACCAGAGTCATTCTGAGTGGTAACTTTCTAGCTCTAAGGAAATTAAGAAACCCTGCCGAGAGCGGGGGGAGGCAGAGGTTACTGGGGTCAAGGGTTCTAGATTGGCATGTGACCTCACTTCCAGAGCCAAGCTCCCTGTCCAGGGTACACTCCACATCTGGAGTGCGACAGAGGTAGCTGCGAAGGAGCAGAGAGGAGTGGGTTGGGGAGTCCCTGGGAGGCTGCTGAAGCCTCCAATCAGACCCCAAACTTGGCTGACTCAGGGAGCATTGCTGTTACAATAAGCATTGTTTCAGTTAAGGTTTTTAAGGGATTTTCTTTCAGCAAATCTATTAGAGACAAAATGAAAATCATACAGTCTTTGGAGAAGAGGATTGGTCATATACCAAATTTTGATCCTCGTTCTTTTTCTTTTTTAAAAAATATTATTTATTTATTTGAGGGGCACCTGGGTGGCACAGTCGTTAAGCATCTGCCTTTGGCTCAGGGCGTGATCTCGGCGTTCTGGGATCGAGCCCCGCATCAGGCTCTTCCGCTGGGAGCCTACTTCTTCCTCTCCCACTCCCCGTGCCTGTGTTCCCTCTCTTGCTGCCTGTCTCTCTCTGTCTGTCAAATAAATAAATAATCTTTTTTTTAAAAAAAGATTTTATTTATTTATTTGAGATAGAGTGAGAGAGAGAGAGAAAGAGCATGAGTGGGGGGGGCAGAAGAAGAGGGAGAAACAGGCTCTCTGCTGAGCAGGGAGCCCAATGTGGGGCTCGATCTCAGGACCCTGGGATCATGACCTGAGCTGAAGGCTGAGCCACCCAGGCAAACCTTGGTCCCCATTTTTAAGCAGCTGGGCCACAGCTGGACAAAAAGCTTGATGCTTTGGATTCAGACCCTCGATGGGTCAGCAAGCTGCAACAGTTGGGTCTGCCCAGTACTCAGAAATCACTAATACAGCCCTCCTCCTTCCTATTTCCTCATTTCCTGTTGAGCTAGCTCCCTACTCCATAGACATCTTAGGAAACGTAGTCTCTCCCTTGAATAAGATTGGTGATCCTCCATTAAGAAGGACTAAAGACAGTTCCATCATCTTAGATCATCTTCCTACAATAGAATAAAGAATCCTGCCCTTAGTTCCCCAAATATATTTTTGTGCATCAGAAGATAAGTTCTGCAATGTAAATATAAACGGGGAAGAGAGGTCCCATTCACTCTTTTTTACATCCATGTAAACTCTTGCCTTTCTCAAAGAAGAAAGTACACACATGGCGGGTTTCTGGATTCTCAGAAATTTACCGCCAGACAAAAATAATCCGAATAAAAGTCTGATGGATTGGTTATTGAAATCAAGTTCCCTTCCTCTGACTACCAGAGACCTGGCAGACTCACAGTGGAGAAGCTGGTCCTACAGGTATTATGACACCGGCTCACTCATTTTGCAGAGCCCAGCCTCCTTTATAGGGAATGATGCAGGTAAATGCCAGCGTTGAGGAGCCAAGAACTCATTGTTCTCTTCTGTTGGGGAAAGCCCAGAAGCACAGCCTAATGATGTGCAAAGTGAAATTTCTTTCTGCCTGAGTCATCTTTCGCCGGCTCCAGGAAATAAAAGAGAGCAGGAGCGTTCTGCGCTGAAAATGTGTCGTGCACGGTGATGAAATCATCCATCAGGAGGCTGTGACTGTGGATGAAGTGAAGGCACCCAATACCCTTCTTAACATGACACATACAAGCAAACACAATGCAGAGCCTGAGGCTGCTTGGGACACCCAGGTAAGTGTGTGAGGACACAGCAATGGACTTTAGAGACCACAGCGACTCCCCCTAGGAGAGCCGAGGACAGAGAATCCTACCGGCTTGTCCCAGCCATCAGCTATCACATGCCAGATCCTTCCTCACCCCGGTCTCCTGCGGTGCAATCCAGACTTTACTACTTCACCACATTCACTTTTTCATGAGAAGATCACCAGTTTGATTCTTCTACAATCTTGGGGAATTGGCGGGAACGGGGCATTCTTGCCTGCGTCCCTCCCCTCCCTCCCACAACCCCACGGCATTGATTCCCCGGGTGCCCATGCAAAACTCCAGGATCTCTGGTGTGGTGTCCAGTGACAAGAAGCAGTACTGAGTAGAGAAAAGAGCACTCGTGACCGTAGCCTCTGCCTATTAAGCACCGACTGCACGCCAGGCTAGAGATGCTGCACAGACATTCTGCACCAGAAGGCGACTATAGAGATGCGTCCGATTGCAAATGCTGTCATGCAATTTGTCATATAAAACTGCACCACTGGGGGCACCTGGGTGGCTCGGTCAGGTGAGCATCCAACTCTTGATTTCGGCTCAGGTCACGATCTCAGGGTGATGCCATCAAGCCCCACATGGGGCTCCACGCTCAGGGAAAGTCTGCTTAAGATCCTCTCCCTCTGCCCCTCCCCTCCGCTCGTGCACGTGACGCACGCTCTCTCACTCTCTCTAAAATAAATTGATTAAATAAATCTTAAAAAAAAAAACCGCACCACTGAAAACCACCGGCACCCCGTACTTAGCGAAACAGTGGTGCAGTCGAAGCCCCCGTTCACAGACTATCCTTCATTTGCCCTAGTTGTTTAAGCAAACCTACGAGTTCATGTATACTCACGCCTTAAGGGCCGAATTATAAAGGATCCTTTTGCATTCTGGGAGGAGAGTCAGTTTCGCGGGGCTTGGTAGAACCTTCATCTGCCTGGTGATCCCAGCAAGCATCTCTCCTGTGCACTGGATAGATCAGTGTTAAATTTTATCACATGCTTTTTCTCAATCTATTAAGATCGTTATTTATTTTTTTCTCTTACTATTAGTTAGTGTCATGAATACATCAAGAGATTTTCTACTGTTGAACCATCCCCATATAATGGGACGCACACAGCTTGGGCACGCGGACAGTAGCTCAATACCTACCTCTGTTGACTGTATGTGTGGCAACCATTGGTTGCATATCAGATGGCCATCCCCATCCCACCTCTAGAACCCTAATATTGTCCACTGGAGGGCCATGAATTTCAGGAGAATTTTTTAATTGGTCCATGTCAACCATTGTATTTCCATTCCCTTACCACATGAAGGGAAATCTGCTCAAAGGGGAAGAAGAAAAGTTTTCTAGAGAAATTTCCTTTGAAATACAAGAGAGTCTCTTCTGAACTTTGGACATTGACACATATGGATGTGATACTTGGAATTGCTGCAAACTTCATGCTTCCATACATAGCTCTCTTGCTACCTTTTCACAAAAATCGACAGGCCGAGGATGGCAGAGAAGGAAGACAGAACAAATGGGTCTCCTTGAGAATATTGCTGAGATGCTGAATGAACCCACCCCTAGAACTGCTCTCCATCTGACCTGTTTTGTTTTTTGTGGTTGTTTTGTTTTGTTATGAATAATAGGTACCATGATTATTTAAACCATTTTGAATGATATCTTCAGTAACCTGGGGCCAAAAGTGTTCTTACAAACATCCTGGTTATGACTCTCGCATTTGGTTCAGTCATTGACTTACTTAAGCCTTTGACAAATATGTACGGAAGGCTGACCGCATGCCAGACTCTGGCTAAGGGCTAAAGATAGAGGTGATTGAGCTCTGCCTTCTAGGAACTCACAGCTTGGGAATGGAAACTGGCTTATGAGCAAATAATCAAAATCCCATGTTCCACATTCAAGGGGCAAGGTAGCTGCACGGTGCTATGAGAGCTACAGGGGATGTGGAGGTTTATTTTATCCGGGAAGAGATAGAGGAGATATCCCAACAGCCGGCCCTTGGAGGATAATCAGGTAGATAATTAATCATGGAGACAATAAAGGAATCTAAGGAGCAGGAGCTAGGGGTGCATGACCTTACAATGACTTGGGAATAGAAGAAGGTGGGCTCAGCTGCACATGGTCTTGCAGAAACGAGATGCAGGTTTTAAGGGAAATGAAGTTTCAATTTCCCTTTTAGACAATGGGAGAGGATGAAAAGTGGCCAGAGGGTGTTACAACACAGTGTTCTGTGCTGGCCAGGTTCTCGGGGGCTAGGAAAGTCCCTTGCAGGCTGGGAGCAAGGCAGAACTGAAGTTAGGGCCCTCTGCTAATATCGAGCTTGAGAAATGAGACAATAGTGGGCATGGCCAGGTGTGAGGGCGCCTGGGTGGCTCAGTCTTAGGTTAAGCATCTGCCTTCAGCTCAGGTCATGAACCAGGGTCTTGGGATCAAGCCCTGCATCCGGTTTCCTGCTCAGCAGGGAGCCTGCTTCTCCCTCTCCCTCTGTCCCTCCTCCTCCCCCTGCTTGTGCTCTCTCTCTCTCTTTCAAATAAAATCTTAAAAAAAAAAAAAAAGAATGATCAGGTGTGACTGGCGGGGTGCTAAAGTGGCAGCAGGGAGATGTCAGGCACTGGCAGCAAAGGCAAGGAATCGTGACATGTTTGTCCTCACTCAATATCAGCGTGAACTAGAGAGAACTCACACCAGCTACTGAAAGTCGATTGTGTGCAAATCCTCCCAATTCCATATCCATGACATCATGTTGGTTGCTTGAAATTGGCCACAGTGAGAGTATTTAGAGAGTAAATTAGTAAATTAGAGAGTAAATGCTTCAAATCAGTATTTTTGTTTGGGGGCAATGCTAGACATTTACCAGCATGCTACTGCATGAAGTGTGGGGCACAAATTTTCCCCCCAAAAAATCTGACCCCTCCCTCACCGATCTGCTACAGTTCCCCTTCCAGAGAGCTAGGCATGTTCTTGCAGCATGTATATAAATGAAGTTGGAGGGGCGCCTGGGGGGCTCAGTCATTAAGTGTCTGCCTTTGGCTCAGGTCATGATCCCAGGGTCCTGGGATGAAGTCCCGCATTGGGCTCAGCAGGGAGCCTGCTTCTCCCTCTGCCTGCTGCCTGCCGTTCCTCCTGTTTGTGCTCTCTCTCTCTCTCTCACACACAAATAAATAAAATCTTAAAAAAAAATGATGATGGAAACCAACCATCTCTTCCCAGGCACAGTAGCATAATGTGTGAGTATCTGTTGCAAAGATTTGATGGTACCACTGAAAATTCAGGAGTAGCACATTACAGAGCCTTCTTTTGCCCTGCCTCTGAGAATGGTTCATACTTAACACCTGGAGGAGTGTCTCTGGCAATGAGAAATCAAAGCAGCCCTCCCGTGACCAATGTCAGAAGCATGGCAAAGCTTCCCTCTCTTTTTCTACCCCAGCTGCCTCCCCCAACACTTGCCATTGGTCCTGGGATGTTTCCCCTCAAGAACATGAGTTTGTCATTTAAAAGGGGGCGTCTCTTAGGCACCCTTCTCTGGCACGGAGTAAAGGGGTAATAACCCCCACTCTCCCGCCCGGAAGCCTAGTATCCAGTTTCTTTATCTCTTGTTTCCAATCTCATAATTTTTTTTTCTTATTTCAGCCTTTACTTCTTGGATTGTCACACCACCCTGTTAAAGGTCTTGATCTCCTTGATGTAACTTTCAAACTTACACAGAGCTGCTACCAGTTCAGTTCCTTAGAAAGAACTAGGGCTTTCCCCAATCTCATTTCTTAAAACCCCTCAAGTTCTCTTTTCCTCTAACCCTAACAGAAGAGACGGGGTGAGACTGGCCATCCTTTGGGGATCACCAGAATAAGAAACTCCAACCCACAAGTGATTGAAGGCAGCCTACCCAGTGCAAACATCTGGAAAAACATGAGCAGGAGCAAGAATAAAGCTCTCTCTTATTCATTAGCACAAATCCTTTACCACGGAATTGTTTGTCACAGCAATAACATTAAAACAATTAAAAAGAAAACCACCGAGGGGCCCCTGGGTGGCTCAGTTGGTTAAACAATGGACTCCTGATTTCGGCTCAGGTCATGATCTCAGGGTCCTGGGATCAAGCCGGCTCAGGTCGTGATCTCAGGGTCCTGAGATCAAGCCTTCCCTCCTTGCTCAGGGGGGAGTCTACTTGGGATTCTCTCTCCCCCTCTCCCTCTGCCCCTCCCCCTGCTCACGTGCGCTCTCTCTAATAAAAAAAAAAAAAAACCACAACCGAGTGTTTAATAAAAGGGGATTGGTTAAACAAGTTCTGATACATAATTACATTGGGATGCTATATAGTCATTCAAAACCATGATACAGAAGACTATTGAATGGCAAGAAAGAATGTCCACAGTGCATTGCTAAATAGATGAAAGAAAGTTATGATACCCATTCTACCCCCAATCCCGACATGCACACATGAAATAATTATATAGATACTACACAGATAAAGAAGAAAAACCAGACTAATAAAGGCTTTACATCAAGATGTCCAAGTGTTTATGATCATGTATGATTTTTACTAACTTTACTTGTACGTGCCATTTTCATAGCCCATGTCACTTGTTATCTCCTTACTTGCTAGCCTCTCTGGAAAATCCCTTCAGCCTTGACAAACTTGCACTAAGTGACCTGTCTGCCCCTGGGTGATTGCTCAAGAAGGACAGTTGAACTCATCTCTCACAAAAATCAAGCCACAATCTTCCTGTGGACGTGCTCTGAGTTTGGAAACTTGCATGTGGGCCACTCCATGAGGACACAGTCTATGCAGCCTACATGTTCAGCCAAGAACAAGCCCAGTTTCTTTATTTAGCCCTTGTGTATTTAGTGAGGTGCTTTCAAAGCACGATTTCCAGCCACCTTGCAAGATAGCATGGAAGCAATTCATTTCGGCTCCCCTAAGAGCTGAAAGCTCTAGTTGACCTGGGCCACGTAGTTCACAGTTCTGGAAAACCATGACCCCAAACCCCATTGTTTACCTTGGAATTACAGGGGAAATGAGTCTTCTGATCCTGTGACAATGAGGAGTTCCTTTACTAGAATTTTCTAGTTGCAACCTCTATCTTTAATCTCAGTTTTAATTTCAACTTGTAAAACATTGTGAGGGAAGTCTTTCTAGAATCATCTCATACTTTTCTGCCTTAGTAAGCAGAGTAAACAAAATCCTGTGAATGTATTTTGATGAAAGCTAATTCTAATTATTTTGCTCTGCTCTAAGCGGTGCTAACGTGGCAGATAGCCTTACATCATGCAGCCCAAAATGCTTTGCCTTTCAATTCCTTTCTCTCTTCAGCTCCTCTTCACCCTTAGGAAGACACTTCACCCTCCCTACAGAGAGGTGTTAATTTCTTGTTGCCTTTACAATTCTCCACATCTGATAGTGTCTTGATTCTGACCACAAGGATCAACTCATTTAATATTGTTTTAAAAATACGAGTAAATATGCTCTGAATAAAGCCTTGACTTTTGTTGTTGGTTTACTCCTATGGGTTTTCATCTATACAATATTTTCATCCTGATCTGGTCAGAATATTTTTTTTCTTTTTAATTTACTAAGGGTTTTTTGTTTGTTTGTGTTTTTGGTTATGCTCTGACTAGTTGAAGTATTAGAGACATGGCCTCCAAACATAAGATACCGACCTATCTTTTAAATATCGTTTTTACTGACATTCTGCTCTTATCATCTTTACTTGTAAATAAAATGCATGTTCTTCAGTGGGAAAAATTATGTGCTGTATTTTTGTATATTCTACTTTTTTTTAAAGATTTTATTTATTTATTTGACAGAGAGAGAGAGACAGCCAGTGAGAGAGGGAACACAAGCAGGGGGAGTGGGAGAGGAAGAAGCAGGCTCCTAGCGGAGGAGCCTGATGTGGGGCTCGATCCCAGAACGCTGGGATCACGCCCTGAGCAGAAGGCAGACGCTTAACTGCTGTGCCACCCAGGCACCCCTATTCTACTGTTTTAAACATAGAGCAGATGCTTAACAAACAATGATTAATTGGTGATTCACAGAATTCTACGGCTCTTGTTAACTATGGAGACCAGAGATAAAACCATAAAATAGTAAATCAAAGACACAAAGTGCATAACACTAGGATGAAAAATCCAATTACTGGAAGAAACAATAATTACTAAAACAATGATCTTTAAATCTTTTCGTTTGGAAACTCTCTACAAAGAACTCTGAAAAACTACATGTTCAATGGCACATTTATAATTTGACTTTTAAAATGTGTCATTACAAACCTAAAGAGTTACAAAGGATATTTATTTCACTATATTGTAAATATCGACATTACAAAATAAAACTGTATCTTCATTTTAAGTATAGCCAATGGACTCTAAGTGACGTGGTGACTGGATACTTCTAATAGCCATTTTCAAAATACAAACAAGCTCCAAAAGTAGAAACCAAAATAAAAACAAGTTCCTCCTTAAGAGAAGGAAATTTTATATCCCTTTTTCTCCTTGACACATATCTGCTTTCCACTAACCTGACAGCATTTTATTTCTTCTGGGTTGGCTCATCATTTCAGTTACTGAGAGTACATAATTGATAGAAAAATATTGCTCATAAAATGTTACTGGAGATGTATATTTAATGAGATACATGATGTTTTTTTGAATTTGTTCATGTATCCGTGGATGATCATTACATATTCCTAGAATAAGATAGGATTTGACCCCAGTCATATTTCTATTTTTTATTTTGATAAACTTACATACTGAATAAATGTCATTTACGTAAATGGACAGGAACAAAAGGAATACGATAATAGCAATGTAGCTTATTTTTAAGAATGCCATCTGAGATAGATGCCAAAGATCTCATCGTAATCCATCCTCAAAACCTATTTGAATGATCTACTGGCTCTCTCCCCAGTGAGATCGTCTTCAATACAGCTGAAAGCAAGGATGTGTTACCTAGACATTCGCTTTCCCAACAAAGTTCACGTGGCTCCATGCCTTAGAGCACCTCCTTGTCCATCCTGAATCCATGCAGTGTTGTAGGATTCTGATGGGTTAAAGGTGGCCTTTCTCCTGTAAAGTGGGAGAAGGTGACTGTGGAGGAGGAGGAAGGCGAAGCAGCAAGACAGAGACACATTCACCGGAAGACCACGTCGAAGAAAGTACACTGGGAAGCTTGATGCTTTAGAAAACAATTCCCACCCCTGTGGGAAGTCCACACGAGAGAAACAATGAACTAGAAGAGTTGGAGAAAGCTTCAGGGAGGAGTTCTGAGCTGAGCTTGGAGGGTGAGTGAGGTTTAGATAACCGCAGAAGACATGGGGGTGATCCAACCTACCTGAGAGGCACAGGTGAAGCAATCACCCTGACTGAGGTGTCCTGATGGAAGACACTGGAAGAGCAGCGGCAGGAAATAGCCAAGGCTAAACCCTTCAGCTGTCTCATTCTTCTTCTAGATTCCACAATGATAAAAGTAGCAGCATTTAGAGGACAAGACTCTAGAACGGGGATTTAACACTTAATTGCCTATAGAAACTAGGCAGGTAACATACAAGAGAGATGCTTCTATGACATAAGCTTATGATGGAAGCTCTATGGCCTGGTGCATGGTGGGGACTGGTGTGCACTGGGGAATACTGTCCCCTGCAATAGGATCAGCAACAGTGCAATGGGGACCCATGGTGCAGGTCTTCCAATTCCTCAGGAGAAGCTCGAAGTCTGGATTTGAAAGCCAAGTTCCTCAATGGGCAAGACAAAACATGGTGGGTTATGTCTGTCCTGTGAGTCGCCAACTTGCCACCTCTGCTTTGAAGACTAAATTTTAACTACAGATCAAGCCAGAATGCCAGGAAGTATCAAAAGAGGAATTATTCTTCCCTATAAGGGTGGACAAAGCTCGATGGTCAATCAAGAGTTGTCAGCGGAGTTGGGGAAGAAGTGTTTCCTTTGATAGAAATGCACCTTTACAAGCCCCCCCCCCTTCATTCCCTTCCAGCACAGAGGGGCTGGAGAGTGTCTACTCCAAAGGGTAGAGTCTAAAAGTTAAGGGAAGATCTCTGTGAGGCGTCAGCCCCAAGTGTCTATTCCAGTACTGGATTCTGTTTTCCTCGTTGTGTTGGCCAGTAGGAGGAATGGCAGCAATTCTGCCCACTTCCGTAGGAGACTGCTGTATGCATTTCCTGTACAAACATTTCCAAAGATCCGGTTGTTTCTTTCTATTATCTGCCCCTGCTTTGGCTTGCCTCATGTGTTTATTTTACCCTGATGTACTCTGTGTATTTTGTAAGCCTCCTTGAAGGCTTTTTGGAACGAGGTAGGGTGTGAATAAATACAAGTTCTATCTCTGGAACACACACCCCCCCCCCAGCCTACCTGAGTTTACACTCTGTTGCAGCTTCAGGCCCCAGGCCTATGGGGATGCCATTTAGTAAATTACTGCTTCCATGTATCCTGAAGGTAATGGGGCTTCCAAAGGGGCAGAACAAACCACCAGAGAGTTGTTTAAGCACTAGGAAAATCTGGCCCAATACATTATTCCAAATCTATATTTATGTCCATGGCTTATGAAGCACCTCGGGGCCCTGTGGGATATGAAAAGCTGCATGAATCTAAGAAAATATTATTAAATAGATTTATTTTGGGTTGCTAAAGAGTGTGAGGCCCTCTGGAGAACCACTGGAGGAGAATGAATTATTTTCTGCAATCTCCACCACTTGTCTTTTTAAGAGTCTCTCATTGAACCCCTGGTGCTGCCCTAATAGTTCCAGCTCCTCTTGTTGCTATAGTTACAACAATTAATTATATGCTTAACTAGCCTTACTAGTACATTGCAGCCATTCAATTAAAATCTGATTTCATTCTGTGCTTCCGGGGTTATTTTCCCGGCCTCCAGCTCTGAAAACTGTCCATAACATGGATTGAAAGAGTCCCAGAAGTTGTTCAGTCTGTTCCCCAGCGTAGTCTTTGGCTTGAACTTGATAGGACAGGGCACCGTTGCCCTGAAATAGACCTTGGTACAGGAGCCAAAACATTTGGGAGATTTGAACCCAACAGCTGAGTAAATCATAAAACTAATACCCAGTGGGCATAAGGCAGCTATGAAGAGATGAGTTTTTTTTTCCCCTTCTAATTTTAATAATGTATTTAAATTGGAATGAGGATACACAGGATTCTTAAATTCGTGGCTGTGCCCAACCACTGGTATGACATCCAGACACTCCCGCGGGCACCAGCAGCTGAGCCCTATGGTGGGAAGCGCTACCCCTGAAGACCGGGGGGACTGAAGAGGCGGTGGGGGCATCTGAAGCTCCAAAGCAGGTGAGATTGTCCGTCTCCAGGTACCCAATGGAAATGTGTTGGCTGGAAATTCTGGATTATCCCCTCTTTTGCTGATTACCAGTGTCAGAGTAAAAGCCCAACACCCCCGTTCTTACTAGGAGGGAAACAAGAGTTTGAGAGAGGTCTTGTTCAAGTTTGCATCACTTTCCAGGTTTGGAGCTGTAGGTAAGAACCCATTCCTGCAGAAGCTCTGAAGATAACAGCTTTTTTCTTTTCTTTTTTCAATCACAAAATTCATTCTGTCAATGTAACTGACTATGCTTTCCTGATCTATCGGTCTCCAGATTTTTTCCCTCTTCCCTCTTTGGCCCACTAGTAATGACAGCTAACACTGTTGTATTTCTATGCACCAAATACTAAGTGATCTTCCTGCATTATTTGATTTCGCATGGAAACTGAGGCTCTCAGCGCTGAAGGACTTACCCCAGGACACTAAGCTCATGGCAGATCCACAGTCACACCCAGACCTGCCTGGATCCCAACTCCATTCTTAGCCTTTATACTCTGAGCTCCTCCAGAATGCCTTCTCTGCTCTGACCCTTTTTCCTCAATGAACTGTCCTTTGATTTACTCCCCTGCTTCAGCCCCTACCTCCACGAGGAGGTCTCCAATCCAAACCCAGGCCCGACCCTCCTTCACCTCCCTGCTAAATACCCCTTTCACACCCTCCTGTGGCCACTGCAAATGTGTGTGTTCACAACACAATTGGCATCTCCTCTCTGACCCACATTTGTCCAACCTCCTGACCTCTCCACCTCTGTGAATGTACCCACTGTCCCTCTGATCACGGAGCCCTGAAACTCAGAACTATCTTGGATTTTTGACTCCCCATCTCCCCAACTCCCTACAAATAACCAGTCCGTTGGTCTGCTTGCTGCTTACCCCTGTTGGTTATTTCTTCTCCATGACCCAAATGGAACACTTCTGGAGCCAACACTGAGTCCAAGAGGTAACCAGCCCTTTGCCATGAGCGAGAGTGTGGATTTCATAAGAAATTACAATGCACATGGAGTCACATTCACTGTGTTCTATGGTGTCTCTATCCCCCACCAGCACTCCTGTGTGTTCGGGATTTCTGCATCATCGTCAGCAACGCAGCTATTGGAAGGGGCCCCTCCTCTATATTCATCAGCTACTGGCTTCCTTCTCTGGACCATTACTGCATTCCATCCCCACAATCAAACATAGCCTTTTTGTGGCCCACACTTTGACAAGACGTCCACCAACACCCTTCATAGTTATACTGCATTCTTAATACAAAGTTGGCCCATGTTAGGCCTTTTTTTTTAATAATACTTTTTTTTATTATGTTAGTCACCATACAGTACATCCCTAGTTTTCGATGTAATGTTCCATGATGTTCCATGATTTATTACTTGCATATAACACCCAGTGTACCATGCAATACGTGCCCTCCTTAATACCCATCACCGGCCTATCCCATTCCCCCACCCCCGCTCCCCTCTGAAGCCCTCAGTTTGTTTCCCAGAGTCCATAGTCTCTCATGGTTCATTCCCCCTTCTGTTTAGGCCTTTAATAAAACTGAATTTCTAAATTTGAATTTGCCAATGTCCACAATAGCCAGACTATGGAAAGATCCCAGATGTCCATTGACAGATGAATGGATAAAGAAACTGTGGTGTGTGTGTGTGTGTGTGTATTCACACAATAGAATATTACGCACCCTCAAAAAATGAAATCTTGCCATTTGCAACAACATGGATGGAACTAGAGGGTATTATGCTAAGCGAAATAAGTCAATCAGAGAAAGACAATTATCACATGATCTCACTGACATGAGGAATTTAAGAAACAAGGCAGAGGATCATAGGGGAAGAGAGGAAAAAATGAAACAAGATGAAATCAGAGAGGGAGACAAACCATAAGAGACTCGTAACCATAGGAAACAAACTGAGGGTTGCTGGAGAAGGGGTTGGGGGGTGGGGTGCCGTAATGGTCCAGAAAATAGTGTCTCTGAATCTATTCAACCTAATCCCTTAAGACAACAAGAACAGCCCATCACCATCATGGCTTCCCTGGAGGCCTGGCTAGCAGGCCACAGGAGAGGGGGAGAAAGCACTTGCTTATATAAACTGGATTATGCCAATCACTCTCAGGGTGTTGTCCTCTGCCACTGCCACCATCACAGAGGAGCTCCAGAATCCCACACTTACTTTGCACTAATTGATGCCCTTCTGTGAGCAGGCTTAATCTCACCAACTCTGCTAAAAGAAAATAAAAAGAGGAAAATGTTCCAGAAAGAGCTATTCCTTATGTAATCACCATGGCAACACTGTTATCACAGGGGCTATCTATCTAGGCCAAAATAGCGCAGAAAAGAGAATGGCTGTGGTGTGCTTGTTCCCCCCCACACACCACCCTAGGCCCCCAGAGCAGCCTGGGGACACAAATGGGGTCACAGGCAGATGAGAAAGCCCTCCAGCCTCTGCCCCAGCTGCTACTGGGTGCCCAGGAGGGATCTCAGCCTGATTTCCTCAGGCTCCTTGCTGGGGTAGGTCCCATGCTGGCCCCTGCTGAGGGTACCAGGCCAGACATGAAGGTATCTCCCAGGCAGCAGACCCAGCTGGTTTGTCCTGTGGCCCACAGTGTCCCTCAGTAGACACTGAGTACAAACTAGGAACTGGCCCCATGCCGTGTCTGTCCTCCTCTCTCTGAGACACGTACCACAAGCCAAGTTCCCCTTTGCTCCTGGTGTTTTAGAAACTGGGTAAATCCCCTCCTTCGGGTTTCATTCTTTCTTTGTACAGACCCAGCTCCAAACGCTGAGACATCCTGCCCAGCCAAAATCCCCTTCTCCCTACCCATCCACTCTGAACTGTGTCCTTGAGTCAGTCAGCCTTATGCATCTGCACGCTCGCTTCCCATATTATGGGTTCTTTCCTAGAAGCTCCCCGGCTCTTCACATAATTGAATCCTAGAGGGGCCATCCCCTCATTCCCCTGGAATTGTTGAATCCCTAGGTGAACATATTCATATTACCTGTAATTCAGAAACAACTAATGTAAGCAAAACCCTGAGGTTGGATGATTTGAAGGAACTTCCACTGGCTTTCTCTGCTTTTTATAGGGAGAGCTAGTGGCAGGGACTTGGCAGAGGGCCAAGTATGGGTCAGAGGCACAAGCTAGATTGAAGAAAAGGTACTGCTGCGGACTGAACTGTGTCCCTCCAAAATTCATACGTTGAAGGCTAATCCTCAGTGTGACTGTATTCAGAGTAAAGAAGTAATTAAGGTTAAATGAAGTCATAGTAATCCAACAGGATTAGTGCTCTTTTAAGAGAAAACCACAGAGCTTCTCTCTCTCTCTCTCTCTCTCTCTCTCTCTCTCTCTGCTAAGTGAGGACACAGTGAGTAGGTAATCATCCACAAGCCAGGAGAAGAGCTCTCACCAGGAACCAAATGGATTTCTGAGCCTCCAGAACTGTGCAAAATAAGTGTTGGTGTTTGAGTCAGTGTGTGGCATCCCCTACTACTTCAATACAAAGACATTTTGCTGAGTACCACAAAGAGAAATAACAGGATGGCTTGGGTAGAATAGCAGAGAAATATATTTAGACTGAAATATCAGATTCATCAAATCTACAAATTAAATGGGGAATAACTGACATCTTTACAATACCGAGTGTCCCAACCTACAAATATGGATGTATTGGTGTGTTAAGGGTACCATAACAAAGTAGCACAGAGTGGAAGGTGTAAACAACAGAAATTAATTTTTTCATGGTCCAGAGGCTGAAAGTTCAAGGTCAAGGATTCAGCAGGGTTGGTTTATTCTCAGGCATCTTTCCTGGGTTGTAGACAGTAGTGTTCTCCCTGTGTCTTCACATCTCCTTTCATCTGTGCCCACTTGTGTTCAGATTTACTCTCTTAAAAGGACATTACTCATATTGGATTAGAGCCCATGCTAATGACCTCATTTTAACTTAAACACCTCTTTAAAATCTCTATCTCCAAATAGAGTCACATTCTGAGGTAGTGGGGGTTAGGACTTCAACATATAAATTTTAGAGGGGAACACAATTCAGCCTGTGACAATGAAATATCCCTCTATTCATACCTTCTTTCTCTCGATAGTGCTTATAGTGTTTAATATTGAGGTCATGCCCATCTTTTATTAGATTTATTCTGAGATATTTGATGTTTTGGCACGTATAATCGATCTTTTTTTAAAATGCCATTATTTATTTATTTGTTGTTGATATGTTGAAATACCATTGACTTTTATACATTAACCTTTTATCCAGCGACCTTGTTAAATTTTATTAATGCAATAGTTTATATGTAAATTCCTTTAGATTTTTCTACTTCACAATCAGTGTAATCTGGAAATTGTTATTGTATTTGTTCCTCTTTTAGTCTTTCACTTTTCATTTATTTTTCTTGCCTTATCGCAGTGGCAAGGACAACAAGTACAACAATGAATAGAAATGATAATAACAAATTTCGTGCTGTTTCTAATGCCTGGGGAGATGCCTTCTATATTATACCATCAAGTATAATTTTTGCTATGGATTTTTTGCTCATTATCAGCTTAGGGAGGTTTTTGTTTTGTTTCTATTTCTTATTCACTGAGCCTTATCAGAAATGGGTAATGAATTTTATCATTGTTGATTCTGTACCTAATGAAAGCATCATACCATTTTTTTCCTTTATTCTGTCAATGTGGTAAAATATATAGATTAATTTTCTTAAAGTTAAATATTACATTCCTGGAATGGACCCAAATTCAAAATAACACACTATCTTTTAGATATTGCTGGATTCTTTCTGCTAAGATTTACTTATAATTTTGTATTTCATCCTTGGAACTGGCCTATAATTCTCCTTTCTTATAAATGTTCATGTCATGATTTGGTTTCAAGGTAATACTGGCCTCATAAAACAAGATGACACATGTTCTGTTTTATTTTGCTGTTTTCTGGAGAAGTTTGCATGAATTTGGTGTTATTTATTCTTCAAATGTCTGGAAGAAATTACCAACATGCCTGGAGATTGCTTTGTGGGAATAATTATAATTATAAATTCAATTTATTTAATCTATGGAGAACTATTTAGGTTTTAGAAATTTTCTTCCTGTTTCCATTTTGGTAAGTTGTATTTTTCTAGAAAATTTCTCAGTTTACCTAAATACTAAAATTTACTGAAACAAAGTTGTTCATGATATCTTTTCATTACTTTTTGTAATTGTATGTAGGATATGTGGTAATTCCTCTTTTGCACTCCTGAAATTGGCAATTTTTGTCTTCTCTCTTTTTCTTAATCATACTTGGTAAGAGTTTAGTTTTTCAAAGAATGAATTTTCAGATTTATAATTTTTTCAGTTGTACATTTGTTCCATATTTGACTAATTTCTACTACTGTAATTATTATTTCCTTTCTTCTTTCTTTTTAACTTAATATTTTTTAACTTCCTATTATAGGTTCTATCAAGAAAATCAACAGATGATTAATTTTCAGTTTATCTTCTTTTCTGACATATGAACATATCCCTTTAAGCATGGTTTTAACTACCTCCTGCACATTTTAGTGTGTCACATTTTCATTTCATTTAATAAAATAATTTTAAATTACCATTATTATTTAATTTTGCCCATGTATTATTTAGGCATATACTGTTTAATTCCCAAACATTTGGTGGCTTTCTAATAAATTTTATCATTAATCTCTAGCTTTATTTCACTGTGTAATTTTAATGCATGGAATTCTGTGAAGATGTGATTTATAGCTCAGCATATGGTCAATTTTGATAAATATTCCACGTACTTCTAAAAATAATGTGAATTCTGAAGTTGGTTGTACAGGTGGTAAATCATGTTCAAATTTTATATTACCTTTAATGATTTGTTTTTGTTTGCTTGTTATGGAGAACATGTTAGAATCAGCCAATATGGTTGTGAATTTCTTCATTTAAATCTGCAATCTTTGCATTAGCTATTTTGATGTTGTACTATTGGGTGCATACAAATTGAAAAGTATTCAATCTTTCTTTTGATTGATCTTTATCATTATGAAATGTCCCTCTCTATCGCCAAGAATGCTGTTTGCCCTAAAGTCTGTTTTATCTTATATAATTATTCCATGTTACCTTTTATTAGTGTTTAGACTTTCAGTTGTGGTTCTTTTATGTAAGGTGTTTATTTGTTCAGATTGAGAGATTCTGTTTTATAATTGACATATTTAGTCCATTTACACTTAATATAATTCCTGGTATATTTGGGGGCTTTTATTATCTATTACTTGTCATACCAGTTCTACATCCTTCATATGTCTTTCTTGCATTTTTTTGAACTAATAAAGCTTTTTAAGATTATTTTCCAGTTCCTTCTGGAAATTACAACGTTGGTAGTTCTAATATCTTTTATTTTCCTTTAATAGTTACACAGTGATTACAACAAACATCTTTGATTTATTAGAGTCTCATAGAGATAGGTACTTAGATCACTTTCCAGGTAATGTCATAACTTTGCCAATTTCAATTCCATTACCTCACTCCCATTTTTGTGTGTTGTTTTATGTATTTGTTTTCATGAATTTTAAGTCATTACCATAATGTGTAGTCAATATTCATTTAGGCTTACCTACATAGTTTCCATTTCTCTTTATATCTTCTTACATTTCCATGTTTCCATCTGAGATACCTCTCCTCTCTTAGGAAATGCTTTAGTACTTCTTTTAGTCTGTGCCTGAAGACAACAAATTGTTTCGTTTTGATTTTTCTAAAGGCGTTTTTATTTTTCCTTCATTTAAAAAAAAAATTTCTGGCTAGAATTTAGTTTGGTAGTTATATTCAGAAAATATATTCAGCAACATTTATTTGGGACCTAAAATTTACCCAAAACTTGGTTTGACCATGTAATTGCCTTTTAGGAAATCAATGGAAATAAGTTAAAGTGAAAATAAAGCAAATTGTGTAAAGATATAAATTGCATCACGATTTATAAAAGTGAAAAATTGGAAACAAGTATAAAATCCAACAGTATGGCAATAGTTTCGTAAATTATGGCAAATTCACACGATACAATATTGTGAAAACATTGAAATTATGTCTATGAAGTACTTTTGTGAGAAAAGAAAAGTTATATTATTATGAAATGTGGGGAAACCAAGATGCAAATTTCAATATGTTGTGTGATTTTAGTTAAATAACAACTCTATGTGCATAGTAAAAGCCTAAAAGGAAATACGTAATTCAATTAACCCTCTTTATCTATGAGTAAAAGGGTTATGGTGGCTATTTTTCTATAACTGAAATAAATGATTTCCATATGTGATTATAGCAGCCTTAATTCTTCTTTTCTTTTGTTCATTTAAATTTATAAATAAAACAAAATAAAAATTAAAGCTCTGTTAGAGGACATTTAATTTAAGGGGTTAAAAATTATTATAACTGTCTTCCATACACAGAATTTCCCATGAAAGGAAAACATGAAAATATACCAAAGAGACCCATTTACACTGTCATAAATTGTTCCAAGTCTCAAATCTCTGAGAAAAATCTACCTCGCACAGGTTGCCATAAACACCTGATCCCCAAGCCTAAATCTTTGTATTGAAAATGGCATCCCCCACACATTTCATCTGGATTTAAAGTATAGTATCCACCTTCCTTCATATACAGAATGACTCACTTCCTAAACCTCATTAGGGATGGTAATAATGCTTTACCAACAGGAATTAATTCCATGCTAATCACATATGTCAGTGACTTTCACAGCTACTTCACAGAAGCAAGAGTTTTGCAAATTAGTTGCTTTCTTATTTGGGGAAGGTGTGGGATGGGCTAGAAGCAAAGGCATCGTTGGAACTCACATAATGTTTTCAGACTTGTTAATTAGCCTGGCGGTTTCATTTTATCATTTCGTCAGAAGATGGTTCGGGGCATAAGCAGTCCTGAGGTCATCATTCTGACTTGGCTGATTAGCACTGGGCTTGTCAGATAATTGGAAAGGTCATGAAACAGTGTCTAGTCTTTCTCCTCAAGCTAAAATTATTGTCAGAAAAATTTCTAAAAGATATTCCAGGATTATCTTCCTGGTATTAGGCAGATCTGAACTGGAATACTTGGTGCCTGCTCTTTGCTGTATGGCTTTAGGGAAAGAGCTTATCTTTGTGAATCTAAGTTTCCTTCTTTGTGAAAATGGAAAACATGGGGATGGACAAGATAACACATAAGAAATATAATGTCCAACGCACAGCAAGGGTACAATAAATTTTCGTTTACTTAAATCTTCCTTCAAGACTTACTGGAAAACCTTGCCATATTGAGAGGACCAAGGTTCAATGTGGAAACTAACTGGACATTTTTCACCCCCCAGGTAATACTAGTTAAGCTGCTTTCAGCCTAGATGCAGAATGTGATATAGACATGGGGTATCAGGTGTCTGTGGGAATAGTAGAGGGAGTGAGGCTGACTCAATGGAGATTCGGGCAAAGCACAAAAATGTGAAAAGAAAGTCCAATGAAGAGACAGTACAAGTCAGTGTTATGCATTCACATAATTAACATTTACTGAGCACCTACTATATTATAGGCATAGATTTTGATGTAGAGGATACAGTGGGGAGTAAGATAAGCTCCCCATTTCTTCAGAGCACTTACACTCTACTGGGGACAGCAGGTGTGAAGACAGTATCATAAGGGCTGTGGTGTGGGGTGATCTGGTATCTGTGGTGACACAGGGAGATGCCTCATGTTCCCCACTCTAGGATAGCCCTGAATCAGCCTACCTGCTTTCCAACAGCAGTGATTCTACTCACATATGTAAAGCCACCTGGGAACAGAGGAAAGGCTAGCTGGACTGGGAGGCAGCAGAATAGCACTGAACAGGGTAGACATACTATATATTTTATTCAGTCTTAATTCCAGTCTTTGGGGGAGGGTGCATCTTTCTTCAAAGACACAGCCAGTCATCACAGAAGTGCACAGCTACAAAGAATCAATCCCCACTAACTGCTGTAGAGTCACTGAGATGAGCAGCTTCTTTTGGCGAAGACCCCTCCCTAGAGAAGGTTAGTATACCCATATGTCAGACAGTCCTTCCTTGAGCACATCTCCCCGAACACATGCCTCTTTCTGGAGCTCTACTGTGGTCATGCCAGGACGGGCACTGCCTGTGTTCCTCCGGGCTGGTCAGGATGAACTAAATATGTGAAGAGTTCAAAGGAAGCAACATTGACTTTTTTCTGGGATAGCAAGTCACCCAGAGTAGAGAGGTGATTTAGCCTGCGTTTTCAATAGTTTTGAAGACCTTGCTAGTTTGAGAGAGAAAAAAATGAATAAGCCTCCTCATGCACCCTTTCAGTCACTCTACAAATATGTAGTGACTACCTACTATGTGCCGGGCACAGCCCTAGATGCTGGAGATACACTGGAGAGTCAAAGCAGACCCTGTCCCCACACCTACTGAGTTTACAGACCAATGAGGACCTAATCAACCAGAAATTAAATGTGACAAACATGACTGGTGCTATGTAGGAAAGACACAGGATGCCATGGGAGGATGATCTGACCTCGTCAGAGAGGTCATCCCTAAGGAAGTGATCTAAGGGATGAGTAGGAGTTGAACAAATGTGAAGAGGGGAGGGAAGGCAGCCGGACAGCATGTACAAAGGCCCTTAGCAGAAGAAAGTAAGGTGTGTATCAAGGATAGAAAGAACCCAGACAACTGTAGTGGACATAAAAGCAAGGGAGAGGGAGAATGAGTGCAAGTGAGGTTGTAAAGGTGAAGTCATCTATGGTGGACTTTCAGGGATCTTTATGTCAAGCCACACACAACTTCAGAACTCACCGGTTCCGTAAACACTGATTATTGTGCCTCATATTCTTTTTAAATTTGTGATTAAGCTTTTTTTTCTTATCTTGAGATAATTGTAGATTCACAAATGCTTGTAAAAACATAGGTATTAAGGAGGGCACGTATTGCATGGAGCACTGGGTGTTGTACGCAAACAATGAATCATGGAACACTACATCAAACACTAAGGATGTACTGTATGGTGACTGACATAACATAATAATAAAAATAAATAAAAATAATAATAATACAAAGAGATCCCTTGTTCCATTTACCCAATTTCTCCCAATGGTCACCTCTTATAAAACTAAAACTATAGTCCAATGTCACAACCAGTGTGTTGACATTCATACAGTCAAGACACAAACAGTTCCATTACCCCAAGGATCCCTCCTGTTGCCCTTTTATAACCACACATTTCTCTCCAGCTCCCAACTCCTCCTTAGCTCACTGTTCTCCATTTCCATAATTTTGTTATGTAAAATGTTATATAAATGGAATCAGGGAGTATGCAAATTTGGGGGGTTCACTTTTATCACTCGCGTATTCTTTGGAGATCCACACGTGTTATTTTATGTATCAACAGTTTGTCCCTTTTTATTGCTTCTTTTTCTAAATTCTTGAGGTGGGAGATTATTGATTTGAAACTTTTCCTCTTTTCTAATGTATGCACTAAGTGCTATAGATTTTCCTTTTAGCAATGCTTTATCTGTATCCTACAAATTTTGTTATGTTGTATTTTCATTTTCCTTCTATCCAATGTATTTTTTTATTTCCCTTGAGATTTCCTCTTTGCCCTATGGATTATTTACAAGTGCATTCTTCTAATAGTATCCAATTATTTGATAGTTTCCTATTTCATTTCTATCATTGAGTTCTACTTTGATTCCACTGTGGTCAGAGAACACACTTTGTATGATTCCAATCCTTTTAAATTTGTTGAAGTTTGTTCTATAGCCCAGGATATGGTCAGACTTGGAACATGTTTTGAGAGTTCCTGAATATAATGTGTTGGGTCCTCCATCAGCTTTCATTTACATACTTTGAAGTTGTGTTGTCTGGTGCATATACAAGCACATTTAAGACTGCTATGTCTTCTTAGTAGACTGACCCATCTATCATTCTACAATGTCCTTCTCTATTTCTAGTAATTTTCTTTTCTTTGAGATCTACTTTATCTGATATTAATATAGCCAGTTTTTCTTTCTTTGTACTGATGTTTGAATGATATATCTTTTGTCATCCTTTTACTTTCAACCTACCTATGTCATCATATTTGAGGTGAATTTCTTATAAACAGCATACAGTTAGGCCAGCTTTTCTAATTCATTCTGCCAACCTCTGTCTTTTAGTTGATATATTTACACCATTTATAGTTAATGCAATTACTGATCAAAACGGCCAATTTACTTTTTGTTTTCTGCTTTCTCTCTTTTTCATGTTTTCTGTTCTCTGAATTGATGTGATTTACTTGAACCAACTTTTTAAAGAATTCAACTTTAATGTATCTGTACTGGGTTTGTTTGTTTGTTTTACTGTGTTTCTTTATATAGTTTTTAAATGGTTGCTCGAGGTATTATATACATTTGGCTTATCACAGTCATTTTATCAGTTTCAGGGAAGCACAGAAAACTTACATCCTTTTATTTTTTTAGTCTCCTCCATTTATAACAATCATCTTAAGTATTTTTTTCTACAAAAAATTAGAACATTTTGGTATATAATTTCTGTTTCAATTATCAAGCTTAATTTAGAATACTCAAGAGAAGAAGAAAAGTTTATGGTATTCATCATATTTTTGTTTATTGTGTTCTTTATTCATTCTTGATGTTCCAAGTTTCCTTCTTTCATCATTCCCATTCTGCCTAAAGAAATTCAGCCTTTCCTTTAGAGTAGATCTGCTGGTGACAAATTGTTTTTCTTCTGATTTTTTTCTTCATTCCTGAAGGATATTTCAGCCAGCTTATGGGTTGACAACCCTTTTCTTTCAGCCCTATATTTTGCCACTTCTTTTTGGCCTCCATGTTTTCTAGTGAGAAATCCACTGTCATTTCAAATATTTTCCCCTTATAGACAATGTGTTATTTTTCTTTGGCTGCTTTCAAGATATTTCTTTTGCCTTTAGCTTTCACATGTTTAATTACGTGTCTTAGTGTGGATATATTTGGGTTTTTCCTATTCTGGGGTTTCTTTTCATCTTCTTAGGTTTGTAAGTTTATGTCTTTTGTCAAATCTGGAGAGTTTTCAGACAATATTTCTTCTTTTTTTAACTTTTTTTCTTTAAACTCAATTAGCCATCATTAGTTTCAAATGTAGAGTTTAGTAATTCATCATTCGCATATAACACCCAGTGCTTATCACATCACGTGCCCTCCTTAATGCCCATCACCCAGTTACCCCCCACCCTCCTTCCCTCCAGCAACCCTCAGTTTGTTTCCTCCAGCAACCCTCAGTTTGTTTCCTATAGTTAAGAATCTTCTCATGGCTAGTCTCCCTCTCTGATTTCTTCCCATTCAGTTTTCCCTCCCTTCCCCTGTGATCCTCTGTGCTGTTTCTTATATTCCACATATGACTGAAACCAACAGTATAAGAGGGTTCGCCTTTCTCCACATCCTCACCAACATTTGTTGTTTCCTGGCTTGTTAATTTTAGCCATTCTGACTGGTGTGAGGTAGTATCTCATTGTAGTTTCGATTTCTATTTCCCTGATTCAGGCAGTATTCTTTACAGTACCTTTTCAGCCCCACCTTCTTTCTCTTCTCCTCCCTGGGTTTCCATAACACAAATGTTTGATCTTTTGTTATAATCCCACACATCCCAAAGGCTCTGTTCTTTTTCATTTTTTAAGATTTATTGTTTTTTATCACTGTTGCTCAGATTGCATAATTTCTATTTTTCCATCTTCCACTTCACTTATGCCTCTGTCTGCTCTATTCTGCCATTGAATCCATCCACTGAGATTTTTGTTTCAAGAATCCAGCTCTTGATTCAGCTCAGGTCATGATCTCAGGGTCATGAGACCAAGCCCTGCATTGGGCTCTGTGCTCATTGTGGAGTCTGCTTGGAATTCTCAGATTCTCTCTCTCCTCTCCCTCTGCCTCTCTCTCTCTCTCTTTAATAAATAAATAAGAAATTCCTATGAAATCATACCAAGGTGGGCTAATCTCCCTGGGACAAGGTCCAAGCAGCCAAGCCAAGCAGCTTCCTGATGGCCACTGACCCTTGGGTGTTACTAGGAGGGTCCTGTACTGGAATAACTTTTGGGAGGGCAGGGAGGAAACAACTGTTTCTTTCTCTACAACAAGAAAAAAATCAGCTTCTACTTGCCATGTGTCTCCTCACCAGTGCTAAGGGTCTGGCAGTTGGCAATGGCTTTAGTGGTCATGAGTAGCAAAGCAGAAAATTAGAGAGCCCCTTCTGGCTCTACCCAAAGATTAGAGATCTTCTTATTCAATTTCTGTTCCTTCTGCTGTGGTCAGAGTTTTCAATATTCTAGTGAAATCTTGGCTATTTTTAGGCTAACCACAAGATGATGTGGGAAATGTTGCAGGGATGTATTTCTCAATAGCCCTTCCCTAAAATTACTGTGACATTTTGTTGGAATGTACATTTAAAATCCTTTCTGCATTAATCCATACAAAATGGCAGTGCCAAAACTTTTGAAGAGGCAAAGCTGCTATCCCCCAAAGGAGAGGCATCAGAGGGCCAAAATAGGGATCAGTTGTGCCTTCTTTACAGACTCAGAGAATTACAGAGTTGAAAGGGTCAGCATGGAGTCTTTTGACTACCTGTCCGGGGGTGAGGAAGGGACAAGAGCACTTACCCCTATTACGTGTGCAACGACCCTACATACTTACATGAACATAAATGAGGTTATGGGGAAGTGTTCATTGTGATGAAGTATTGATTTCTTCTTGCCTTTCCCATCCCTCTGCTGGCTCAGCAGAGAACCAGCCTATGCTCCCAGCTCCCAGGGAGGAACTGAACAAAGCAAAGGCAGAGTCTCCCTGAAAAGCCTCGAGGCATTTGTTCCCCCAGAGGATTCTGGGGAGAGATTAAAAAATAAGTGTCTTGATCAGAAACATAAACGTGTAAAAGGAGAATTTCCTCAAAGAAGCTGGTGGGGGACGAGAGAGAACAGTATGTGTGTGGGATGGGAGTGGGACAGCAGAGCTCCCTTTGTTCTGTAAACAGCACAAGCAAGAGAAACAGTGACTGAGGGTTCATCTAGGCCATGCAGGGCCCAGGCATCTTGGAAAAGTTCCAGTGTCCCAAGGATGGCTTGGAATGGCAGAAGTTCTGAGCCAGAAGGCACTCTGCTGACTCCGGTGGCAGACAGCTCCATGTTACCCACAGATTCCAGAGTCTTGGTGTGACTTGGGAAGGGAGATGCTCGCATGGGGGATTAGCATAGAAATTGCTGCTTTAGAAAACGCAGTGGCATCTGTTCCTTCTGCCCTGGGTTTGTGGCCTGTGCTCCACTGGGCACCACTAGAGACCTCACAGTGTACTCGCATTGATCCTGACAGCATCCCATGACGAGGTCACATGGCCAGGAAGCAGACGCGCAGGCCCTGAAGTCACATGGGGCTCCCCACCCACACATTTCACTTCACAGTGGATGGCCCTTACTTTCTGCCAAGGTGAAGCTTTAATAAAACACTTCTTGGAAAGTTCCATGGGCAGAGAGACCTGTTCAAGGGAGGTGAGCGTAGCAACTCACTAGGTGTGTTCCTCTCCTCTTTCAAGAAGTCTCCACTTCTCTCCAGCCCCTTGCTCCTTTGTATTGGAAGAGAAGGAGGCCTGTGTCTCTTTAACAGTCTGTTCATTGCCTCTGCTCATTTCAACTCATATGCATTTGCATGTGAAAATTACCTTCCTCAGCTCCCAAATTGATGTTTGCATGTGCAAGGAGAGAGGCCTCTCTCTCTGAAGCTTGAGAAGACACTGCTATAAAAAAATAATTACGATTCCCATTCTGATGCTCACCCTATGGCCCGCCATACCTCACACGTCAGAGTGTGCCGACAAGAAACCACACACGCCAGCAAGCATTCATTTATTTTGAGCACAGGCCCTCAGAGAGAAGCAGGTATTGCTTACCTCTAATTTAGTCTGACAAAATCTATACCTAGCAACTTAATTTCTCGTAATTCCTGTTTCATGACACTTTCTGATATCAACTCTAATTTGATTTCATAGATTCTAGAACCATTTTCTTCAGGCACTGGGATCCCTCCTTTTCTCCATAGTCTGAAGTAAGTATATAGGCACAAAGCACAAGAATAACTTTGCCAAAGTTAACAACACAGTGGTTTGTTGATTTACCCAGGTTCAGGAGGCTCCCTCCTCAGAGTCCCTGAACATTTGTTCCAGAGGAGTCCTCTGGACCCCACCGGCTCCTTGGAGGTCTCACCCCTCTGAGTCCCGCCCCAGCGGGACTCCAGGCCCCATCTTTTGCATGAATAGCATTGCAAATTTTTGTTCCCCCGCCCCACCCCGGTAATTAGTCAGCCACTGACAGCTTCCTTTCCAAGGGCTGCTTCTCAGAACTTGGCTCTCCTGACCCATAAGTAGTTCTGGATTTCACCCAGGCAGACAGAAGGGCGGCGCTCATTCCCTCCCTCCTCCTGCCTGTGACCTTGACAAGGAAAACGAGGAAGCATGATAACCAGGTCCTTACTTTAAAGTTTACAGAAATTGCTTTCAACTGCATTCACACACATTTTCAGGTCTAGTTCTAACCACAAACGCACTGGGTAGATAATGGCTGTCCAAATCTGAAACAGGGGAAACCAGGGATCAAAGATTAATTTTCTCAAGATTCACAGCCATTAAGGTGTGAAGACATTTTCTTGGCAAACTCCCCCCGGATGATGTGACCCGGGGAAGCAAGGTGTGGACATGCATGCACTCCACACACCACGGCCTCCCAAGGCAGGCCCTGTGGGCGCTGAAGACCCCACCCCATATCCCTTTCTGCCCCTCTCCAACAATCATAGGTACCTGGAAAAGGAGACTGAGAGCACGTCTAGACGTGAGGACAGCACCAAGGCTCAACAAAGGGTGGTCCGTCCAGCACATGCAGGCGGATTCACCATTTTGCATTAACACCTTCTTTGACTCAATAAGGAGAGGCTGGGAGCCTTGTCCAAGATGAGAACTCATCTGGGTCGTGGCTCCCAGCATCCAGACCATGCAGCCAACAGGCTTTCAGCTGCCAAGAGGAATTGGGAAGGAATCAGCTTCCACAAAGCAGAAGCACTCCCTCCCACCAACACCCAACAGCAGCACCTGCACCCATCAGGCCGAAGCCCGGTGAGCCGTGTGGGATTCTGGGAACTGAGAACCACACAGAACACGAGTGCTGCTGTAGACTCTACCACAGGGCACTTGCACGGGCTGGGTTTCGTCTGATTCTGACATCTCCCCTGTAAAGTGTGTGGAGCAGAAATGATGATTCCCAACGAATTCAGGAGAAACCTAAGGTCCATACAGAATAGGTAAAAATGCAGTTACTGTTCACTCAGGGACGGGCCTTACGCTGTGCCCATTTCCGTGGCTCATCTTCTAATCCTCACAATGACCTGTGATGCCCACCCTAAAAAGAAAAAAGAGGGAGGCCTGGAAAGGTTATGTGACGTGCCCAGGGTCCTTAAGCCACGCAGTGGCAAGATCAGATTCCATGCTCCAGACTTCTGGCATCAAGTTCAGAGTCAGATCTAACGTTTGCCAAAGGCCAAAATCTCTCCCCCGAGCCTCCTGGGGAACCTCTGATGCGCATTAACACAGACATATCCTTTAGAGGCTTGTCAGACCCCCAGATAGAGAAGGTGACACAATCTGTTAAGAGGGGTGGCTCAAAGGAGAAATCTGGATGTGATACCCAGTGGGTGTGGTTAGGGCCTGGACAGCAAGAAGGGTCCTGATTGGACTATATGTGGAAAAATGCAGATATGAAGAAATCTTGGGGGGATATGAGGCTTCCCACCAAGCCGAATGTTTTCTTGGATTTTTCTGCTCAATGTATGATGAGCTCTGTTTGACAGATGAGGTCTCTGAGGTTGATTTTAATCTTCCCAAATAACCTGCAGGTAGAGCATACAGCAGCCAACTTCTAACCTGCAGAGCAGAAGTGCAGAAGGACAGCTCTAATCCCACCGTTGCGTTCGGCATCATTGACAGTAATGAAATGGGTGATGGGGGCCGATACAGCACAGAGTAAGGAGCAAGTATGGCTCACAGGCTTCAAAGGATCAAAATTTTATGGATGTCGAGGGGCAAAATAATCCCTGAAGGAGAAGCTGTTGTATGTGAAGCTGGGTGGAGGGTGGGTGGCTCATAGGAGGGAAACAGGAAATCATTACACGGCTCGTCCTGCCGAGGCCAGGGGCAGCGTCCATGGGGCCTCAGACTTCTCTGCTCAGCCCGAGACCGAGGATCACTGAGTAATGTCAATGAGATGTCTTTGGGTGTGGCAGGTGTGAAGGCGTGGGTTTCGCCAACCCGCTCAATGCCTCTCGCTGCTTAGACAGAAGCCCAAAACTGTGAGTGCTGCCCTCTGCATTCACTCCAAAGGGCAACACAACTCTGGTCAAGGAAGGGCTCTGCATGGAGACAGTGCTACCTGGCACTGCCCATCTTACAGGGGGAGTCTCAAAATTCCCAGTCGTCCTAAAGGGCAGGCCGCTGATCCTAGAGGTCCCTCGGCTCAAGGCCAACATCACACAGGTAGAAGATCTTCCTTGTCCCACAGCCCCAAGCCCTAGGTCTGGCCCCAGAGGTCTCACTCCCTTATAAGCTTTACCTAGAGCCCACTCTGGATGTTTCAGACTTCCTGAATGGAGACCAACAGAGTGCACTCTAAAGGACACCATCTCTCTACCGCAACCTATGAAGAAGGATCTGGATTAAATGGTTTCATCTTCTGCTAGAAAATAGGCTCAAAGGGGGGGAAACTAATCACCAGCCAACTTTAAGAGGCTTCAGAAGCCACTTACCACCTTGGGTTTCCCAGTGCACTCAACCAAGCACCAACCCCAGGAAGTGTTCTACATCTAAAAGGCTCCATTTTGAAACATGGCTGAACTCCATCCTCCTGTTGACTCACGAGGCATATTGAGAGCATATTAAGGACTCTGAGCACTTACAAAATAAATAAATCTACTGCTTTGGCAAATGTCTTTTGACTTGAGCATCCCCTTGCCTATTTTGGAGAGGATGGCGCTGCACGATCAAAGTCAAGTTCACTTATTTTCATATTAGAAAAAGGTAATTGGTCCAGGAAGTGGGAGGGGCTCTGGGGTTTTGGAGAGAGGCCTGAAGCAGCTAGTCCTGGGGAAAAGAGATCTTCCGAACAGGAGGGAGCCTGGGGTTTAGAGTTTTCTGTCCTGAGGAAGGGTGGTCCCCCAGTAAGGGGACACTGGTGGACATCCAGGGATGTGCTTCAGCAGCTAAACTTCAGACAAGAGTCAAATGGCACCAGGAAGCTGCTGCCCCCATCTCCCCCCACAGGGGGCCGTTCTGGCTTGGAAACTGAGCACAGCAGTGGGGTTTAGTGGGCACCAACCACAGACAGCCCTTGCCAACTGTTCCAGTACATGCGTCCCCTGCAGCCTTCACACGGAGGCTGGGAAAAAGGAGAATGCCCCTAAAAGAAGTGTGCTTAAATTTCTTACCTCACAGGTGCATGCGGGTCCAGAGGCGCATCTAATGAGATCTGCAGAACTAGAGTAATAAGACCTTCTTTACTTTGAGCCTCATGGTAATTGCACGTTCAAACTGCACCCCACAAATAACACCTACCAACACTTTGTGGAACTTGTTTTCTATAGACTACTCATTAGGAAAGGCTCGTGTGGGTAGACTTTGTCCTTTCCCCAAGTTCTTGACTTTCCTTCCTTCCTGTTATAAATAAGTTAATGAACGGTGTTGTTTTAGCGACCAAAGAAATATGGCTTCCTACATGGCTGATACCAGCCTCCTGTCACACATCTGGGTGAAAAGCGAACAGCTCATCCGGCTCCCTTCATTTCCCATTTTGAGATACCTGGATACCTGATCTCACGCACAGGCAGCTGCAAGTTTCTCTCATTAACTTCCTCACCGCTTTGGCCTCAAGCAAAAATTTTAAACCTACTCATCCCAGTTTTCTGATGGCAAATCACCCGTGAACTGCGTTTTAGAAGATAACCTTAAGATTATGAAATGTCCTGAAAAGATGTTTACAGTATATTGACAAGCAAAATGCAACAAAATGTTCCACGCATCCAGCCACGTCTCACGACCCATGGCCGTGACGTTCTGTAAAGTGGCCAGGGACACCGACCGCGCAGCTGCCGAACCACTGCTCTGCGGGAAATAAAGGTTTGATTCCTGCAAATCTCTGGTCACATGTTCGTCGGCCGATCAATACGTAACCTTGTTTTATGTGCATTTCCACACAAAGACACCTTATTTAACATATATTGCTGACTCACAAGCATTAAACTCACCGCCACTAGCTCTGTAACTCCCGCCTCAATGAGGCTTATCTGTCACACGTATCTTCTCCCTAAGTCACATCGCGGACTCCTTGCCCGTTAAGAACAGGGGACAACGCTTCAGGGCTACCCTCGGGGACGATATTAAACAGTAAAATCAAAAAAGCACACAGACGCAGAACATGTGACCAAACAGACTTCAGAGGAACTTGTTTATGGGGTGAGCACGGAAACAAGAAGGCAGAGCGTCGCCGTGTTCAGCCTCAGCTGGGAACGTGAGCATCGGGCAGCTCTGATGTCTTGCGACCCTGGGCACGGCCCCCAGCACCCGGGACGAGGCTGAACATACTGATTTGGGGTTACAAACGCATTTCAGCAAGTAGGTGAATTTGCAAACACGGAGAATCAACAGAATCGCTTCTATAATCAAAAAAAGAATTAATGAACATAAAAAAAATTAGCTAAGCCAACATGAGGATGGAGGGTAATGATTTTCCGTATCTAGCATGTACCAAGCATGTGATGCTCTGGACAGGGACATCAAATCTTCTCTCCCCGAGTTGGGCACTCCTGCCCCATTTCACTGATGGCAGGTAATGAATATAATTGGGTTTTTCCTTCTGATTCTACTCCCCTCTAGAGACCCTGTAAATGTTACAAGAAAAAAAAAATGCTCCATCTCCTTTTTACTGTAAACTTCTGAATATAAGGGGACCACGCCCCATGTTCCTAATGCGAAGATTTTAATATAACATTATTAACTCATGCAAATAAATCTGAATGTTTTGGATTAGTTTAGCTGTGCATAGTTAATTTAAATCTCGCGTATCACCGAGGAAGATATTATTTTTCAAAGATTGATTTTTTTTGCTCTCTAAATATGTCATAATGCAATTTTATTCCAACCACCCACATGCTTCAGCACCCGTTTCTCTACATCCCTGGAACCTGCTGTTGAGCCATCCCTGTGCCATTTCCCAGGGATGTCAACCTCCCTTCGATCCAAGTTGTCAAAGATACGAACTCTTCTAAACCGTAAAAGATACAATCACTCTGATTTCTATTCCAAGCTACAAGTCCCAGGTGGCATGACGTCGGGACACTGATTTCCCCCAGGTCTCCTGGAGTGATCTGACAAAATGTTTCTTTTCAAAGGATTTTTCAAAAGCTAGTTTACAATTAATGGCACTTGCAAAAGTGAAATCTTTTCCCTAAGGATAATTACTATTCCTGTATTAATACTCTCTCCCCTTCCCACTCCCTCTCACTAATTCTTCCCGGTGACCTCTACAGGCATCCCAGCTAGAACTGAGTGAGATCGGTGAAAGCTGATGTGTTTCTCCTACGCAATACTTATCGTTCGAAGTCATTAAGAGGCTGCCTGGTAATACAAGAAAATTTGGAAGAATTTGCATAGAGGATACCTCCCTCCTTTCTGTAGGATGGTTTGAGGGGGAGGAGGAGGAACCCTCTCCTTACATTCGGGTATATATTGTAATTTACTTCCAAGGAACTCAGGCAAAGCCTCTCTATGGGCCATAGACCCATTCTAGAAAACCTGGCCTTCAGTTTCACAAAGCTTGACGAGCCATGCCTTTACCGTATTCGGTGCTGAGTAAAAGCTAACAGGGAGACAGCAACCAGGACAATGTGACCAACCCTTTGCCACGTGTCAGGGGCACGTGACCCACCTCATCAGCTGGCAAGCTACATGCCGATTGGGCTCAGAGCACTTGGAAACCTTCTTCAGAGTCTGAGTCCCATTTAGAACAAAATCTCCAGGGAGGCAAAAAATTGGGGTAACAGGATTTGATAAGAAACAAGCTACAGCAAACTCCAAGGAGGTGAGGCTCATTTTCCATAAAATGGCTCTGAGAAGGATGGCCACATCTATTCATTGAAGTTCTCCACTCTTTGATAGAGGCCCACCTGGCTCCCCCGCCTGCCCACACCCTCCCCACGGTGCCTGAGCCCATGGTGCTCCCAACACGAGGCCTCTCCTCACCCCTGCTGGTCAAAGAGACCTCTCCCTCCTGATGCCTGTAAGTCTGGGGTCCGCCAGCCTTGGGCCACAGTCCACACTCGCCACCTCCAACTGCAAGGGCCAGCCTTGCTGGCTCGCGCCTCTCCTAGAGTGACTTACTCAGCGCCCGTTGCTTCACTGAGACCAAGGCAAAAGTTATCAAACTTTCTCAACCAAAGCACACGCAACGGATGCTGGCGCTTCCAGGCACCAAATGCCCCAAACGCGTGCGGACCTGGAAGCCTGGTAGACCAGCCGGATACCACTGTGCTCTCAACCCCGTTCTTCCCCCATTCACGGAAGTACAGGCCTCAGAGTAGATTGTTCCAGAGACGATCTTTATTTATTCTTTTTAAAGATTTTATTTATTTATTTGACATAGAGAGGATAGCCAGTGAGAGAGGGAACACAGGCAGGGGGAGTGGGAGAGGAGGAAGCAGGCTCCCATTAGAGGAGCCTGATGTGGGGCTTGATCCCAGAACCCTGGGATCATGCCCTGAGCCGAAGGCAGACACTTAATGACTGAGCCACCCAGGCGCCCCCAGATATGATCTTTAATCTCCTCCAGTGCTGAAAACGGTAGATCACCCACAATGAACAGGGGCTTACCCACTCTATTATATTGCTAACACGTTCCTTGGGATACAGGCTCAGTACGTAGAGACACAACAGCATGCCCAGACCACTCTACTTCTCTTCAGTGATCTTTGTGGTTTTAACTCATCTTTTCGACACGCTTACACTGAAATCTTAAAAATGAACATTTTCTTCAAGGTACAAAAAACACTATCAATGAAGTTACCAGGAAAAACAACTAGTAATACATTTTTTCGACTCACAAAGCAAAGTGCTCATTTCCTTAATCTGTAAAGAACTCTAAATCAATAAGAAAAAAGGGTGCCCGGGTGGCTCAGTCATTAAACGTCTGCCTTCAGTTCAGGTCATGATCCCAGGGTCCTGGGCTCGAGCCCCACATGGGGCTCCCTGCTCAGCAAGGGAGTCTGCTTCTCCTCTCACTCTGCCCCTGCTCGTGTCCTCTCTCTCGCTCACTCTCTCTCTCTCAAATAAATACATAAAATCTTTTAAAAAAGAAATAAATAAGAAAGAACCCAACAGAAAATGCACAAGAGCTGTAAATAGCTCACAAATAAAGAACCACAATGGATATTTCTGCTCTCATTAACAATAAATGAAATTAAAAACTAGAATGTATTTTCACAGTAAAATTGGCAGAAATAAAAAAAATTAAACATGTTGGAAAGGATGTGGAGCAACAGGCATTCTCCTGGATTGCCAGTAGGAGCTGACATTGGTTCAACTGTCACGAGGGAAATTAAACAATAACTTCCAACACTAAATATGCAGATACCCTATAATTCAGTAATTCTAATGACAGCTATTACTGTACTAAGGTATTCATTGCTGCATTGTTTATAACAGCAAAAAATTAGAAACCAATAGGGAGCAAATTACATAAATGATGGCATATACATGAAAACTCTTCAGCCATTATAAAGAATGAGACATCTCTGCGTGCAATGATACGGCATGACCTCTAAGATAAACTGTGAAGTGAAAAGGACAAGATGCAGAACAGTATGGATCACACACTCTCGTGTACTGAGGCAAAAGAAGACTCTATGTACACATTTGTGTAACTGCAGAAAATATTTCTAGACAATACTCTCTTCCCTTCTCTCTCTCCAAGAAAACCTGGAATAGTGATTATTTCCAGGAAGAGGAACCAGATTGCAAGGATTTATGGGAAGGAGACTTATTTTTCATTCTATATTCTCTCAATCCTTTTGAACTATACACATATATTACTAGTTGTAAACAGTAAAATTAAAATAACCTAAAGATAGATAAGACAAGGCACAACTGGAAGAAAATACATATCTGAGGGACACCTAGGTGGCTCAGTCAGTTAAGCATCTGCCTTCAGCTCAGGTCATGAACCCAGAGTCCCAGGATTGAGCCCTGTATGGGGCTCCCTGCTCAGTGGGGAGTCTGCTTCTCCCTGCCCCTCCCCCAGCTCATGCGTTTGTTCTATCTTGCAAATAAATAAATAAATAAGGCAGAAGGGAGGGGGTGGGGGGATGGGCTAGCCCGGTGAAGGGTAGTAAGGAGGGCACATACTGCATGGAGCACTGGGTGTTATACACAAACAATGAATCATGGAACACTGCATCAAAAACTAATGATGTACTGTATGGTGACTAATATATCATTATAAAAATAAATAAATAAAAATAAAATCTTAAAAAAAATACATAGCTGATAAAGGACTCACATCCAAAATATATAAAGACCCCTCAAAACTCAATAATAGGAAAATAAAAGAAAAACAACTTGTAAATGACCAAAAAAAAAAAAAAAACTATGTAAACTGACACTCCAAGAAGTAATATATTTGGCAAATAAGCATATAAAAAGATGCTCACCATTATTAAGGGAGTGCAGATTAAAACCACAGTGACCTAATACTACACACATATCAGAACGGCTATTACTTTTTTATGACAATAGCTAGAGCTGGTGAGTATATGGAGCAACTGGAACTCTCCTGATGTTCATAGGGATGCAAAAAGATTCAACTACTTTGGAAAACATGTTTCCATGTTTTCTTACAAAAGTAAACATACATCTACCATGTGTCCTAGCAATTTCACTCCCAGGAATTTACTCTAGAGAAATGAACACATACATCCACACAAAGACCGGTATGCTAATGTTGACAGAAGCTTGATTCGGAATTGGCAAAACTAGAGAAGACCCGAATGTCCCTCACATGGTGAATGGATAAACCAAATGGGGTATATCCATGCAATAAAATACTACCAAAAACAAAAATAAGAAAGAAAAGAAAGAAAGAAAGAAGGAAAGAAAGAAAAAAGAAAGGTAGAAAGAAACTAATTGCTCTGAAACAACATGGATGAATTTCAACGGCATCATGCTAAGTAAAAGCAGCCAGACACAAAAGGCTACACACTGAGTGATGCTATTTGTATGGCTTTCTGGAAAAGTCAAAACCATAGGGGCAGAAGACAGGTCAGTGGTGACCAGGGGCTACAGAGAACAGAAAGGGATTGACTACAAAGCGACAAGAAGGACCTTCATAGGGTGAGGTGCTGATTGTTAGACAACTGTAGAGCTTTGTCGAAACACACAGAACTGCACACCAAAGCAGACTGAATTTGACTATATGTAAATTACTCCTCAATAAACATGATCTCTCAAGTTCACTGTGGGTAGCAGGGCTGACTCTCTAAACTCTGTTTTCTGAGCAGAGCAGAAAGGGTCATGAAAAACTCAGACAACTCCGCCACTGAGTCCCCGGAAACATGCCTGGCTGTCTCCCTTCCAAAGATGCTGAAGTCTCTGCAAATTCATAAGGGGTCCTGATTCAACTACACTGCCTCTGAGGAAAAGCATTTAATATTATCCACCCCAAACACTGAGCGACAATAGTATCTTTCCCCACCGGGCAGAGAGATTTCAAGTATGAATGTGATCTTAATGAGATGCTCTGCTTTTCAACTGGCTGATGAAGAAAGTTGCACCAAGGTCAGAAGGAGATGGGAGAATTTGATTAAAGCCAGTCACTGGGAAAATAGCATTAGTGTACATGTAGAACTTTGGAAAAAAAATGATATGACAGGTACACTTTTTATAACCTTGTCCATTGCATTGGTGATCAAGCGCTCAGGGGGCATTTCTATTCTGACTTCCCAGTACATTCATAATGTGCTACGAACACAATCACTTGAAGCAATTCATTTAAATGATGTTCGATTTTAAAATATGAGCTCAAAAAAAACCCACTTACCCCTATTCAGAGGCCCCGCTAAGTTGCTTTGTCTTCCAGAATCGTGAATTACTAGTACCTCTTGGCTACTGGTTTCATGACTCTGACAGCTGAAATAGCATGTTCATGGCTTGCGTCCTTCTTGCCTGTTTGGGGTTAGGAAAATAATGGGCAGGTTATGCATGATATTTTCTAAATTAACTCGAGCTCTGCGTTTATCTAGAGCCCTAAAAGGTTCGGTCGCGTGCAGGGTACCCAACGGGGTGGCAGGCACAAGCTGAAGGTTCTGCCTGACTGGGCACCATTGTCATGAGGAGCCAGGTGTCACCCCTTGCAATGTAAAGGAATAAAATAATTTAATCTTTTAAGACATGCTCAGTGAATCCATTCTACCTTGAAAGAGAGAAATTGGTACACAAAGTACAAAAAAGAATCCCTTGTGATAAGCATGTTATATCTGCCTCGTGTCTGTGACAGCGGAAAGTGAACGTTAACACTGATTATGAACATCTTGAAGTTTAAAGCTGTGAAAGAAGGAGGAAGAGGAAGAGGAAGAGGAAGAGGAAAAGAAGGGGAAGAGGAAGAAGAAGCTGTTGCTGATGTCATGGCCATTTCAGCAATGCTTCCCCAGAATCCGGCCGTCTTCCTGGGAGTGGCACAGGGAGGGAAGGGCCTGCCCCAATTGAAACAGGAAGGCACCAAACGGCCTTTGGTTTGTTCCTCCTAAATCTCCCCCAAAGAACAGAAGTCAAGCTCTCGGATGATTTAGGCAGCTGGAATTCCTTTCCTTTATTCCACCTATAATAAAAGTCAAATTCCAATAACACAAAGTTACTGTATGTTTGTGGGATTGGTGAACTGTACCCAGAGGACAGACATCCTCAAACATCACTGAAATGGCAGAGAAGGCATTTTTAGGGAGGTAAGATGATGAGGACAAAGAGGAGAGAGAGCCGCAGTGGAGAAGGCTATCACCCTCTCTTGGAAGCTGGAAGGTTGGATGGAGTAGCAAGTTGGGGCCTTGGGCACAAGGGCAGGCACCCAAGTTGGGGGAATGGGAGGCAGAAGCCCCATGGTTCTCCTCTCTGACCCTGAAATGGAGGGGCTGTGGTCCCCAAGACACCATCCAACCCACCCAGTGACTCCCGCCCTCCAATTCTGCAAGGCCTTCGAGATCATTCTAGGAAAACAAAGCAGCCCTGGGCTCAGGGGAATGGTTACAGTTGTGTAAATATGAGGACTGGAAATAGGGACCAGAGGCAAGTCCACATCTGAGTGGGGGTCGGGGAAGACCTCCTTCCTGCCCTTGCAAGTTGCAAGTTGCAAGTTGCTTTTGCCTTCAGCTGTAAGACATCACTGCACGTGTGCAGTCTGGTGAGGGAGAAGACCGACACATAGGATTCCCTCCTCCAAAAGCTGTTTTCAGTATTTAACCTTTTTCTCTAATTTGATTCATATTTATGAAAAGTGTCATTATGTGTCAGGAGTGAGGTGCATGGAGGCCATGGCTGTTTAGAGTACGGAATAACTGACAATATATTCACAGATACAATGTGTATCAGAGTCACAAGGCAGATGCATAGGGTTTTTCTTATATGTGTATACCTACAATAAAGTTTAATTTAGGGGCACCTGGGTGGCTCAGATGGGTAGGCGTCTGCCTTCGGCTCAGGTCATGATCCCAGGGTCCTGGGATCGAGCCCCATGTTGGGCCCCTGGCTCAGTGGGGAGCCTGCTTCTCCCTCTCCCTCTGCCTCTCCCCCTGCTCACGCTCTCTCTTTCTCTCTCTGTATCTCTTTGTCCCAAATAAATAAATGAAATCATCAAAAAATAATAAATTAAAAAATAAAGTTTAATTTATAAATTAAATTACAGTAAATTAAACTTATTTATAAAATAAATTACAGTAAGAGCTTAACAATAACTAAGAATAACAGCAATATAGTATCATAAAAGTTACGTGAATGTGGCCTCTCTCTCTTAAAATATACTGTACCCACCTTTCCTCCTGTGATGACGTGAGATGCTAAAATGCCTACGTGATGAGATGAAGGGAGGGGAATGACTTGGCGCTGGGATGTAGCCTTAGGCTACTACTGACCTACTGAGGACACACCAGAAGGGGAATCATTTACTTCCCGACAGAAGCTGACCACAGGTAACGGAGACTGCAGAAAGTGAAACCACAGATGGGCAGGGGGCAGAACCAGCATATAGCTCTGCTGAACAAGCCAACATCCGGAGCCCCTACGGACCCCGTGCCTGGCACCCGGCAAGCACTCAGGAAAGGGAGGTCGCCTTCCTCTTTTCCCTCACTGCCCTCTCCAGAAGTACAGGCTCTGGGAAGCTCCTGAGCCCACCGGCCCAGCCCTTTGGCTACTGGATGCTCAGGTCTCCTGGGGGAGTGGGTTGCATACACCTGCCGGGCATGGCGCCTGGACAGGGAGGACGTTATTGGCAGGCAGAGCTAACAGTCCATGCCATCCCAGCCTCACCCACGACCATGGACACCTACTTCATAATATAATGACGCAAGTTGCAATAAATAAATAATACATAAGCTACCCATCCATTTAAAGCAACCCCTGGCTAGGATTAGAATTACATTCTATTGTCATTTTTACACACCCTCTGGTTTACAAGGACTATTTCATTTAATCCCCAGAACCATCCCATAAGCTCAGGCCCCCCATTCTTTTTTCCCTTTGAGAGCCAAAGAAGCAGATGCTTGGAGGGGCCAAAGGCAGCCTCTGAGCCTACAGCCTCCCCTGTGGCTCACCTCCTGTCACGATGCCATTGTCATTGCTAGTAGCTGTCTTTTCTCCCATGTCATGGACGGTCCTGTCCATGGAACACTGCCCACTGGCCTCCACTCTGAACCCCCTCCCCCCACCGTGGGAGGGCCTCTGCCTGACTTCCTGTTCAGACCTGAACCTCTCCCTTCAGGGTGGACACGCTCCAGAGTCTGGTCTTGGATCCCCCTTTGGAAGACGGGAGAGAAACAGACCCCCTTTTCCCACTCCTGACTGCGGTGCCCTATGACTAGACTGCCAGCCTTCTGATCCACAGCCCTTATCCGGGCTCACCCTGCGACCCTCAGCTTCGCTTAGGCAGAAGAGACCATTGGCCTCTCATCCGCAGGTGCCGACATGGCCGACAGCTGCCGTTCCTAAGCGATACAGTATTGTGGTTTGCTGGGTGCCATGTCCCACAGACCAGAGAAAACAGCAATGATAATCACTGAGATAGGGGTTTATAAAGTATTCACCACAACACTTTACAATAAACCTTCAACATATGTTAGCTAAACACCCCTTCATGCTTCTAGACACCTGAACCTCTCCTCGTTCTGGGCCTTAATTCATGGTGACTTTGATGTGGTTTTAATTGCCATGGTTCGTGCAAAAGCAGAGTGTACTAGACAGAAGAGCCTTGGCTGTTGGCCTCATCTCTGTCATCTGCTGTCACCTTCGGCCAGCCATGCCTGTTCCCTGGATCTTGGTTTTTATATCCGTGAAATGAGTGATCAGTGATGGCCAAGGGCCCCTCCAGATCAAATATCTCTCTTCCCTTTAGCTTTCAAATTATTCATCCCGTTCAATCAATTAACAAATATTGATTAAATGATATTCCAGGGCCTGCCAAAAGGAGGGATTCTTTTCATCTCTGTGCTAGAACATGATTTAATTTCTTTTTCCTCATATGAACTGGAAAATTACCGGGGACGAAGACAGAGAGCAGCTCAAAGGCCTTGACCTCTCTCTTCCCTTTGAACTCAATGAAAAGCAGCATCTGCTCCTGCCTGAGCCTGGAGGTGGCACTCCCAGAGGCTGAGGAGGTCGAAGCTTCGGGAATCTCATCGCAGGTGCCCCTTCCAAGGCCCAGGCAAAGGCTCTGGCAGGGTCTGCACATGGTCATATGCTTTTGACATTTCAAAAGTTCAGATATTTTAGCTGCAAAGCCAGTTAAGGCTGGGGGTGTTTCTACTGATGTCCCCTTTATCATGCTTCCCATCACGTTAGGTGGCAGGGGAGTGGCCCTGAGGACTTTTAGGGTCCAGCTAAGGGAAGCTGAGTTGGGGAGACACTTAGTTATTAGGCTTT
This sequence comes from Ursus maritimus, assembly GCF_017311325.1. Lineage (NCBI taxonomy): Eukaryota > Metazoa > Chordata > Mammalia > Carnivora > Ursidae > Ursus > Ursus maritimus. The sequence goes on along the minus strand of NW_024425230.1, from coordinate 10,723,688 downwards.
GGTGGGATATGTGCAAGTGATTTGCAGTCCCTTCCTTGCAGAGCTGTGTTAATGAGGACTGCCCTGGTGCAGGACTGGCTTTCGGGGTCACTTCAACAGGGGGACCCACCAGTGTGTCACCCAGCGGCAGGGCCAGAGGACCTGATACGTCCATTGCATTTGCTACTGTGCCCAACACTGGAAGCATGTGATTAGTGGTGGAGAAAAAAACAGAGAGCCAGAACCTAATCTCTGGAATAGTCTTCCAAATCTCACAGCTCACGGGTGACACGTGAAAGAAACTTGATAGAGAAACTCCCAAATTGACAATGATCTTAAACATTTATGTGCTATCACCAGTGATTTTTCTCTGTGTTCCCTACAGTAGTAGGTTAGGAAGCAAAAAAGAAACTTCTCAAACTGTCAGTAATACAAAAAAAAAAAAAAAAAAAAAAGCTTCACCACGCCAGAGTAAAGGCTCGATTATCTTGCTATCCTATTAAACATATCACAAAATCACCATAAAATAAGCATGCTGCCAAAAGATTTAGGGGAAAAATTACTAAGTATTTGGGGCAGATAATTAATAACAAATTAGGTTATTTTTGCGAAGTTTGCGGTACTTGCCAACTTTAAAATTTTGTAGCTTGTGATTTATTTTCTGCTCTGGATAGTCTCTTTCATACCGAATTTTATTAATTCATATTTTATATTCTTATTTTCAAAGTGGATTCCCCAATTTGCATCAGATTCAGTCCCCATAAGACAGATCTGTCGCCTGCCTTACCCAAAGGCGAGAAGCTTCAGTGTGCTGAACAGCCTGGGGCCCCAGAGTGGATGTCACTCTTAGGGCGGTGGAGGGGACCGAGTCAATCCTAGGACACATGAGCAAGCCGGCACGGGTGGGGTGGGCCTGATCTGCCTCCTTCTAGTGCTTTCATGAGGGCAGAGACAGCGGGCCCAGGAGACCCCTGGTTACAACTCTCTGCCTCATGTGGGGCAAGTAGTGGACAAAACATCACACCCACACACCAAGCCAACAGTGTCAATCCAAAAGGCCTGGGACAGATCTACAGGTGGCCCTCGCCTCCTCTGCAGCTTTCCAGCCCATCCCTGAGAGGGCTCCAGGGACGGTCTGGGAACCCCACTGCTTCCAGTGAGAAAAAAGTCAAAGGGAACAGGCACAACACCCCTCCCAGATTTAGGAGGAAGCAGTGAGATAGGAAATGTAAGAGCAATGAATCTGTCACGCTGAGAGTAAATGCTTAGGGAGGCCAAATAAAGGATGTGATCAACCGGGAGGCCGTGCAGAAGAGTTTGCTTGACAAGTACAGTTTTCATCCTGCAATTTGAACGAACCCCAGTTCTGTGGAGTAGCGCTGACCCAGGGCCACTTGGGGCATTTATGGAATTTGAAATTGCAAATGGACCCCGTGAGTCATCAAGGACATGGAGTTACCCTGTCCTGACGCCTGAGCCTCCCCCACCCTCCCTCAGGCTCTCAGATCATTGGCTTCCGCCCTGCTGGCCCCCTGGAAGTTGGATGTGAGGCTCTGGGGACAGGCTGGGCCAGGGGTTCGCAGCTGGCACGCCTCCAAACGGGACCCTTCAGTCCTGCTCCAAGTCACGCCAAGGTTAGAGCCCTCGAGAGTCAGTGCAGTGCCTAGGGTGTGGGGGTGGGCTGTGGCTCAGTGAGCAGCTCCCTGCAGGACTGCCGTGCCTGACAGCAGGAAGCAGCAACCCGGTTAGAAAAGCCTGTCCACCCATTCCAGCCTTCCAGGAAAACAACCATCAAGGGCTCCCTTCTGATAAACCTCGTCGCTCCTCTCCACACCCCGTCCATCAATGTCCCTTACGGAAGTGGTTATAGATAAAGGGACAGTGGGAATTAGAACTGCCCGGGCATCTCTGACTCACTGGTGCCCATCAGAACCCCCCAGGGCCTGTGTCTGCAGGCCGCTCCCGTTCTCCCCATGTCGTGGCAGAACTGGGCCTGCCTCCATTTTCGGCTAAATCTTTCCACACGCAGGCCTTTAGCCTCTCGGTGAAAACACAACTCATGTCAAAAGCACCAGCCTGTCGATGGCTGATGGGCAAGGCCCACCTCTGCCACCAGGTAAAAGATTAGCAGGAAATCTCAGGTCCTAGTTCATCTCATCTTTCCTGATTCTTAGAAATATTAGTGAGGAAAAAAAAAAAAAGCAGAGATAGACAAGATGTAGCTTTGTGGCCTCTGCTGAAAACACATAAGTGAAATACATATAAATTCAAAAAACCCCTTTTCTTACATATGTTGAGCACCTAGTACATGCCAGGCTATGTGCGAAGCACTTGGCACACTTCCTTGTCTTTAAAGCTGGTCGTAACCCCCGAAATTAGTGAGCTAGAGAGAGGCAGAAGAGGCCGGAGACTGAGCTTTCCCAGATTCCAATTTCTGGGATGTGTCTTGGTGTATAAGTTTAAGAATCGTGGGCACCTGTCCCGCAAAAGCTTCCCAGGGGTTTCAGGCCTGAGACACAGGCCTTGAAAGAGACCAGGTAGAGGCAGAGCCAGCCATCAGCTGCGGGGGGCGGGGTGGGGGGGGCGGGCACTGGGTTGTCTCCTTCACCTCTTGGCTGGGAGGATAAGAAAAGAAAATTGGAAATATAGGCTTATAGCCCTAGGCTAAGAAAAGAGAAGAAAACACAAGGCATATTAATATTAATCAGAAGATATACAAATGTGTCCCTCCATCTGAGATGCTTAGCTCAAACCTACCCTACCAAAATCTAGCCAAGTTGAAGTTCTATCTCCGGGTCTTTTACTGTTTAAAAATACAACACACAAAAATAAATAAATAAATAGATAGATAGATAGATAGATAGATAGATAGATAGATAAAAATACAACACACACACACACGATAATATAATAAGCACACATGTACTCTCCATCCACCAACGAGTTGTTTCCTCCTCTAAAAACCACAGGTTTGCTCAATTCTCCTCCTTAACGGGGAAGGGGGCCCTTTTAAGAACTGTTTTCAATGGCGCCACCTGGTGGATTCATCCTAAAAATGCTATCTGTTCCTGCTCAGAATCCAATAGGACGTGAAAGGACAAATTGTAATGCATAATGAGACATCCGGTCCCCGAATTTTTCCCCCTGGTTTCCCTTTATTTTCTCTCTTAAGCACCTTCAGCCTCCTTTCCATTCCACTACAATCGACCGATCCTTGAAGTTCCCCATTTCGTTTCATAGCCTTTCTGCTGCACTAGAGCCATTTTATGGCAAGATTTACAGCAATGTCAGAAATAAACTGTTGTAAAATAACCACGGACAACATTATAAACCGGCAATAAAATTGGCCATAATGTACAGCTGGTATTTATGTAGGCCACCTGTTCCATCTTTAGCCACTTCTGATCTACTCCTTGCAGCCCATTCACTGTGCTTTGAAAGACCTCTCACTCGCCTCCTTCCCCTCCGAAGGCCTTTGGAACTAACGATAGTTTCCAGGATGTGCTGAGGCCTCACATCAAGCTAACCTCGCTTGTCCATGAAGCCGTAACCATGCCTAGAGGCCCATACTGGCTGAGTCTTGCTTCTTCATCTTCTAGCTCTGCCAAAACTCAGACAGAAGTAAAGATTCTCATGCCGGCCACAAGGTACACGTGAATCCAAACACACATATTCATATAAAAAAATTAAATGAAATATTTAAGCACCTATGTACTATTCACCAACCATGGAGAAGGGACTGCAGCCACAATTTGTAGGAGTGGTTCTCATTTAATGAGCAGCTACTCAGTACAAGATGAAAATTTTATATATATAATCTCTAATCCTTGCAACAATTTGGCAAAGCTGGATAAATCAATCACTCATTACCTCTGTGACTTCAATAAATAATTCTATCAACTTCACTGTAGAAGTTGTCCTATCGGGGCGCCTGGGTGGCACAGCGGTTAAGCGTCTGCCTTCGGCTCAGGGAGTGATCCCGGCATTATGGGATCGAGCCCCACGTCGGGCTCCTCTGCTGTGGGCCTGCTTCTTCCTCTCCCACTCCCCCTGCTTGTGTTCCCTCTCTCACTGGCTGTCTCTATCTCTGTCAAATAAATAAATAAAATCTTAAAAAAAAAAAAGAAGTTGTCCTATCGACTGTGCAGGAATAGAGTGAGAATTCAAAGTAACAGGAGTAATAGCTAAGATAAAATCCTTATTCTGTGCTAATCATTCTCATGAGAACTCCCCGCATATTAACTCATTTTATATAGGCATAGCCCACCTACTAAGTGAGTACTATTAGTATGACCAGTTCCTAAGAGAATACTGAGAGGGGCGCCTGGGTGGCTCAGTGGGTTAAGCAGCTGCCTTCTGCTCAGGTCATGATCCCAAAGCCCGAGTTGGGCTTTCTGCTCAGCGGGGAGCCTGCTTCTCCCTCTCCCTCTGCTTGCTGCTCCCCCTGCTTGTGCGCTCTCTCTCTCTCTCATAAATAAATAAATAAATAAACTTTAAAAAGAGAGAGAGAGAATACTGAGATCCAAAGAACTGAAGTAACTTGCCAAGGGCCACAGGTTAATAAATGCCAAAGCTAGGATGTGAGCCTCAAAATTCATTCTCCAGAGCACAATGTTCTTTGACAACTAATTGCAACAACTGTTTTAACGATTAATCAAAAAAAAAAAAATCGATGAGTGTCGTCAGCATAAGTGTTGGAATAAAGATTTCCAGAGATCCTCTTCTCCATAGAAGCAATAAGAAACTCGACAAAAATTGCCAGGATTAACTTTTTCAGAACTTCAGAAATTAACCAAAGTCTTGCAGCACCTGAAAACCATGTATTCAAAAAACTGCTGAATCTTGCTAAAAACAATGAGATTTGTGGTTTTTCACTCACCTTACTCCCATCCCTCACTCTCCCGCTCTGGCGGTAGCTTTGAAAGGTAACAACCCACATTCCCAGTGCAGCTTTGGAGCCACCAGAGGGAGGAAAATGGAACCGGAGCTCTTTCAAGACCTCATTCCCAAAGGTTTGTCTTTATCTGACCTGTCCGGCCCCACCTGTCTGGTGGTTCCTGGAAGACTCCCCTGACAAGGATGTCTGTATTTGACCTGACTTAGAGATTTACTGGTTCCACGCATTTGAGGACATCTCTGTCCAATCATAAGCTGACCACTAAGCAAAGTGTGTGGACACTCCAGCAGCCACAAATGATAAAGAAAAGAGATTCATCAAACTAGTTCAGAGACGTTACTAAATAAACAAAAACAAGTAAAAGCAGCAACAGCAATGGACTCTGGGCGGGGGAGGGAGAATCTGATTTCCAGAGGTGCTACATTATATTACTTTAAGTGGCCAATTTTCAACAAAAATTACAATAGATGTAAAGAAACGAAGAAAGTATGGCTCTTTAAATAAAATGATCAATAGAAATGGTCCCTGAGGAGCGACAGACATGAACTTCCTAGGATAAAACTTCAAATCAGCCATTTTAAAAATGCTTCAAAAGCTAAAGGAAATCAGGCCGAAAGAACTAAAAGAAAGTAGGAAAGCAATGTCTCACCAAATAGAGAATATCCATCAAGGGAGAGGAATTTTATATTTAAAAAACAGAAATTCTAAGAGTTTAGAAGTACAATGACTAAAATTACAATTTACCATAGGAAAACAGTATCAAATTTGAGCAAGCATGAGAAAGTATTGCAAATTTGAATATAGGTCAATGAATATTATCTAGTCCATAGAACAGAAAGTAGAATAAAGAAAAGGAACACAGCCTCAGAGGCCTGTGGGACACCATGAAGCAAGCCAACATATGCAACATATCCCAGAAGAGGGGACAGAGAAAGGGACAGAAAGAAAACTTGGAAGAAATGTGGCTAAAAATTTCCCAAATTTGATGGGAAGAAGTTCCAAGAAGTTCAACAAAGTCCAAGTAGGATGAATAAACTCAGAGAGATATGCACCTAGACATATCATAACCAAACTGTTGAAAGACAAAGACTAAGAGAAAATCTTAAAAACACGAGAGGAGAATCATCATGTACAGGAGTCATCAATAAGAATAAGAGTTGATTTCTCTTTGGAAGCCATGGAGGCGAGAAGACACTGGATGACATATTCAAAATGCTGACAGAAAACAAGCAAACAAAAAAACCTGTTGACAAAGAATTCTATATCCAGCAAAATTGTTCTTCAAAACTGAAGAAGAGGGGCACCTGAGTGGCTCAGTCAGTTAAGTGTCTGCCTTCAGCTCTCCTGGGATTGAGCCCCGCATCGGGCTCCTTGCTCAGCGGGGAGTCTGCTTCTCCCCCTTCCTCTGCATGCTCTCTCTCTCTCACACATAAATAAATCTTTTAAAAAAAGATTAGGGCAGAAAAAAAGAGAGAATGGATAAACAATAAAGAAAAATTGACAACAACAAAACTTACTTATTTGAAAAGATACACAAAATTGAGAAAAACTAGACTGACCAAGGGAAAACAAAGAGTAGATTTAAATTACTAAAATCAAGAGAGAAGACGTTATTACCGACTTCTAGAAATAAAAACAATAAAATGGAAGACTATAAACAACTGTATGTCAACAAATCAGACAACTTAAATGAAATGGACAAGTTCCTAGAAAGATAAAAAAATAAAATCACCTAACTCCCTCAAGAAGAAATAGAAAATCTGAATAGACTTAAGACAAGTAAAGAGATTGAATTACTAACCAAAAAAACTTCCCACAGACTTTAAAGCACAGCACAGGATGACTCCACTGGTGAATTCCACCAAATATTTAAAGAAGAATTAATACCAATCTTTAACAAACTTCTAAAAAAGCAAAGAGAAAGAAACATTTCCCAATTCATTCTATGAGGCCAGTATTACTCTGATACCAAAACCAGTCAAAGACATCACAAGAAAATAAAACTACAGATGAATATCTCTTATGAATATGGATGTAAAAATCCTCAACTAAATATTAGGAAACTAAATCCAGCAACATATGAAAGGGAGTATAAACTATGAACAACTGTGATTTATCCCAGGAATGCAAGGGTAGTTCAATACATGAAAATTGATCGATGTAGTACACCACATTAACAGAACAAAGGACATGACAATCTCAATAGATGTAGAGAAAATTTTTGACAAAATACATCCTTTCATAGCAAAAATATTCAATAATCCAGGAACAGAAGAAAACGTCCTCATTCTGATAAAGTGCATATACACAAAACCCATACTAGTAATGTCTCACTTAGTGGCAAAAGACTGAAAGTTTTCTCCCTAAGACCAGGAAGTCTGTTTTTACCACTTCTATTCAACATTGTACTTGGCATTCTAGCTACAGCAATTTAGGAAAAATAAATAAATAACAGGAATCCAAATTGGAAAGGAAGGTATAAAACTAATTCTACAACTAGATGATATGATTTTGAAAAGAGAAAGTCCTAAGGAATACACACAAAACTATTACAGCTAATAAACACATTCAGCAAGGCTGCAAAACACAAGATGAAAATACAAAAATCAATTGTATTTCTATAACTAGCAATGAACAATTCTAAATGAAATTAAGAAAACAATTGTACAGTAGCATCAACAAGAACAAAATACTGAGGAATAAATTTAACAAAAGAAGTGCAAGACACTGAAAACACTTGTACAAAACGTTGTTGAAATATACCCTGTGATATAGATCTTGTAATATATATATCTTGTATTACAAAACCTAATACAAAAACTCGTGCATGAATGTCTATAGCAGTATTAATCATAATACACAAGAGGTGGAAACAACCATCCACTGATAAATGGATAAACATATAAACTATAACCAAGTATAGTATACCCACATAATGGAATATTTTTCAACCACAAAAAGAATGAAGTACTATACATGATATGACATGGATAAACTTTGAAAACATTATGCTAAGTGGAAGATCATATTGTGTAGGACTCCATTTACATGAAGTTTCCAGAACAGGCAAATCCATACAGAGAGAAAATAGATTAATGGTTACCACTAATGGTGGAGCTAGTGGTTGCCTCGACCAAAGTTTGCCTTGGTCCAAATTCTGTCCTGATCACGGCCTGGAGTAGTATGGAACACTTCTGTTTAGATTCCGCCGGAGATAATTTTATCGCGTGGCACGTGGGCTCTGGAAGGAGGCTCAGAAATACAGTCTAGCCATGTGCCTAGCACCAGAGAAAATAGATGTTGGAGGGTGGGAATCTTTGCCACGTATTGAATTTTCCAGAGAACCAGACCCTGAGACATGGACCATTCTGCAGGAACACATCTGGAGATGACTGGCCATCATAAGAAATCCCAGTCTTCTGTCTACCTTCAAAAACCTCCAAAATCCATCCCCAACTTACTCAGACTGCTCTGTGTTGCCTAATTCTCACCAGCTGGTTTCATGAGCCTATGTGGATCATTCCAGCCAGCCCGCCCCACCGCCATGTTATTCAGGATGTGTTTGCCTCTCTCCCTTCATTCCATCTACAATCTCCCCTTCCTCCAAGTCAATTTCAAGTGTAAGTCGTCCTGTAAAGTTTGACACGTAGCCTACGCACATCTGTGTTCTCCCTGAGCTCTTAGCGCACATGTAGATTGACCATGCTTTGCGTTGGTCACTATTTACCCAAAGGAGTGGATTGAAGTGGATTGATTCTTCCTGTGTGAAGAATACCCTGGCACATTGAACTTAGAGTGTATCTACTGAAGCATAATAAGATGAAAAGTCTGGGGGGGACAAAAAAAGATGAAGGGTCTGCCCTCAATTATTTCATTCCTTCGTAGGGGAGATAATATAGTAGCTCTCCGTGGAAGACATTCAGATAAATTGCCCTAGGAGTTCACATGTGGGAGAGGTTTCCCCTGAAGAGAGGGGTGGGGAGGCTGACTACGGAAGAAAGCTTGGGGTCAGCCCATATGTGACACATATGTGACGGTGCCCTTTTCATCTGAGTCCCCTCTCACGCATCCTTCCTATGAGCTACCAAAGTGATCTCTGTAAAACCCTCAGCCCACAGCAGCCTTTCCCACGATGTGTTACAGCATCGAGCATTCCACCAACAGGGAGCTCTTGGCCAGCCCTGCGTGAAACCACCCCTCAGAGACTCACACGGCACATCAACACAGAAAAGGCTCTGAGAGTGCTCCAGTGGGGGCGGAAATCTGCCTGCCTTCTGGACTCCCACTTTTCTCAAGGGCATTTGACCCCACGATGCTCTTTTCCCTCAAATATCTTTTGTCTACCCCGAGGTCCTGGTGTGGTCCACACCGGAATGGCTGACCTATTGGATAATGCCCGCCTTCCCTTGCATGGCACCCAGTGCCCACTAGAAGCTGCTTCTGCGTGGTTACAGGGCATCATTTCCCACCCACCTGCGTCTCACTCTGAGCTTTAGCCACACTGAAGGCACCACACAGCTTCCTGCCCTGGCTTTTTTTTCTTGACAAGTCCCTCTTTCCTCCCAGAATAACCCTCTGCCCACTCCTGGCCTGTCGTCTGCTCAATCTTGGGCTTGTTTGTCAAGGCAAAGCTGAGCTACCTTCTCTCAACTGCCCTGGAACTTTTATGAGGTTCTCCAGTTATGCTTATTGGCTTTAGCCATGGGTTTAAACGTCAATTTCCCCTGGTATCATGGGAGTTTTGGAGGTTAAAGTTTATACTTCCTCTTTCGTTGTATTCCGAGTATTGACAGGGAGTTGGTGCTCAGCAAATGTCGGCATGAATGAAAGAAGGAACAAGTGATAAAATGGGGCCCTTCCAGAGGTGAGCAAATACCTTATCCCGGTTGTCTTTGATGGTTAGGTATCCCAGAAAAAAGCCTAGATTCTGAGGTTAGCCCATGTATTGTTGTATTGTATTCCTTGGAGATCCAGGAAGCACATCAGTAGGTGAAGCCTGGAAACAGCTTCAGTCAAGCACATCGGCTAACTCGGGCTTCCCCAAGCACGTGATCCTGGTTCCAGGAGGCACGAGTCATGCAGAGCCAGCACCGTGGCGGCCCCACCTCTGCACTCCCCACAGAATTGGCACAGATTGCTCCTCTGAGAAGACAGATACAAGGAGCTGCCGTGCCCCATTCTTGTCCCCGCCTGCCATCTTGTCCCTTCTCATTCCTTCCCCTCTGCAGAGCAATGTAGACCACATGCATCCTCCCAACCCCACACACCACGACACAATGACCCACCTCACCCTCTCATAGACATCTTTTCTTATGCACCAAACGTCAGTGTCCTCAGCCTCATGATTCCACCTTTCCACCTCTCCCCCCATCCATCCTCCTGCCTCCCTTCGGCCCCATCCGTCTTACCTCCTATGAAGCTCCCCCACACATAGGCGCATTCCAACAGCTCCCCCACACATAAGTGCCAATGGAACCCCAGTAAGACCAATCTTAAGGCCCTGTCAGGCAGCACTGGGCCACCTAAGCCAGTTACGCCATTCCCAAATTCAACGTACTTGTGGATTCGCATCTGAGCTTGTTTGTAGCTCAGGTTTCAGCCAGCAGTGAACAGCTTTCCCCAAGTGCTCTGGTTCCTACTAAATTTGATGGGGACCCAACAGCTATCTTTAACTACTATAAAAGAGCAAGCCATTTCCCCCCAACATAATTTAGCAGAATCAGCCACAGAAAATGAAAATTAAGAAAGTTATGTCCAAGTAGACTCTCCATAGTCTGTCTCCAGCCCCCAGGGCTCTCTGAAACATGCTGTGGGTAAAGCCAAGCCAGGTTCCCAATCTTCTCCATGTTCACTTAGATTTTTTTTCCAAGTTAGAACACTTCTGTAAGGGTCCTTGCAGGGAGTCATGGAGGGTGGGGGGCAGCCGTGCAGGCTGTAGGGTGCCTAACTATAGCAACAGTAGCCAGATGGGTGGGGTCTTCAGCCTTCAGGAGAAGTCCCCTAACCTTTGACCTGGGCCCTTTTCCTGGTCTTTATTTCAGCAGCAAATCTGATGGACATGGGTCATTCTGCTGGCATGGACCTCCCACACCTGGCCTCCTGGCCTCCCTGGTCTGAGCTCAGGCTCTTGAAATGTCTTATTAGAACAACCTCGAAGCATCACCTGGGCCCCTGTGCACCTTAGGACAACCCCAAAGTTCCGGTTCCCTTGGTAAATGCCTGAGGCCAAAGAGCAGTATTTGGACCTAGCTCACATGAGGGCACATTCCTGGAGAAAAATCATCATCTCTTTCAAAACTCTTAGTACAAGAAAAAGAAATCATAGAATAGAATGTCTCCTAAAAGGGTGCGGTATGTATGGAAAGTAAGATGACTTCAGGTGACAGTAATGTGACGTTACAAGAAATTACACAGTGAGAAAGTTTTTGATCCTTCTTCTTAGAGCAAGAAGGAAGTTGCAGTTTGGTGAGGCTGTTTGTCTAACACTCCTGCACACACTCTGATCATCCTCTTCGGCAAATAGGGCTAGCACCTCAGGCTCTGAGCCTTGGGAAGCTAAACATATCTGGCCAGAATTTAATAATCATTTCTTGGTTTTATTTTTCTTGTTTGTTTTTTTCACACTTACCTTCTCTTCATGGCAAGTAATGCTGGTTTTCCAATTGTGGGAATGGCATAAAGTTTCCTTTCCAAATAAACAGAAGCTCAGAGAAAGTCAACTGGAAGAGCACGTGCAAGTAAATTGCCTGGGTGGTCTGCAAACTCTAGCACTGGACAGAGACATATGCAGACCTTGACGTGGCCACACCATGGAGGAGTTACATGAATGGGGAGCGGAAACACTGGTGAAGTAAAAACCCCTTGTTTCAGAGATAAGAAAACCAAATCAGAGTGAGTCTGAGTGCTTTCTTTGCTCCATGGAGACACTGTTAGCTTCCCCACAATGCCCATCCCCCTCCTCCCCCTGGCTACTGGACCTTAACATCTGGCTGGACACAAGGCTGCCCAGACAAAACACCCCACTCTCCAGTCACCCCTGCCACTGGGTACAGTGGGTGATTAAGTTCCAGTCAACAAGATAAAAATGGAGGTTTTCTAGGCAACTTCCAGGAAGTCTTCCATTACCTTGGTGTCTGGTGTTGGGGTGTGATGGCTGGAACCCTAGGAGCCATTTTGGGCCATAAAGATGAGGCCATATGTAGCAAACCTGGAAGAGTCTAGGAGGCTAATGATTTCTTGGACCTGCCACACTTGCCCAGGAATGCAAACCTCTGCCCTTCTGCAGAGGAAGAAGCATTTATGTTGTATTTAAGCCCATTTGATTTGGGGGTTTTATTCTCCTATGTGCCACCAAACCTAATTTGAATTGATATGTAAATTTGCCTCCTACTTTAGAATTCTTTAGCATATACAAAGCCCTACAACATCCACTGTCTTGTTTGATCCTCACAGCAACTTTGAGAGATGCATGCAAAATCCTTTTTTTTTTTTCCCTAAACACGGATGAAAAGACTGTTAAGACCCACAGCTGGCAAGAGGCCAGGGTTGTTCCTGAGAACTAGGACTTCCAGCCCCAAATCCAAGTTCATCTTTTTTAAAAGATTTTATTTATTTATTTGACAGAAAGAGAGATAGCCATCAAGAGAGGGAACACAAGCAGGGGGAGTGGGAGAGGAAGAAGCAGGCTCCCAGCAGAGAAGCCTGATGTGGGGCTCGATCCCAGGACTCTGGGATCACACCCTGAGCCGAAGGCAGACACTTAACGACTGAGCCACCCAGGCACCCCCAAACCCAAGTTCAATCTCTGCATCCAACAGTCCCCAAGTGGTCAAGGCTCATCCTTGACCTCACTGTTCCCTGGCCCCTGAGACAACCTACTCAGGAAAGCCCCATCTCAGCCAGGTCTGTAGTCTCCAAGCAGCTTCTTTGGTTACTTAGCAGAGAACTCTGTACACTATTAGATGAAGCAACTCCCTCCCTCCGCCCCACAGGCTTCCCGTAGTCACAGTTTAAAGCCACTCTTCCTGGGGTGCCTGGACAGCTAGATCAATTAAATGTCCGATTCTTGGTTTCAGCTCAGGTCATGATCTCAGGGTTGTGGGATCGAGCCCTGAGTCTGACTCTGCTGGAGATTATCTCCCTCTTCCTCTCCCTCTGCTCCTCCCCCTGTTTTCTCTCGCTCTCTCTCTCAAAGAAATAAATAAAATCTTTAAAAAAAAATAAAGCTCTGCTTTCTGCTTTCATTTAACGTTAGAATGGGAAAGTGCCAAGTGCAGCCTTTCATCATCTGTGTTTTACAAACCCACAGCAGCCCAGCCCAGCCCAGCCCAGCCACCAAGGTCACAGAGACTGCGGGGTCTTGCCGCCTGGACTGGTAAAACACTACTCCTGCAACGGTGCCTGAGAATGTGCCAGGAGAGGCTGCCTGCTGGTGTAGCTCTGGGTCAGCCCCGTGACTGTGCAGCCTGGACAGAGCGGGCCATTCCCAGCATCCTCTGGGCCACATGTCCTCAGGCCACCACACCAGGCGCCGAACATCTTTGAGTATTTTTGCTGCTGAGCTTGACGAAGCAGCCGGGAGTTTGCAGATGATGAAGTGAGACGAAATTCTGGGAAAATCTTTAAAATAAAAGAGCTTCACCCAAAGCACATGAAAACAAGACAAGGTAGCCTGACCCGGGGCACAAGCCGAACCAAGTAGGTCTGAGCTCAGAAACAGTGTGCCTGCGAGCAGCGCAGCAGTGAAAGCACAGTGGGTCATGGAGGACCACGGTCAGAATTCAAGGGTGCCTCCTGGATGGAACTTTAAAAGCTGGGATGAATTAGCAGCATATGCAGGGGGCTAGGAATTAATCCTCCTAATGGACTCCATATTGTTCCCTTCCTCATTAGCATTCTTTAGCCAGTTTGTGGCCTCTGCATTTTAAGAGAGATGACAAGACCTGGAGATGGTCCAGAGAAAAGCAATAAAAATGATTAAAGGGCAGGGAAATGGGTCTTAGGAAAGGTGAGCAGAGGATTAGAAACTAGAGAAGGCAAGGCCACGGCTGACTCTAACCACGGCCATTGTCTAGAGAACAAAAGGTCAGAAGCATCCAAAGCCCAGAAGACTCACTCCACACCCAGGCTGCATCCCATGGAACCAAATGTCTAGGTATTTTGAAATAGCCTCTTTTAAAGCATTTTCTTTTCTCTTTTTCATCCAGCTGGTGTTGTGTGAGCCCAGCCGGAGTCTAAATCAAGCACAGACATTTGCCTCCTGAAAGTTAGTCCCACCATGTGTTGGCTCCTAGTGTTGGGTCTCATCAATTGAAATGAACACAGGGATTTGCTGAGTCTAAAAGTTTTCAATAAAAGGAGGGGGAAGGTCTAACATCAGAACTCCCAGATGGGTTAGAGAACAGGTTTCAGAGAAGATACAAGAGAAAAAAGGGGGGAGAGACGGTTTAGGGGTCAACTATGGTCAATGACCTGTCTTAGGTGGACATAGCCACTATGAACAGTAAGCCATATGGTGCCTGCCTTCCAAGTGTTCCAGCGAGATCAACAACATGGTGTGAGGAATGTCTGGATGGGGTCAGAGGCCCCCTGCCACAGGTGCAGATGGGGAGCACTTAACTCCCTCTGGAGAAGGAGTCCTTCATTTAATCTGAGGGGTATTTGCCTCCTGACCCCTTTGAAGTTAGTTTCTTGCCCAAGGTTGGACAGTCAGCGAGTAAGGAGTCGAATGCCAGCTCTAGGGCCAAGTTCCAAAGCAACACGGCTAGGATGAAGTTGAGAAAGCAGTTCTAAAAATATCCCATTTTGTCCATTTAAAGGATCATTTCCTATCAGTAACCTAAAGTACTCAGCCAACAACTAATTCCTGAAGACCAAGCGCATGTGTGATTTTTGTAGAGACTCCTAGATACTCATGGGGAAGCCAAGACATCTGACCCCAAGTGATTAGGATCCTCTTGAGGAGAATCAGATATGGACGGTCAGGTGTTCAAGGTTCCAGGACATCACAGAGATTCCATATCACCCACTTCCTGACCTCTGCCCCATTTGGCAGGGGGCCCAGAGAGGTGATATGACCTGGCCCATAGCAGATGATCAATGGTAGAGCGTGAGCCCAGCTGTAGTCTTTTGACTCCAAGGCCAGGGCTCTCAGAGCAGCCAGCATACCAGGCTACAAATGGTAGAAACCCAGTAGGGACATCACGCACCTACTGTGCTATTACAGGGTCCTTTGTGCTGGGGAGACAGTCTTTCCTACAGTCACTGATGTTCCCATCAGGTAACTGGCTCAAGTCTGGGAAATGGCAGCTGCCCTCAGCCTCCCTATAATTCATTTATCATTTCTTTTTATTGTATAGATTGAGCAAGGTGTTTGTAGTCTGTCCCTCTGTTCCGACTTACGCAGCTCCTTATCCTCTTAACCACCTCCTCAGCTCCCTGTGTGTTTAGCCATCCCTGATTGCTACTCTGATCTTGCTGGTCACTAGAACAGTTGAGGACACCTTGTCCTGAGAGTTAAGCACCACCACCTGGCCCATTGCTGTCAGGAAGTCCGTTTCTGGAACAGCATCTAGCATATTGGCCATGACCTATAAAGGCTACCTATTCACCTTCCCAATGATGCTGTCACCCTCTTCCCAGGACATTCCTTAGAGCTTTGGTAGATGGAGGGTCCTCCAGACTCTTCTTGGGCACAAACTCAAACAGTGGGCTTTCTGGTCTGTATTCTATATCCATAGTATACCCAGTCGTATGCCTATATCTCTGAGCCTTCTGATTCCCTTCTATCTTTACGTGAAATGACTGTTCTAGGATTTCTACTTCACTTAGTGTACACCTTTGCTTTCTCCAAGCTTCCAAGAACCACGCTAGCTGTGTGTTAGCATCATTTCCCAGATTCCCAGCAAGAATGCCAATCCTGTATCATGGGAGAGTTCTCCCTGCCAATAAAGTTTCCATATCCAATGTTATGTTCTCCCCTCCATCCAGCAGCTGAGGACACTGCCCTATGCATACTCTCCTGAGTCCTGCTGATAGCTGACAGAGTCCCGTAGCTCCTTCATGGTACAGTCCCTGTCCCCCTTCTGCAAGCCCAGCCTGTAGCTGGCCAGTTCAGGTTGTGGCTGAACCCTACTTACTGATCTGGAGGCCAAGACAGAAGGTGGAGGTGGGTCCTGATTGGGGGAGAGGCATTTTATCTTCAAGGCAAAGGCCTCTGTATCATCTTTAGGGAAGGAAGGAGTGCTAGACTTTAACGGGGAAGAATGGGCCCATTGTGCAGACACAGAAGGTTCCCGGGAATCTGGAAATTAAGAATTTTTCAGTACATCAACCCAGATGTTCCCATCCCAAGTGTCAGGTCTCACCCTTAATCTGCTCTGGACCTGTCACGGTTGAGAATTCCATCTTCCAGAAGGTTCCCCTACTCTTATATTAAGTCCCAGGTCAAATTCTGGACTTTTTCTGTCCTCTGGGTGGAAGAAATAAATGTCTTTAAAAGCTGCCAAGGAGGCCTTCTTGTTCTCACACTTAGGCTTACATTGGTCATTGATCATCGTTGGCCTTTCACTGTTTTTCTCCAATGTGTATTCAGAGCCCCATGAATAGCCTTATAATCTCTAACTTTTAAAGTTTTACTGACAGTCTAAATGCCTTAGATAGTATGCCCACCATGACCACCTTCCCCTGGCATCCCAGGCCAGCTCTCCACCTGTGAAAGTTCTACCAGTATAAATCTGCCCACGCCAGGGACAGTCAGTACCTCACCTACCATGGGGATGGGGGGTTTTACTGCCACCTAGCTAGTAGTGACCCAACTCCAAAATCCCAATTTTGAATCTGCTACCTCAGATCACTGCTGACACCAGCTATTGTTGGTCAGGTTTCCCGGGAAACAGACTTTAATGGCTCTAAAGCTGAGCTGTTCTCAACTGAGGCAAGGTTGCCAGGCCTCCACTGACCACTCCTTGGGTATCAACTGTCCCCAGGAAAGGAGTACAGCTTTGTGTAGGACAGCTCCCTTGGACACAGACAGGACAACTCTTGAAGAGGAACATGGCTGTGAGTAGTCAGCAGGTAGCACCCTTGGCAGTCAGAGGAACGAGGGCCCTGGTCTTACAGGGAGATTTGGGCACTGTGCCCCAGGATCCACTATATGTCATAGTCTAAAAGAATTTCACAAAGCCTATAAGAACCCATACCACAAGATGAACAAAAGTAAAGAGACAGAATAGAGCTACTAGAGATGAGAAAAGAAGAATAAAATAAAATTGCATTTAGCATACAAAATCTGCCCCAAATGTGCTACTCAGCTATTAAACACGAGCCACAAACTGGATCGTAAGCTTCCCAGTGATTGGTACCAGGGAGGAAAATTTTTTTCTCTACCCTTTTCAATTCTTTGGCTCGCTTAATAATCAAATCAACATAGGATAGATGAACAGGAAAAAAAATTTCATTATGTATGTTTAGGGGAACCCCCATAATAATTTGAAACCCAAAGACAAGTTGGGCAATTGAGGCTTCTCTGCTATCTTAAGCTAAGGAATAGGATAGGGGCCTGCGGCTTCAAAGGGGAGGAGCGTAACTCTCAGGACAATAAGAAGAGCAGATGTTTGGTAATGAGATGTTTGCCCTGCCCTACAGATAGTTCATTCAGATAAAAATGCCCACATGTCATAGCTGTCTCTGAGCCACGCCCCCTATCTAAATTCTTTTAGATGATCAAGAGAGAGAGAAAAGTTTTTCATGAATCTGCTCGGTCTTGACTGACTTCAGCTCAAAATAGTTCACATGCTGAATGGGGCACATTTTGGGGAGCCTTGTTGTCAACCTTTTCACCGGTAACAGGAAGAAAGCTGACCATCCCCAAGATGTATAGAACCCACAAGACGAAAGCATCTATACCCTCAAGAGTATGACTGCTTTTATCTATCATCTATCTATATCTATCTATCTATCTATCTATCTATCTATCTATCTATCTACCTATCTATCTATCCATCTGTCTGTTTGTTTTGGTGGCAAAGTCTAAAAGATTTTTCTCCCCTGGGTCCTGATGGAGTGCCAGCCTTGGGAAGTGGACAAGGACACCAGCATTATCCCTATGGTCAGTATAATAGCAAGTATTTCCAGCAGCTTCTCAGAGCCCACCTAGAAGTGTGTCCCAGGCATGGGACAGAAGAGCAGCAGGATAAGCAAGTTGAAAGTCTGTACCTTTCTTTA
Organism: Ursus maritimus; assembly: GCF_017311325.1. NCBI lineage: Eukaryota > Metazoa > Chordata > Mammalia > Carnivora > Ursidae > Ursus > Ursus maritimus. The sequence continues at coordinate 10,705,588 of NW_024425230.1, read as the reverse complement.
AAGAGCCCAACTGTACATGAAACTCTTCCCAGGCGACTTCAAGTTCTATCTTCACAGAGAACAATGTATGAAAACATTCTTAGAACACCTGTCTATCTGTTGGTAATTTTTTTAAAAATTTGGTACAATAATTGCAATAATCTATTGCGTTTTTAAAACATTTGTTCAGCAAACAGTCTTTTAAAAAGCAAATCATTTTCATTCGGTTGAAAGGCTGGTAATAAATTAAGCCTTTCATGCCCATAGAAAATGTTTTTTTGTTTTATTTCCAAATCTCCCATGTGGACATTCAGAGAGACATATTTATGAGAAAGCAAAACAGATGATCGGACTGCACCGCTGAAGGAGGACCACATCTGTCTCCAAGTACCGCGAGCCACTTATCCTGGATAAATCTTCCCGTCCCAGAAATGTTAGAGTGCCGGGCTCCTGGGCCTCCTCCCCCTCATGGCCTAGTTCCAGCTCCCTTTCCCACACAGAGACACTCAACCTGGTCCCAGCCACCTCACTAGCCCCCAGCATCTTGGGACCCCTGCCTCCTTTTTCCTTGGAGAATCAGCCCCATTCACTCTTCCCTGGAATCTTCAACACACCTATCATCCTTTCCAATTGGGGGGGGGGGGTCAGCATTATTCTCTCAATATCTTGCTGCATTCTGAGTTTTGTGGGTTCCCTGCCACACCCTTCGGAAGGACCCTGATCCCTCCCATGAGTGGAAGCATAAAAGGTGAAATCTCAAACATGTTCCTCTCATCTGCCTTCCAACCTTAAAGTGGTGTTACATAAGCAGGACTCCAGAGAGATGCCGGGGCCTTGCCAATCCCCCCGAGCTGTCTCTGGGAGGCAAGACCAAGGCTTTGTTCCAAGGAGGTCCACACCAAAGCGATCCCCAGGCCAGAGTGAAAGCCAAGGCTCCCTCAGCTTTACCGTTCTCAGCTTCACTTTGCTAACACGTTAACAAGAGAGAGGAAAGCCTCCCCTCCAGGTTTGTTGTGAGCGAAGAAGGACAGCCCGCCTCCGTGGTCAGGTTCTTACTTTAGCAGCCCATGAGACAGATTCAAGCGTACCTCCTTTACCTGGAAACAAAGCTGTCTTCTTGCTCTGGGGCTGCCGTAACAAATTCCCCCACACTGGGTGGTTTATACACAGAAAGGGACTGTCTCACAGTGCTGGAGACCGGAAGTCCAACCAGCAGGGTTGGTTCTCACTGAGAGCCATGACGGAAGGATCTAGAAGTCCAGGCCTCTCTCCCTGGCTTGTGCATGGCCACCTCCTCCCGGTCTTCACATTCTTCTGTGTATGTCCCTGTCCCAATCTCCTCTTCTTAAAAGTCCTCAGTCATACTGTATAAGGTGCCCCACTTAGGACCTCATTTTAGCTTGGTAGCCGAATATGCTACCCAAAATAGGTCTCTTTGGCATAAGGACTGGCTGGAACTCTTTTTTTTTTTTTTTAATTTTATAATCATTTTTTAATCGAATGGAAGTAGAGTTGACACACAGTGTTAAATTCGTTTCAGCTGTACAACATAGTGATTCAATAACCCTATACATTACGCTACGCTCCCCGCGAGTGTAGGTCCCATCTGTCACCAGACAATGCTATTACAACCCAGTTCACTATATTTTGAGCTGATTATTTTGAGAAGCTGCAGACACAGGAGCAGCTCTGAAAACAGACAAGCTACCCTGTGGTAAGGGAACTCTGCATTTAGAAAGGAAATTTACATGAGAATGGGGGGCGTGTACCAGGAAGGGAGCCAATAGGAGAGAAAACTTCTTCACGTGAGAGACTTAGGGGCAAGGCAGGGTAAACTTTGCTCACCAAAGGCTTCCAGGTGACTGGGTGGCTCAGTTGGTTCAGTGTCTGCCTTTGGCTCAGGTCATGATCCCAGGGTCTTGGGATGGAGTCCTGAGTCAGGCTCCCTGCTCAGCAGGGAGTCTGCTTCTCCCTCTGCCTCTCCCTTCTCTCTTTCACTCTCTCTCAAATAAATACATAAAATCTTAAACAACAACAACAAAAAAAAACTTCCTTTTCTCACCCTCCTGCAAATTGCCTTCCCCTCTTCTGACACCCCAGACCCTTGTCCCTTCGCTTAGCTCAGGACGGTAGAGAAGCCTCAAACATCTGGCCACCTTTTGCATCTCACATCTTTGTGGGCTCCTGTACATAATTAATTAAATTTTTCTCTCCTGTTACTCTGTCTTTTATTATAAGGTGGCCTTAGCCAAGCAGAAGGGGAGAAGAAAATTATGTTTCCTTCCCTACAGTTTATTACCTCTTTAAAGACTCGATCTCCGAACCGGGGGTTGGGACTTCAACCTGTGATTTCTGGGCAGAATACAGTTCGGCCCAACACAGCCCCTCAATACACCTCCCCCTAAAAAAATAAAAAGAACGCTCACAGGGAGTGGTGAAATTAGACAGGGAAGCCGCTAAAGGCTGTGCTGCCAAGTTAGTTACCGCTCTTGGCAACTGGAACTCCATCCCACTGGGAGTTCTAAGAGACAGCAAGTTCCCAGTGATGGAGGGAAGAACGTTAGTGTTCGGAGCCAATGGCCTAGAAAGAATTCTTGAGACATCTTTGGTGCAAAAAGGTGGTTTTAGTAAAGCATGGGGACAGGATCCATGGGCAGAAAGCCCTGCACTGGGGCATAAGGAGTGGCCCATTATATACTTTCAAGTTGGGAGGGGCTTAGGGATAGCATAAGTCTCTAAGGAATTTTGGAAGCAAGGTTTCCAGGACCTTGAGAGGGCTAGCTATTGTTGGGAAAAGGCCATTTATTCCCGTCTAATAAAACCTTAGTCATGAGACCCTTCGGGTGTATATCGGTGGGCCATATGCTTGGGGGATGATTGCCAGCACCTATCTTGGGGGGTTTAGAGATAAAGAAAGTTTCCAAAAGAATTTTTATATGTTAAAGTAGGCTTACAGGGTCCTGGGGGTCAGGGGTGCCTGGGATTGCCTTTTGCCCTGAGCAAAGTGTCAACATCCAGGCTGTTGAGTCCCTAGAGGAATGTCTCTCTGCCTGTTTCAAGGACTTGTCAACGCTGTAGGTATTAAGGAAATTTAATCATTTGTCTTCTGACTTTGTTTCCCGCATCATTCAGCACACCCAAGAATGACCCCAACTGAGGGCAGAGAACACTCACTTATTTCGCACCTAATCATTGGTCATGTTTCCTTGTGGGACTACCTTACTGCAGTGGTATATATCCTAAACCCAAAATGCCAAAACAAAACAAAACAAAAAAAACAAAAAAAACAATAAAACAAAAACATGTGAGGCTTCCAGAAAATGAGAAAAAGCATTACCAATTTCAACAACGACAACACGGAGACATCACTGGTTCAAACACACCCACTGAGTCAGATCCGAAGCAGAAGCAAGAAAGGCTGACAGGTAGAGGAAGGTTAAGGTCAGCATTTCCAGGATCCGGGCAGGAGCACATAGCAGGGGAACACCAGTCTCATGTGTCTTGCTGGCCCTGTGACAAGGGCGTGTTCCTGGTCCGTTCTGCTGCTAATGTCATTCTTGCAAACATGATGAATATTAATAAGTGTATACGCATAGTGAACCTTACACAAATCCTACGTGTGATGTTGACGTTCCAAGAAAAGAACAAGTTTAGGAAGCGATGAAATACGTTCTTCAGTTGGCCATCCTGATTCTGTGTGGTGCTCTTAAGGCTGCTAAGATACTGAATGTTACATTGTTCAAATACTATCCCTTCATGTTCACTGGTGTTTTCCAGAATATTTGGTTTAGGCTACAACTCTTTGCAAATACCACTAAAATACTTTTTGAAACACTGCAGAAATACTCGATACAACTTTCCCTTCGTAAATACAAATGGTAATACAGAATAATTTATGATGTAAGGAATTCCCAAGAATTCCCAGGAATTCTGATTGCTCCTCCCCAAATCCCAAAGATAAATATGCGTCAAGAACTTTTTTTAAAGACTTTATTTATTTATTTTATTTATTTATTTATTTATTTATTTATTTGAGAAAGAGAGAGAGAAAAGAGCTCGGGCAGAGGGAGAGAGGTCAACACAGGGCTTGATCCCACAACCCCAAGATCATGACCTGAAATCCAGAATCCTTTGCTTGACCGACAGGAACTGTCAGGAACTTTTAAAGGCTAGTTGATTGGTGCTCCCTGGCCATCAGCCCTCTGGCACACTCCTCCCACTGTGGGCAGATCCAGACTTGCTTCAGGAGGCAGAGCAAAGTCTGCTGACTGGGCCTGAGAGGTCACGGGGAGCAGCCAGGGCGGGAAGTGGGGCCTCAGAGGGGATGTGGCAGGGCGCCAGCAGCATGACAAGCCCCTAAGGAGTGCCCGGCACATAGGACAGTGTGTCCCCACCAGGGCCACTGTCACGTCCTTCCCCTGAGGGGTGTCCCACGTAATTGTGTACGGTACCTATGTGGGAACGTTCTCATTTCCGAGACCTACGCCACCACGCCAGACAGCCCTGCCAACCTGCTGCAGTCCAATAATTCTGCTGCCTTAAATTTTACGTAAACGTGCTTGGCCAAAGGGGCTTGACTTTGGCCGACTCCCAGCATGATCCTGCAGGCCAGGCCAGAAATTACCGTTTTCCCCTCATTTTTCTTCCTTTTCAATGAAATCTTCTTCATTCAGTTCCTAAATAGTGTTCATAGCGACTCTCTAATTCCTGGCGTAGGCCCCCTCTTTGTGAAAGAGCATTCCCAGGGCCCAAGTCTGCATAGGGTCCACCTGCCATCTTGGAACTTGGTTGGACGGTGCCTCCTCCTTTGAAAGGGCCTTTGGTGTAGGCACCAAAGGGGGTCACATGCTTTCCCTGTGCTGAAAGATCCCTGTAGGAGGGTTTTTTAATGAATACTCTTTGGGCACACTCTTCAGGAATGCTGGTTTCCAGGCAGGTGGCCAAGAAGCCACATTCAGAGAAATGCCCTTGCCTTGGCCCACCCTTGGCAGTGCCTCTGTTTGCTGTGGGGGAAACTGGCAGCCACCACCCTGCAGTGCCCCTTAGCCCTCCTCCACCCCTCCCATGGCCAGCTGAGTCAGTGCAACTACAGATATTCCCCCAGGGACTTCCATTTACCCCGGGACAGGCCTTTCCCCATACTTGGATAACTGTGCTACCAGCTTTTATCACCAAAGACTTATCCTTAGTATCTCTTAAGTCTGAAACTCAAGGCATCGACCTTACTCCAATTAGGAGACAGAAAGCGGATGGGATGGCAAGATGGGAAAGGAATCGCCTGCCCTGGTACAAGAGGAGATGTTTCATATAAAGAATTATCAAGTTATGACATGAGGGTAGCTATAAATATGTAATGAGGGGCACCTCGGTGGCTCACTTGGTTGAGTGTGTCTGACTCTTGATTTTAGCTCAGGTCATGATCTTGGGGTCAAGAGACTGAGCCCTGTGTCAGGTTCTGCGCTTGGCATGGAGTCCACTGGAACTCCAAGGGTATCCCAAGGGAACCCAAGGAAAGACACACCTCCCCAAGGCTAGGATTCCAACTTCATTGGAGAAGGTAGGGTTGTAGACACCTGGGTGACAGAGAAACTCACCACAGACAAGGAACAAGTGGGAAGCAGCCTTCCAGGGTGCAAGCAGATGGTGGGCACAGAGGGGTTACAGTGCCTGGGGTCCACTCACAGGCAAAGTGGTGCCAGGCCCCAGGTGACTGCATGGGGCGGGCTCCAGGAAGGTGGCCTGCAGGTCACGCCAGGCAGTCACGTTGCCAGGGTGTGTGTGTTCAGGGCATAGGGATGGGGCAGAGAAACCCAGGCATCCCACAGGCACTGGTTTAAAGCGGGTTCTGCAGGGACGCCTGGGTGGCTCAGTTGGTTAAGCGCCTGCCCTCGGCTCAGGATGTGATCCCGGGGTCCTGGGATTGAGCCCCGAGTTGGGCTCCTTGCTCAGCAGGGAGTCTGCTTCTTCCTCTGCGCCTCACCCTACTCGTGCTCTCTCTTGCTCTGCTCTCTCTCTCTCTCTCTCTCAAATAAATAAATAAAATCTTAAAAAAAATAAAATAAAATAAATTAAATTAAATGGGTTCTCCAGCAGCTATGACAAGTTTAGGAGATTATGCTGTGTGCTTAGGGTTGTAAAGAAAGAGTAGGAGAACACATTTTTCTCTCTCAGGTGGAGAATATCATATCTCTCTTCCACACTCCTCTCTTTCTCCCTGTCCCTCCCCCCCACCATCTCGCTCTCCCTCCCTCTTCCCCACACAATCTCTCTCTCTCTCTCTCTCTCTCTCTCTCTCTCTCTCACACACACACACACACACAGAGAGAGAGAGAGAGAGAGACGGAGGCCAGGAAAGAAAGACTGCGCTTAGAATTAGGAAATCTACCTTCTCAGGGGAAACAGCAGCACAACCAGGAGGCTCTCAGTCACATTGTTCTTCCATTTGAAAGGCAGGTCAGGCTTCAAACGCTAAACAGCTGAACTCTGAGGTCAAACATACATGTTAGGCAGTCTTTGGTTTCAAGCAGCAGCATACTTGATTAAGATTGCCTTGAAAAACGGAAGTCTGAAGGAAGGCTGCCACAGAACTAATTCTGTGACTCGGCAATGTCAGGGTACTGGGTCAACATCTCTCGATATTTTCTTGCCTTTCTCCTCATGGTCACAAAATGGCTGCAGGAACTCAAACCCTCAGATCCTCACATGATATTGCTCAAAACTGACAAGATAGGAATAAAGGGTGCCTTCTCTTTTACGCTACTCTCTTTGTCGGGGAGGATTTTACCTTGAAAACCCCAGCTGACATCCCATGACATCTCATTAGCCAGGACTGCGAGGTCACACGCTCACGTACCTCCACACGAGGCACTGGCCAAGGGACAAGCATTGTCTTGACTGGCTGACACTAATCATAATTCACACCTGGCACATGGGCACATTTACTCCAAAGGGAAACAGAGATGAATAGGAATAAGGAAAGGATCGGCTGCCGGGAGGCTGCCAACAAGGCTCCGTGAACATTTCATTACACCCTCTCCTTACCGGCTTGCAAATGTGTTAAAAGTGCAATTACGCATGGAGAGTAAACATCATATTTTAAAAGCGGAGTTTTTGAATGGAGGAAAATACTATTGCCCAAGACTAGAAAAGCAGCTTCATTCTGGAATCTAGATAGGAACCCTTAACACGTTATAAAGGGTCGCTCATGGAACGGCTTTGAATTGGATGCTTTGGTGAATTAAAAAAAAGTAATAATCCTAATTCTCCAACAAATTGCAAGTATTGTCCCCAGAGCGAAAACGAGAGGCAGGAGAGACAGAGGTAAGTGAGCTTGCAAGCTGTCCTTCTGCGGGGCCCCTGAATTCCTCTGAGATCAGAGTCCCTGCCATCACCTGCCTGGCTGATGAAGCAAAGGCTTGAGACAACTAGGTCTCGCTGTCCTCTGTTTGAACACGGACTTACAGAATGTCTTCATCCTTCCCGGAGGAGGCTGCAGTGAAGACCTGACCCCGAGCCTCTCCTCCCATGTTCTTTACTCCTCTACTTCCTTCCCTTAAAGAACTCCCTCTGTCCCCCTTGTTTGCTCTTTCTTATCAGCATCAGTCATTAGCATTTTCCTCATCAGTCCTGAAACACTGCTCTCCCCCCCAGCCCCAGGCCCCCTGCGGCATGAGCGATGACACTGGTGTCCTTTCTGCCCAGCAGGACGTTGGCACTGGCCCTTCTCCCTGTCCCACCCTGACACATGGTGGAGTGTCATCTCAGAACCCTCTCGCAGCTCTCTATCCATTTACATGGTGACCCAGGGCCCCGCTCATAATTAGGAGCCCTGCGGCCATCACACACAGGATTCTGGCAGACGCAAAGCAATTCAGGAAAAAAGCAAGGATTTTGAAGTCAAGCAAATCTGGGCTCCAAGTCCCAGCTCTGCCTCTTACTAAATAGGGGTGTGGTAGATGGAAGCCTCTTGGCATTCTTTGCTACTCCTCCCACTGACAGACGGAATCCAGTCCCCTCTCCTCGAATGTATTCTTGCTTCAGTGATATACGGATCAGCAGAACATGTCCCAGGTGTGACAATCTGGGACGTGAGGCCAGACCTTAAGAAATCTTGCAGGCCTTTGTAACCTTTGCCCTGGGAGAAGCCAGGTGCCACGCAGGAAGTCTGACTACCCACAGGCCTCATGCTGTGAGGGGCCCCAAGCCAGCAATGTGGAGAAGGAAGCCTTAAGGAGAGTGTGAGGTCAGGCCAGCCCGGGTACCTAGGAGTAAGAGAAGTTACCTTGGCCTTTCTAGCTGCAGCGAATGCAACGTGAAGAAGAACCAGGGACTCTAAGAGCCAGCCAGAACTAAGTCTCCTCCAGTCATTTGAGCCAAACTCACCGGGGACCCACCACTGTGGAGCAGAGAGTAGCCACCCCACTTCTAACCCACTAACTCCCAAACATTGCAGAAAGGCTGTTGTTTTATGCAGCGAAGCCTGGAGCATAGATCTGGCTGCAATACGTCATGCCAGAACAAGAGATACTGGGCAAATCCTCCACCCTTCCGGGCCTCCATTTCCTTATCTGTAAAATGGGGCCAAGGATAGCACCTAATTTATCTGTATGACCCCATCTCACGTGGATTAAATGATGGTCCTCAAAGTGCAGCCTTGGGCTGAGCACAGGGTAGTCAATGATTTAACATTGCTTCCCTTGTTTGCTTTCTTAAGATCTTATTTATTTATTAGAGAGAGAGCAATAGAGAGAGCATGAGCGGGGGGAGGAACAGAGAGAGAGGGAGAAGCAGACTCCCTGTTGAGCAATAAGCCCAACTCGGGGCTCAATCCAGGGACCCTGAGACCATGACCTGAGCGGAAGGCAGACACTTAACTGACTGAGCCACCCAGATGCCCCAACATCAGTTCCCTTACCATAAAATAAAAATATATTTCAGGCAGCCTCATGTTAAACTCCCAATTAGGAGGCTATTAACTATGGCTGATAATGCCTCTTATCACTGGGAGCTGAGCTGAAATCAAGAGATCTGTTCATGACTGTCTCTCAGATGCCAAGCAAAGCCCACACAACCAGACCAGCATATGCTTCCCAGGAAGATGGCTCGGCTTATAAGAAGCCTTCTACGCTGTACTAGAAAATGAGAGCAAGTCCTTGTGGTTCATAGCCCTGGAAACAAATCTGGAGATACAAGAGGTCTGGAGAATGAAAACATGTAGGAAGCGGCATCATCTATGACTTCAAATTCCCAAAATACTGGTTATCATGAGGGTTAATGTTATGTGTCAACCTGGCTGAGCTACAGTGCCCAGATATTTGGTCAAACGTTATTCTGGATGTTTCTGGGAATGTGTTTGTTGGATGAGGTTAGTTTTTACATATGTGGCTTCAAGTCAATTAGATTGTACACCATAATATGGTGGGCCTCATCCCATCAGTTGAAGGCCTGAATAGAACAGAGACTGACTTCCCCTGAGCCGGAAGGAATTCTGCCAGCAGATTGCCTTTGGACTTGAACTGCAACACTGGCCCTTCCCTGGCTCTCCAGCCTGCTGGCCCATGCTGCAGATTTTGGACTTGTCAGCCTCCATTACCATGTGGGCCAATTCCTTAAAATCTCCCTATCCCTCTCCCTCTGCCTGTCCATCTCCCTCTCCCTCTCTCTCTCTGCCTCTCTGTCTCTCTCTGTCTCTCAATCTAGATATATAGATAGATATGATAGATGCAATATATATTATATATTATATGTATGTACATCCAATTTGTTCTGTTTCTCTGGAGGATACTGACTAATACAATTATCAAGCCTGGACATCTGATTGCAAAGTGAGTTTGTCTCATCATGGGTGATGGGTATGAACTCATGATTACCTTGATTACCAAACTACAGAACTCAGGAGGTTTTTAGAGATCCTTGAGCCTTGAGCCCAACTTTGCCATTTTCTCATGATTTGGTAAGAAAACCAAATTTTTTTGATCATTTCTTTTTGATAGGATTATAAACTCATTGCATCATAGATTGAGCAAGATTTGTTGGGGGACGGGGAAGAAAGTTCTTCAATTCACTATGTTCATTTTACAAGGATTGGAAAGTACCTACTGTGTGCCATGCAGGAGGCTAGGCACTGGAAATATGGAAGGAATGAAGCAACAATCCCCACCCTCTTGGAACTTACACCGGAGAACACAGGGGCTGGGTGCGTGAGAAAGCAGGAGGGCTAATGGCCAAGTGAACAGCTATTCCCAGCCAGCAGTGATGGAGTCCATTTCAAGGGGGCTTTCTGGTAGGCCGTCGTGGGGCTTCAGGATATTTTTATTTTTACTCTTATTGATATGACTTCATTTATTATTATTATTATTATTATTATTATTATTACTAATACTACTACTACTATTTGCTTGTGACATATGCTCTTCATACATTTAGACGAATGAAGCTAGAAGGGATTGGTTGTGGATAACCACCGACAGGTCCCCCACAGGCATTGACAGGCTCTGACAATGGAGCCTGGCTCTTCAGATGAAATTTAGCAAAGATAAATCCTGCACATATCCCACCCCAGGGGCACCTGGGTGGCTCAGTCGGTTAAGCATCTGCCTTTGGCTCAGGTCATGATTCCAGAGTCCTGGGATCAAGCCCCAAGTCAGGCTCCCTACTCAGTGGGGAGTCTGCTTCTGCTTTTCCCTCTTGCTCTGCCCCTCCCCCCTGCTCATGCTCTCTCTTTTTCTCTTTCTCTCAAATAAAAAAATAAAATCTTTTCAAGAAAAGAAACCCCACCCCAGGAAAATAATCAAAGAAGTACTAAAAGGGAGATGGGTGGCTTACTAACAGCCTGTGAACAATAATTTATAGAATAGTCAAAAACAAGCTTCCTAGTGGAATGTGGCCACCAAAAACTATCATCAAGTTGGGGCTCGCTGATAGAGGTATAGTCTCATTGGGGACCTGGGTCCTGTGGCATCGTGCTCCCTTCTGGGTTTCCTCTCACCCCCCTGATGGTAAGGGGAGAACATGTTTTTCTTTGCCTTTGTTGTCACTTTCCAAAGTTCTGTGCCAGGTCCGATTCTCCTTACTCTCTCCCTGCTCAACCAGCCTGGCTTCAGCAGCTGCCCAGCTGGCGAAGGTCCCCGCGCCCCTGGGCACACCCGTCCCTGAGTTCCAGCTGTCCAATGCACTGGGCTGTGGCACGGATGGCCGAAAATCAACAACTCAACCAACTGACAAGTACTGACTCCTAGAAAGTTGCTGAGGCAGATTTCAGATGTTCTCAACACAAAAAAGGGGAAAAATACTGTCAACTATGTGAGGAAACGGGTATGTACGAGAATTAGTATGCAGCAGTCATTTCACTACATATACAGATACCAAATCACCTTGCTGTCTCTCTGTTTTTAATATGTATTTATTTCAGAGAGAGAGAGCGTGTGCGCACACACAAGGCGAGGGGGAGAGGAAGGGAGAGAATCTCAAGCAGGCTCCTCACTGAGCACAGAGCCTGATGCGGGGATTGATCTCATGACCCTGAGAGCACAACCTGAACCGAAATCAGGAGTTGGATGCATAACCAACAGAGCCACCCAGGCACCCCATCTTGTATATCTTAAATATACACAGTTTCTATTTGAAAAAAAATTTTTTTAACCAAATCGACAAGTTCAAAACTAACCTTCTGATCTTGGCCTGAACCCTGTTCCATCTTCTCTCCTGTAGTTCTCATTTCAACACCATCACCAGGCCCGGCCCACGAAACTGGTATTTGTCCTTTTCATCACATTTCCCCTGACCCCTCACAGCCAATCAGGTTTTCAGTGGGTGATCATTCTTCCCCTGCAGCCCACTCCCTCCTAGCCCTCCCCACTGCAGCCCTCCCCACTCCCCTGGGTCAGCCCCTCAGCATCTGCCTCCAAGATCATGGCAACAGAATCCGAACTGGTCTACATCCCACGAATCCAGCCTCCCCTTCTTCAGAAGAGAGGTGTTTAGACACAAGTCTGACCATTTCTGTCTCTTGTCAAAATCCTTCATGCAAAGTTCATGATAAATTCCATACTAGGCCTGGCTGACAAGGGGATCTGTGATTTGGTCTCTACTCCCTTTCCCAATTTTATCTCCTCCCCAGTCCATTCATATCCTTCCTTCTGGCCCAGGTGACCTATTGCAGTGTACCTACCTAACTCTGACAGTCTTTGGGGCAAAGTCTATGCTTTGAATATCTATGTATGCACAATACTTCTCTCGGCACATGATACCTCATCGGTGTACAAGACATTGCAGAATGGGTGAATGAATGAATGAATGAATGAATGAATGAATGAGTAAATGAATATCCAGTCCGGCATCGGGCTCCCTGCTCAGCGGGGAGTCTGCTGCTCCCTCTGCCTCTCCTCCCTGCGTGTGCTCTCTCTCAAGTAAATAAATAAAATCTTAAAAAAAAAAGAAGAAGAAAAGAAAGGAATTAAAAACCAAGAGAACCATAGCATGAAATATTGGTGTCCAACCCTATGCCATTAGTACCCACCATCTACTATATACCCAGGTATTCTTCAGCAAGCACCTCCGATCCTCTCTGCCTTGGGTTTGCCTTGTCCACAGGAGCTTGCCATCTGATTGCTCCTCTTCTTACTAATAGAGCCTGCTTTGCTGCGAAGAAATGTGTCCAGCTCTAGGGAAGAACGAACGCCAGGGAGCTCATGTCTGTCCCTTTGAGTGGCATTCAACAATGACGGATGGGAGTTGGGGATAAATACCCCAGCTCTCACCCCGTGGGTGGAACAAGTCTGGGGCATGTTATACAGTCTACCAGAGGACCACAGTTGCCTACAGTCATGTATGAACCCCCGTGGCCTCCAGTGGTAATTTGCTTATTAATCTACCCTGTACTGGATAAGCTTCCTTCCCTTCCCTGCCCTACTCAACGTTAGCAGAGGACTTAGAGATCCTGCCCCAGGGAAATATCCTGTTCTTCCTTAGGTCCCTTCCTAAATCAACAACCTACATTCAAACCCTTATCTCAAGGTCTTCTTGCAGGGGAGCCCAAGCTAGGGCTATGAAGAATTTCTCATTGACTTTAGATCATTCCCAGCCCTAAAATTTTTGCCTCCTAAAGAGCTGACAAATGTGACCACTTCTCTACCAATACTGAGTTCAAAGTCTCATCCTTCCCCAGTATGACCCAGCAGTACCCCTTTACCTCGTCCTCCTCTCCTTTTCTATGTCCCCTTCCTATTTATTGCCTCCACTATTGCAGCATCCTATCTGTAAACTTCTAATCTTGTCATTTCACTGGTTTAATCCTTCTAATTTTTCCCATGGACTAGAGGAAGGCGTTCAGACTCCGTGGCCTCACCTACAAGCCCCTCCTTGATTTGGCCATATTCTCCGTGTTCAGCCCATCATATTCCCAGACCCGGAGTTCTGGAGTCAGAGCACCTCTGCTGAATGCTTTGTTTTTCCTGTACTGATACTTCTCAGTGATCCCACTGGTCTTTACCCAGTAAGAGCCAGCTGGGAACGTGCTGTCCTCCAACACTGTTTTAGAAAGCTTTGTCTCTCTCCTCCTTGTCATGTAGGTTTTATGGAATGTGGGGCATTTGTTTGATCTTTTGGCGCTAAACCTAGGGGAGGACTGAGCTCCTCCTGAATGTCCAGCTGAATGATGCAAGAGACAGAGAGTTCCCATGGAGAGTTTCAGAACAGACATCACAAGATAAGCATTTCTCCACAGGGGGCAAAGTTCAGAGCAGCAGGCTGTCAAGACTCACCCCTGATAATGTCTAAGGAGGTCACACTAGTAGGGGAAATCTGACCTTGGGAGACAGTTGTAAAACACTTCAGTGGGTAAGGGCTTTTTTTTTTCCTATGATTTCTTTAAAAACACGGTAGGAAGGATCTATCCCTTGCTCCCAGAATGTGGCAGACTTCATAATGTCAACAAAAATACTCTAAGACTTTGTCATCAGTCAGTTTTTCCTTCTTTTTGTTACCTCGGGATCCAAAGGACCCTGGTTTCTGAACAAAGGGTCCTGGCAGATTTTACAGGCACGTGTGTGCATTCCCACAGGCACACCTATCACTTTTCATGGACTCATCTCAATAACTCAGTGATGTACTTGCCTCAGTTTTTCTGTCTATAAAATGGGGGGGGGGAGAATAGGAAAGATAAAAGTACCTAATCTCATTAGCGTATTTGGAGGATAAAATGAGCTAACACATACAAAAACACTTAGAACGCCACGAGGCACGTAAGGGCTATCGCTTGCCTTTTTTCCTTATCCTTAATATTATCATCCTTGTCAATATCCCAGGCTTAGAAGGAAACTGACCGATGAGAATTAAATAATTTTCCCAAGATCACAAAGTGGGAAGTATAATAAACAGGAATCAGTACCCACGCTCAAACTTGTCTGCTGCTTTGCCCCTCCAACCGTAACTGAACTTGAAGCTCCCGCCAAGCGCAACGGCCTTCCAAACCTCTGCACGTTGGCGCGTGCGGTTCCCTCTGTCCGGCAAACTTCACCGATCATTTAAGACTCAGCCTTCCTGTGTTCCTGCAGAAGTGTGGTATCTGATCACTAGATTATGAACTCGTTCAGAGCCTTTCTTGCATCTTATTTATCATTCTATTCTCAGCCCATAGAAGAGTACCCGGCCTATGGTTAATCTCTAAATACACTTTGAATAAATGTGTATACAAATACATAAATATATGAAGATGTTGGCTCCATCTAAGAAAATGAGACAATTCTTTTTTCCACTTAGGAACCTTGGTTGATACTTCCAAGAGCCTCAGGATTAAATTACTCCCACTCCCACAATGTACCTCATGACTGAGCTACAGAGTGTTCAGAGGCGGGAGTAGGGGAGGTTGGCGAGAAATGGAGAAAGGGGTTTAGAGCCAGTCCTTCTAGAAGGTTCTATAATACATGTTTTCCACAGAAGAAGAGCAGTTATATTTCATTCATGCATCTAATCATTCATTCACTCATTCATGTGTTTATTCAACAATTATTTATTTCTCCTTTATTCAATAAATATTCAATATAAGTTTATATGTTTAAGTCCTTCTTGAATAGCTCTGCCCTTTCTAGTTGTAGAAAAGTCTTAGTAAGGAGGGTGCGTATTGCATGGTGCACGTTATACGCAACTAATGAATCATCAAACTTTGCATCAGAAACCAGGGATGTACTGTATGGTGACTAACATAATATAATAAAAAAAACATTAAAAAAAAAAGAAAAAAGAAAAGTCTTAGTGGGAAAATGAAACGGATGCACATGGGAGTTGTTCAGGACACAGACAGGGTCAAGTCCAGCCCTTGGGTAGTTTCTTGAACCTCTCTAAACCTGAGCTTCTGAAGAACAGCTCCCACCTGCTGGGGGCCAATGGTGCACTAGAAATTGTGCCAGGTCTTTGCACACCATCGCTGTAATCTTTACAAGGCTTTAAGCCTCCTCACCTCTCAGAGGATGTGTGAGAATTCTAGAGAATGAACTGAGGACACTCAGAACCAAACTGGGCAGGTAGCAGGCATTAGTCTGCTACAGTTCAGAAGGGACATCATCAGGGAAGAAGCTGTGTCCTCTAGCCCATCACCAGCTGGCCCCCCAGAGCTGACAGGAACCACCCAGGCCTGAGACCCCAACGGGATCAAACATGCCCACACATCTGTTTTGCAGAACAATCCATCACTGGCCGTTTGCTCCCAGGCTGCACTTCCTCAGCACCTTGAACCCCCCCCCCTTTTTCCTCAACTTAGGTGGACAAAGAAAAGGATCTGGACTTTTCAAGCACTCAGCATTGCTTGAGGTCAGAGTTCACAACAAAGCCACCCAGTGTGGGGTATGGGGTAGCAGGAAGACATTGCAGGCAGCAGAAATTCTCCCAAACCCAATGTGGGCAACCCCACATGCTCATGGTCCTGGGCAAAGAAGAGGCCCAGGCAGTGCCTGCAGCTGTGGGGTCCAGGATCCATGCCTGCCCCTTGCCCACAGGTCCAAGCCACCCAAAGGAGGTGTCCAGTGGGCCACAAGGAACACCAACTAGGCTTTGACCACTGACTACGTGCCAGGCACTGGGCGGGAAGCAATCCATACATCATATTTCATTCTCCTTCATAGCTCTATGAGCCTGATTTTATCATTTTTATAGGAGGGGACCCTGAAGTTCTAAAGAAGTGAGGAACTTGCCTAAGTCCTCCAGCAAGTAAGTGACAATGCTGTGGAGTGGAACCCAGGCCTGTGTCACTCCATGGCACATGCTCTCCACTGCACCTCGTCATCTCCCGGACAACTCCGTCAGCACAGGACTCCAGTCCAAACAGTGCATTTATCCACTGTTGACTAGAACAGGTGGGCCTTCAAGAAATGATAGCCGCCATTGTTATTGCTATTGTTTTTATAATAATAATAATAATTATTATTATTACAATTTTATTACCAGTCACAGTAAGTAATGCAGAGTATTCAAGCTTCCACTTGTACCAGAACCTAATTAAAACTCATTTTCCACCCATAAAGACCAAGATAAGAGGGAAGATGATCTCAACCCAAACAGCTGCCTGAGGGTCTGGGCCTTGTTGGAACATCTCCTCTCGTGCAAAGAGACACAGGATTATTTTTTACAAGCGAAACAGCAAGCCATAATCCTGCAGTCACAGGATCATCTGTGTGAGTGAACGCTCTTAGAGATCTTAGCTTCCATTAAGAATTTACAGATCAAGGGCGCCTGGGTGGCTCAGTCGTTGGGCATCTGTCTTCGGCTCAGGTCATGATCCCAGCGTTCTGGGATTGAGCCCCGCATCGGGCTCCCTGCTCAGCGAGAAGCCTGCTTCTCCCTCTCCCACTCCCCCGCTTGTGTTCCCTCTCTCACTGTCTCTCTCTCTGTCAAATAAATAAATAAAAATCTTTATTAAAAAAAAAAGAATCTACAGATCACACAGCAGCATAGGCCCCTAGAGGCTCCAGTTTCCAGACCAGCCACAGGCTCACTGGAGGAAGAGGATTTCTCTGACATCGTCCGGAGGCAGCCCTGCATTGCCTCGAGGTTGGGGTAGCACTAGCATAGGCCAATGGGGTCTTGTCAACACTTTTTTGGGAACATTCGCATCTGTGAGAATATGAAGTCCAAGCCAACTTGACCATCTTGTTTCCTTCTCTGCTCCTAGAGTGGAGCCCGGCCCCTGGGGGACATTCAGTGAACGTTGGTACAAAGTGAACGAATGACTGGAACCATTCTTGGGTGCCCCAATATGCTGAAGTACAGTAGGGAGGTGAACAACGGGTCTGGCCCTAGTCTCTTGGAGCACCTGAGGTGAGGGAGAGAAGCAGACAGTTCTACTGCTGTCCTATCAGTACTATGAGGAGAAGGAATCCCAGGGGGCAGTTTTGAAAGAACAAAGGAGGGAGTCCATAGCCCCAGAAGGTCAAAGGAGTTTCCAGGAGAAGATGAGGCCCCACCTGGGAGGGTACATCTGAGTTAGGCCAAGAAGCAGAAGATACTCCAGGCAACAAGAAGGAACAGAATGGATCACAAAGAACACAGAACAAATGTGAGTGGCCCCAGTGGGCTGGAGCATAGTGTGGGAGAAATTAAGAGAGGCCGGGCTGAAGCTGAAAACACAGAAGGCAGGTCACCAGTCTTACAGTGAAACTCCTTTTGTACCTAAAGCAGCACCTTCCAGTGTGTTCTCTGGAAGAGCAGGTTTTTTGAGATGCTGGGCGAGGAAAGGGCTCTATGGTCGAATAGATTTGGGAACCACTTCTCTAACAGCCTCCCCACAACGCATCTTATACACGGAGGCCTTGAGGAGGCCTGTGCTCAAGAACCCTGCATGATGCTGTTTATACCGGCTTACCTCAAACTCTCAGGAAGAAGCCATCTGACCACGGAAAGCTTTTCTTTTCCCCACAACCCTTAGAGAGAGGCCCAGAATTCACACTGAATAATGCTCTCCAAAGGTATTCAAGAGTGACCGCAATGCTTTCCTCCAAGGAATGACATGATTGTTCGTATTTTAGAAATGATCGTGGGCCATCATAAAGAACGAATTAGAGACAGAATACATAATCTGGATCAACCCCCTCTCTGAGGATAAACAGGAAAAGCTGGACAAAATAAAAAAATAACAACAACAGCAACAAAATACCTTCTTAAGGACATCCGAGAACTCACAAGGAAGTAAAGAATTAGGTCCAAGAGAAAAACCCAGAGAGATAGGGTCAGCGTTTAGAAGCATCTTCCCCCGGAGCTGGGGGACAAGGAGATATGCACTGATTTCAGATGAGGCCGTGAAGCCCAAAACTGGCTATTCATGTGGGGAAAAAGCAAAAATAAAAACTTTGACCCCTACTTCACAGCATATACAAAAATTCCTGGTGAATTATAGATCTAAATGTGAAAAACAACACGGTAATTAATCTTAATGACTTCAGCGTAGAGAATGTTTCTTTAAAAGTCATAAAAGGCACTAGCCATTAAGGAGAAGTTTGGGTTGTTATGTGACTGTTAAAATCAAGAACTTTTTTTTTCTTTAGGTTATTTATTTGAGAGAGAGAGAACAGGAGGAGGGGCAGAAGGAGAGAGAGAGAGAGAGAGAATCTCAAGGAGACTCCCCGCTGAATCCAGAGCCTGACACGGAGCTCGATCCCATGACCCTGAGATCGTGACCTGAGCCAAAATCTAGAGTCCGGCACTCACTGACAGAGCCACCCAAAATCTAGAACATTATGTTCATCAAGAGACACCCTTAAGAGAGTGAAAAGGGGGGCGCCTGGGTGGCACAGCGGTTAGGCGTCTGCCTTCGGCTCAGGGCGTGATCCCGGCGTTATGGGATCGAGCCCCACATCAGGCTTCTCCGCTATGACCTGCTTCTTCCTCTCCCACCCCCCTGCTTGTGTTCCCTCTCTCGCTGGCTGTCTCTATCTCTGTCAAATAAATAAATAAAATCTTAAAAAAAAAAAAAAGAGAGAGTGAAAAGGGAAGATGGGTGGAAATGTATTTGCAACCCAAACAGCTGACAGAGGACTTGTAGCCAGCTTACGGGAAAAATTTATGCAAATCAATCTCCCCCAAAAGACAGTCAAACCAACAGAAAAAAAAAAAAAAGTATAATGGGAACTTCAAAGGAAAGGTCTTCCAAGTGGACAACAAATAAATGAAAATGCGCTCAATCTCATTAGTCATCAGCACTGTCAGGTAAAACGACAATGACAATAAGATATCCCATCACGAGAATGACTAAAATTGAAAAGGCCAACTATCCCAAGTGCTGACAAGGCTATGAAGTAATGGGAGCTCCTGTATGTGATGGGTGGGATTTTAAATGGGTATAAGAAGTTTAGAAAACTGGAATTAGCTACACACCCCCCAAAAAATCATGAACTCCTCTCTGAGAACAAGACCCACATAAACGTGTGCAGAGGTAGACCAGGAGACTTGTACAACACTGCTTATACCTGCAGTATTCATAATGGCCTCAAGCCAGAAACAACCTACAGGACCACCCACAGAAGAATGGATACGTAAGATGCTGGTACCTTCGTGCAACGGAATGCTGAACCACTAGGCATGTGAAGCATGGATAAACCTCATGGCCGTGACCATAGCAAAGGGAGCCAAACATAAAATGCATACCATATAAGTCCATTTACAGGATGTTAAAGAGAAAGGCAAAACCCAACCACAGTGTCAAAATTCGGAATAGTGGGAATGAATGGAGGGCATCATGATGGGGATGGTAAATGCAGGAGGGGTTTCTGGGGTGCTGGCACATTCTATTTGTACAACCGACTGGTGCTGTTAGAGCCATGGATTATGCTCTGAGCCCTTTTTTGTAAAAGTTAAATGTCAAAATAAAATAAAAGATTTTTTTAAAAGATTGGAGGAGAAGGGAGCCCAGAATCAGAAAGAAGATGCCATCAACTAGACAAAAAAGTGATAAAGCCTGAGATGGTGAGAACGCAGAGTTGGGGCTTGTCAACAGGAACTTCTGACTCTGAGAGTTAAGTCTGGAGAGAAGTTGCGTAATTTCAGAAGATTTAACCCATCAAGTATCTTTAAATCCATGAGCTCACAATGACTTTAAGGGAAAAACAAATCACCTTCAGAAGCTGATAGGAAACCAATCCATTATCTTGAAAACTGTTAAGTAAAGGGAAAGATTCAAGTATTTATTCTGATTTTTTTTTTTGCATGATCTGGACAACTGAGTAACCAAATGGTAGATGAGAAGAAGCGTCTTTTTATAAAAGAAGTCCAATAAGTAAATGGCAAAAAAAATTATAAAATTAGAATACCACTATTTTGCAGCCCCCTATTAAGTAATGGGCTTAGGCTGTGCAGGGCACTAGTCGGCACATCATAAAAAAGAGACAACCAGGGGCACCTGGGTAGCTCAGTCAGTTGAGCGGTCAACTCTTGGTTTCAGCTCAGGTCATGATCTCATGGTTGTGGGATTGAGCCCCACGTCCAGCTCTGTGCTCAGCTCAGCATCTGCTTCAGATTCTCTCTCCCTCCCCCTCTCCCTCCTGCTCACATTCTCTCTCTCTCAGATAAATAAATAAAATCTTTAAAAAAGAAAAAGAAAAAATAAAGAAAAGAGTGAGAGAGACAACCAGAAGTCACAGGCGTCCCGTGAAAGCATATGGCGTCACCCATTCATCTGACCGAACGAGTCTAACCTGAGTGTCAGCAAGCTTCGGGATCCAGCTGGCAGTGTGCAGGAAATGCAGAGGAGACAGGGACTTGCTGAGGTGCTCCACGCACGCGCAGTCAGTAAGATCCCGACTGGGGGAAACTGCAAGGCAAGTAAGCCTGGTTCTTCATCAGATGGACTGCAAGGGAGGAGAGAACAAAGGTAGATTAAAAGAGCCTTAAAAGATAATATTATAACTTTTTTTAAGGCAAGACTGTATCATAATGTTTGGGAATGCACATCTGGGTAGTAAAATAGAAGGAAACACAAGGGACTAATTTGTAGTTGAATCAGGATAGTGGGGAGAAAAGGGTCTGTGATAGAGGTGGAGGGGACGAAAGGAGGGGAGGGGGCTTTCTAGGTGGCAAAGTTCTAGATCTTTCCTGGGGTAGTGGTTACAGGATGTCCACCTGAATGATAATTCATTAAACCATACCTTGGTGTTGTTTAGTTTTCTGTGTCAATGTTTTCGTTTCAGTAAAAATGTTTTTTGTATGCTAGAATTAACTTGTCATATGGTATAGTCATCTACTTAAAGAAAAACTTAAATTCTTTGGAATTCCAGAAGGAAGAAGTATTAAACACACAGCATTTATACAGCACTTTGTAATTTTAAAGAAACTTTCATCTGCATTGCTTCATGTAATGATTATACCGATCCTTGGTGGTATTATTATACCCATTCCACAGATGAGGAATGTGCTCATCACGTTTTGCCTCTGTTTCTTTAACCTACATTTTTCCCAACTCCAAATCCCACACTTTTTCTCAGAACAGTTATCTGAACATTTTTTGGCCATGGATTCTGTGGCCCATCCATTTCTATCATGACCAATGGAAATTCCAATGGGGAAAAAAAACCCACCTCAATTATAATGATAGAAAAATAATTTAATGAGAAAAAATACTTAGAGAAGAAAACACATTTCAAAACTGAATAATCTACTCATAGGATTACAACTCAGTTGCCGTTAATCATAAGCAAACATTAAAGTATCTGGAACCGTGCATAATACCATAGTAGGATCTTAAGAAAGAATGTGCAATTTTGGATCTGCTTCTAGCATGCCAGGAGAATTTCTTTTCTTTTTTTTTCCTTCCCTAGTGAGAGAGGGTTGAGGAGGGGCAGAGGGAGAGGGAGAGGGAGAGAGAGAGAGTCCCAAGCAGGCTCCACGCCCAGCAGGGAGCCTGACGTGGGGCTCGATCTCACAATCCTGAGATCATGACCTGAGCTGAAGTCAAGAGCTGGATGCCTAACCAATTGAGCCACCCAGGTCCCCCAGGAGCATTTCTCATAATAGCAAATCAACCTAAATGATGCATCATAATGGATATACAATTTGGTTGATTTATATAATGCAATATTATTAAAAATGATAAATTAATCTTAGAAATATACTGTGAAGAAAAGAATATCCCTTTCTAACACATCTCACCCTCTTGTTCTTTCTGCTTTCTAGATGTTTCTATCTTCCGGCTTCCTCCATGCCCACAACTCTGGCCCACCATCACCAGCTCTTAAGGGATTGCTATGCAAGCCCTCAGCTGCTCCCTCTGCTTCCAGCCCTGCCCTGCTTTTCTGCACAGAAGTCTTCTTAAAGAAGACTCTAATCCAGGGGGACATACAGAGAAGTGTTTTAACTACCAGGAGTCCATGGCACACAGACCTGCAACCCAATCCTCTCTCTACCATCTAGCAATCATATGAACTTGGATGAATCACATATCGTCCTGGAGCCTCAGTTTTGTTCATCTGTAAGATGGAAATAATCACTGTTTTGGTTGAGGGGAACCAGACAATTTATCTCCCAAATGGGGGTCACTGTTCCAACCACACAGTATTTGAGGACAAGTAGGATAGCGATAACAAAAGTGTCCTGCAAAGATCTTGGCAGGTGGCAAGCACTCAGGAGAGGTTAACTATGCATAATGCGTCACTTCCCTGCCTGGTAGGCTCCAGCTGCCCCAAGAATCAAGTCTCAACTGCTCAGCATGGCCCACGAGGCCCTTCGTGAACCAGGTCCTGCATCTCTCCCCCTTGCTGTCTGCACCACAGCCACACTGATTGTCATTCTCTGAATGGCCCTCTTCTCTGGGCCTTTGCACGAGTTCTTCACTTTGCCTGGAACATCCTCCACCTCCTCTACCTGGACATCTTTCCATCCTCCAGGCCTCAGTTTACCCGGGATCTTCTCCTGTTTTCTTCACCCTGGACTGTTACACTTCCCCTGTCATTATGTAATGGTTGACATGGTAATGGTTGATAAGCACCCATCTTTCCCTCTGGATATGTAACTGCCTTGCTAACCATCATCTACCCAGCACCAGGCACAAGGTCTACGGCATGGCAGGTCCTCAGTAATCTTTGTTGAATTAATTAATTAATTAATTCAAAAAAGTATTTGTGGACAGAAATTGCCTCCCCACCCGCACCTGTAACTCCACCCTAGACGAGTGACATCCTCTCATAAACACCCTTGGTTCCTTGGGGGGACATAGAGTAAGAGAGAGATCTCTCTTTCCTAAATCGTGAAGAATTTCATTATTGGCTTGCCCCAGTCTCACCCCATCATCTGTTTATTCTTGAAATATCTCTCTTCCACTCATTTCTTATTCCTAACTTTGGAAATCATTGTAAAAGTTATTGACCTTCCCTTATATCCCACCCCCAAAGGTGTTTACAATCTCTCTTAAAAGCCCTTGCCCTTTGGGATGCTCGGATGGCACAGTCAGTTGAGCATCCAGCTCTTGGTTTCAGCTCAGGTCCTGATCTCAGGGTCATGAGATTGAGCCCCACGTGGGGCTCTACGCCAGTGCAGAGTCTGCTTAGGACTCTCTCCCTCTCCCTCTGCCCCTCACCCCCATACCTTCTCTCTCTCTCAAATAAATAAATCTTTAAAAAAAGAAAAAGCCCCTGCCCCTCGATAGAAATATAAAAACTCAGTCCCTTAAAAGGCCCTTAATAGCCTACCAATCAAGGAACTTCAATTTGCACTGGTATTATGAATAACTTATAATTCAGAATATTTTTTTCCAAACTGCTCATGAGTCCCTCCCCACCCTGTTTTGATATGTCCCATCTTGAGAAAGTATGTACCATCTCCTCCTCCACACTGCCACCATGGAGAATCCCTGCTCTCACCTTCTATCTTGTGGCCATTTTGAGAAACCACGCACTTACGCCTTTTTCTAACCCTAACAAGATTGAAAGAGAATTTAGGCAGCAGTGGCCAAAAAAGATTTGATGCCCACCATCAAAATGGGTTGATTTTATATCTCCTCCTGAAAAAAAAAAATGGACTCCTCCCAACCACCCTACCTGTGCCTCCACCCAAGCAAGATGGCTGCCTCTATGCTCTGGTCAAGTTAAGCATCTGCACTAGTGAGGAGAACATGTATCTATCATTTTCTAATTCATAAATTCTTCTATAGTTTGAGATGGTTGCTGTAGATTCAAGGCCCCTGACAATTATAAGGGAATTTTAAGCAGAGATTTGGCCATACTTCTAAAATCAGATTAGTTTCCCAATTTGATATGGCAATGATTACTTCAAAGGCAGCTGTGGTTTCATAAAATAAAGGCTCCCTGCTGTAGGCATTTCTTATGGGTACAGGCCAAGGAGCTCAGGAATGCACCCCTGGGGGACAGCAGGCAGGATGGATCTCTTCTACCAGGTCAAAAAGTCAGTGTCACAGCTGGAATCTGCACCTGGGGCAGGACAACTAGAACCGGCCCCAGGAGAAAGGGAGGTGGGATGTCAGTGTGAAAAGTACAGGATTTTTGCTTTGGATACTTATCACTCATTTTTCATGCAAAAAGAATGGCTCTGCTTTTGCCCATCCAGCCTTTTCTTCCTGGAGTGAGGATGGAGCCAGCCACTGACCAGACCCTCACCTTCCTCTCTCACTCTTTGTTCCCTGGAGGTCAGGAGCAGGGCTTCCTGCCTTTGCCACAAGGGGCAGCCAATTCCATGCCAATCATTCTAGAAGGAAACATTTTTAAATAGTCAGAGAAAAGGTAGTGTTTCCTTTTTGAGGAAGATTTACTGAAGGAGGGTGCACATTTGGACAGGACCTCACTTTTCTGGGCCCCTCGATACTGTTCATACCATCCTCTTGAGGAGTGTGTCTCTCTCCCTGATCCTTTCCAGCACGGGAATCGGGTCTTCTGTTGGAGCTGGCGTTCTCCCAAAAGCAGACCCTGAGACAAGAATTTGGGCATGTGTTTATGTGGAAGGTGATCCCAGGAAGTATTGGGAGGGTATGGGGGAGTGAGACAGAGAAGGGAACGGTGTGGATTGGCATTGCAAGCAACTGGGGCTTAGCCCACTCTTGACCGTGGGGAGCTGGTATAGACAGACCCCTGCACTGTCTCACTGGGAGCTAAGAAATCCAGAGTGCTTATTCACTAACGTCCATTCCCTCACCGGCTGGGGTGGCCCCTGAGGCATTAGTTCCCTGACACTATCCCCTGTGCTCCACCAAAGCCAGAGAAAGCTGTCAGGCAGAGATGTAGAAAGCCACCAGAGGACTGTACAATGGCCAAGGGTACTTCAAGGGCATGCAAAGGGCAGGACATCTGGGTGTCTGCTCCATTCCCTGTGCCTTTGCAGTGTCCCTGCTTTGTGGGGAGCCTAGTGCAGAGAAGTGGCCAGTGTGTTTAGGTTGAAATGAAATGGGGCCGTCGCTGCCACCATGTTTAACTTCAAAGGAGGAGATCAGTAACATAAGCACAGATCCAGACATGGGGGGCCCTCACCAATGCTGTGACTCAACTGGGGTGTTGTGGGCTCTTGTAGATGACAGGGGAAACTAAAAAGGACAAAGTGACAGAAAAAGACAGAGGAAGTTGGGGCACCTGGGTGGCTCAGTCGTTAAGCATCTGCCTTGGGGTCAGGGCGTGATCCCAGCGTCCTAGGATCGAGCCCCACATGGGGCTCCTCCACGGGGAGCCTGCTTCTTCCTCTCCCACTCCCCCTGCTTGTGTTCCCTCTCTCGCTGGCTGTCTCTTTCTCCGTCAAATAAATAAACAAAATCTTTTTAAAAAGAGAGACAGAGGAAGTGGAAGGAGGGGGCAGAGAAAGGAAAGGAAAGGATCTGGAGGCAAAAGAGAAGAAAAGGGATGTGAGATCAATGAGGAGAAGTGGCAAATGAGAAACGAGTAACCAACCTATGAGGAAATCTGCGATCCCCCTCAGCATTTTGTTTGGCTTCTTCCAGCACAGCTAGATGTGAAAGATCTGGGGTGAGAGGCCGAATAAGCTCCCCACCCCCATCCCACCCTCTATTCCCACTCAAGATGGCGGCATCCTCATTGCAGAGCCTGTCAATTTGTCAATAGGGCGCCTGACATGGCAAAAGAGCTTTGTGGAAGCAATTAGTTGAGGACTGTAAGATGGGGAGATTATCTGGAATTATCCTGGTGGGTCTTACCTACTCACAGGAATCCTTAAAACTGGAGAATCTTTCCCCAGACTGTGGTCAGAGAGAGATGGCAGTGTGAGAAGGCTTCAGCACCCCCTTTCTGGTTCTGAAATAGGGGTTTATGTGCAAGGACCAGAGAGAAGCCTCCAGAAGCTGGAAAAGGCAAGAAACAGATTCACCCCTGGAGCCTCCAGAAAAGAACACAGCTCTGCTGACACCTTCATTTTAGCCCAATGAGACCCGTGTGGCACTCCTGACCCCCAGGACTATAAGATAATAAATTTGTGTTTTAAGCCACAAAGTTTGTGAGCATTTGCTGCAGCTGCAATAGAAAAGGAAAACACCTAGGGACATCAAAAATGGAAAATTATCAAAAATCGCTCTCCGACTTTCTGCTATTCTGCCTGTAATCGGTTTCCCATTTAGGCTGGAATTGTTTTTCCTCTCTGCAGAACAGAGAATGGCTGCTCACAGACTCATTAATATGCGTAAAGGGTGGCATAATTAGTTGCCACAGGTAACCCCTCTCTGGCTGTGTGAACTGAGCTAATGTGCAAATGCGTGCTGCATGGCGCGCAGGGCGGTGTGAATAAAAGTCCCCATTTCATAAAAGGAAATATTT
Organism: Ursus maritimus; assembly: GCF_017311325.1. Classification (NCBI taxonomy): domain Eukaryota; kingdom Metazoa; phylum Chordata; class Mammalia; order Carnivora; family Ursidae; genus Ursus; species Ursus maritimus. The sequence goes on along the minus strand of NW_024425230.1, from coordinate 10,678,874 downwards.
GAATAATATGGAAATGCACTGGATGCTATTAGCAGGATGTCAGGTTTGACAGTCCGTGTTATTGTGAAAATAAATGAGTTTTGACACAAATAACTTAGGTATGCATTGATTTTTTTAAAGCAAATCTTGGAACAAGATGTTATGTATTGTGCTGTAGGTTTACAAAGATTTTGATGGCTATTAGGAGAAAATCATGGCGAAGGATCATTTATTAATGCGTTCATTAAGCTGCTCTAAGGTGTAGCAATCATTACATTCCTCCAAAATATATACTGTTCCTCTTGCATATTTAACTGACTCTGGCAACCCATATTTAAGAGAATGAGGGGAGCTGTCAGCAACGTGAGGACAAAAATAAACAGAAATCGAATTGCCATCATTGGTATCAAAACTGTCATGCAGGGGTCTTTTAACTCCTGGGAATATTTTCTCTGGCCTGTCTTTATCTCTAAGCAATCTCCCTAATGAAATTTCTTTGGCCCATTTCATCTTCTTTCTTCCCGGTGTTTCCCCTTTTGAGTTTTTCCTTCAGAGGCTCTGGCTGACAAGCAGGATCCAGCGCCCAGGTCAGCACTTCCTGGCACTAGTCAGAGGCCTGGGACTCTCCACCCAGACTCTCCTGGCATCTGCTCTTGAGAAGCAAAGGAGAGAGGTGTTCAGGAAGCATCTCCACCAAGGCCAAACATCCGCTGGAGAAGCTCCTGTGCCAAGTTCACCAGCTCAGCGGAGGCAGCCGGCTGGCCCCACCCATCCGTCACCGCTGGGGTCCTGCGCGGAAATGCTGATGGGTCATCCCATCACAGGGGTGCTCTCCTGGCTGAGCTGTTGGCCAACTTTTAGATGTTCCCTGTGCAAGGTGGGTAAGGACCTGGTGAGGCCAAGGTCTGGGATGGTTCCATCCCCACAGGGATAAAGCTTTGTTTGCTGAGTCAGTCAGCTAGGGGTTTTCGGATGTGGGGCAGACCTTCAGGAGGAGAAGAAGGCAGGCACCAGACATCCCGAGGCCCGGGTGTGATGGGTTTATGGATATTTGGCACCCATAGAGCCTGTTCTGCACAAAGGATTTTGATTCTCAGTTCTCCCCCTATCCTCTGAGGAAAATGAGAGGAAGCTCCTGCAGTCCGGATGAAAGCCCAGCTTCCCCTGGGACAGGAGGTAAGCTGCTTTTGACCAGCAGAGTTGAGACCCTTCAACTGTTCCCACCCAGGCCTAGGGAGAATGAAGCCAGGTAACTTGGAAGCCTCTGGAAACATCTGGAGATGTCCCTGGGAAGGAGATGTCACATGTGATAATGAATGGCTATAGAAGACCACCAGAGTTGGGCAAAATCCCCCCACTCTCTGGACCAAGAATACAGAGTCAAACACAACTCTTCCCCAGAGCGGACTTATGGGCTAACGGAGGAGCTGGATATAAAAGAAGATCATTAAAGACAAAGTGCAGAAGCTAACTATATACATAGAACATTCAAAGGCCACACACACACACACACACACACACACACACAAATGGGCCACTGTGGGCCATCTGACAGCTCACCAAAGATTTCTAGTTATCCCCCTTCAAGGAACATGGTTGTATTCTGCTTCCTTGTCTCTTGAGATTGTTTCATTGGAACAACAAAAAAAAATATTGCAACAATAAAACATGAGCAGAAATGCCACAGGTCACGCGCAGCAGATGTCATAAGACCAGGGCCTACCTCAGTGATCCTGAAGGCACACAGACAGAGCCCCTGCCAACCAGGCTGAGTGAGGACAACCTAAAGCAGAACTTGTAGCCCACCAGCAATGAATGTGTACCATAAGCTTCAGCAGAAAATGAGTCTTGTTTTTTGAAGCCATTTACATGTTGGGAATGTTATCACAGCGCAACCTAGCCTATACTGGCTGATTCAGCCAAGGAACTGAGTTGTGAGGCATCAGTAAGGGAAGGCTTTCTAGAGAAGGGCCTCCTGAGCTGAATCTCAGAGGATGAGGTCAAATGATGGTGGCTGCTCCAGTGGGAGCCAGCCAGCTCAGAGCATGGACAGGAGAGTCAGCTCCAGGGAAACTCATTCCACATGTGATGCTTCTCCCACCAGAGCTACAATCTCTGATCACTTACGTGGGTGTTCCAGAATCCCTCCTGTCAACATCTGGTGGGCCCAGGATGGATGGTCAAGAAGACAGAAGTTCATTGGGGCGCCTGGGTGGCACAGCGGTTAAGCGTCTGCCTTCGGCTCAGGGCGTGGTCCCAGTGTTATGGGATCGAGCCCCACGTCAGGCTCCTCCGCTATGACCTGCTTCTTCCTCTCCCACTCCCCCTGCTTGTGGTCCCTCTCTCTCTGGCTGTCTCTATCTCTGTCGAATAAATAAATAAAATCTTTAAAAAAAAAAAAAAGAAGACAGAAGTTCAAGTGTGAGCCCCCCAGTGAAGTCTTCTCTGACTTCCCCATCCTGTCCTTCCCATTCCCACCCCCAACCCCCCACACCAAATCAGTCTTTTCTTGAAGTTCTCAGACCGTCAGCATCTGTCTCTGCTGTAGCAGTTAAGAAACAATTAATGTGGAGCGCCTGGGTGGCTCAGTGGGTTGAGTGTCCGACTCTTGGTTTCAGCTCAGGTCATGATCTCTGGGTCATGAGATCGAGCCCCGAGTCAGGCTCCACGCTCAGTGGGTAGTCTGCTTGAGATTCTCTCTCTCACTTTCCCTCTGCCCCTCCCCCTGATCATGTTCTTTCTTTAAAAAGAAAAGAAAAGAAAAAACTAATATAGTTTAGCGAAGCTGGGAAAACTTTCCCAGATGAGGAAACATTTGAGCCTGAAAAAAATGTGTAGTCCGAGAAGGGAGTGAGGTGCCTGGAAGGCATATAAAATTCCTCTCCTCCTCTTACCTCACTTCATAAGCAGGCATGGTTGTTATTGCCCCATTTTGCAAGCAAGAAAAGTGAATAGAAAGAAGAAGTAACATTTTTAATGTCACATCAATTGCGTAAGAGAATCAAAACTCAAATCCAAGACTCAAATTCCTTGCTCGGTATTCCTTATACTATGTCATAACGCTATACATAACAGAAACTCACAAGAAGTTTGCAATTAACCTGTAGACAGAAAAAGATACCACTGAGTCTTCAACAGAAGTGTTCAGTTTCTTATACATAGTATCCCTATTTACACATATTAGAAATTACTTAGGCCAAGCGTACAGGGCTGATGTGAAGAGTAAGAGATAAAGCATGTAATCTGAGCAGAGTATGATGTCATGTGCAAATCACTCCAAAGTGCCACTGTTATTACAAGAGGCACTCGTGTCAGGCTCTGACATTCTCCTTAGCTGACCAGACTCTGAACACACTTCTTGCATTTGGCACATCTCCTCCCTTGTCAGGCAGAGCCCTTGCCCCACCACAGAAGCCCAGAGTGGCTGACACTCCCTTTCCCAGTATCCCTTGCTCAAAGGCGCAGGCCGAGGACGTAGGTTCTGCGAGCCACATGCCCCTCCTGGACTTTGTCCAGGAACGGAGAGTCACAGCTGGGGAGACCTGCACCAGCGCAGCTGTGGAAGTGGCCACCGTGGTGGTGTTCAGTTTCTGGAAGCAACAGCATCCACGGTTCCAGTGTAGACACAGGAGCAGTGCCAGCTGAGGTACCTGAGGCAGGAACTGGAGTGACAACTTTGGGGCTCTTTGGGGGCAGGGTTTCTGGCTGTGAAGCCTGCATGGTGGCAGACGTAGAAAGTCAAGCAGACCTGGAAGAAAGTGTGGTTTTGTGGAAGGCCAACATCGGGAGTAGGATTCTTCAAAAACTGCATGAGAGGGGGACTTGGAATCAGAGCGGTGTTGTTAGAAAATTGGCAAGTTGTGCGGCATCTTTGGGGAGAGTCTGTGAATGAGACGGTAAGGAGGGGTACTACCCAGAGAGGAAGCTGGTGCCATATCTCAGGGAACCCTGCGTGCTTACTTGCTTTATTAGTTGAGCCCTGAAAAGGGCTGAAGCAAGAAATAGCACTTTCTTAAGAAAGGTAGACTGGATGTAGAAAGAATGCCCTGAAAGTTACTGTGATCGTCTCACGTCAGCTTGGGGAATCCTGCAGAAGGCAGAATCGGATTATCTCTTACTCACCCATGGAAGGCATTTCACATACCTTCCACAGAAAGAAACAATAAACAGCCAGCACATACTGACCTTTCCCTCCTCCCTAAGAATCTTGGGGGGAAAGTATGGTGGGTGTACAAGATGGCTTTTTAATTTCTCTTCCAACCAGGAAGGCTAAATACCCTGTAATGAGTCAGCCCAGCACTTTCTTATTAGAATATATGCTAGGAATCAAAGAACTTGAGGAGGAAGTTCATCCTTCTGAAGGGGACATAGGGAAACTCCAGAGAGAAATTTGCAAAGGTCTAACAGGGAGCCCTGATGACAAGGCTGAAATTAGTTAGGATTAAATAAGGAGTGGGGTTCACATCACCACCCTATTTTCCCCAAAGACTCTTAGCTGGGAGTGAAAGGTCAGAGCCCGTGCTCTGGGTACACACACACACACACACACACACACACACCCAGTCCAGCATCTCAGGCTGCTGGCCACACACAGGCTGAGTCATCCTCTGCACTGTCTCCCAAGCAGGCTTGCCTCGAATAGGCTCTCCGATAGTTCCAGAGCAACAAGGGCACCTATCAGTCAATGCTTCTTTTCCATCCATTTGCTAGTTTCACTAATTTTCCCCATCACAGGACCTCAAATACTTCCAGAAACGGGGTTGCAAAAGCGTAAAAGCGCAACTGCTACTCCAAACACCCAATGGCTTTTCATCTGAGAATCTGGTACTCCAAATGCACTCAGGTCGGCCTGCTCCTTTCTCCTCCCGTGAACACATGAACGTGTGTGGAATCACTGTTATGGAGCCCGTGTGTGGAATCACTGTTATGGCAGCCCGTGTAACTGTGTTATGGCCCTGCTGGAAACCATGGCCAAGACTTAGCCTCAGGAGACATCTGCACACTGGTGATCTGAACGCCATCCACTGAGGCCACATGGATGCTGGCTCTGGTACCACATGGGCACAATATTCACATCTGCCCCACTTGCAAGCATTCCTCTCTACTCTGAAAGCACTGACATTAAAAACAAAGCAGGGGCACCTGGGTGGCTCAGTCGTTGAGTGTCTGCCTTCGGCTCAGGGTGTGATCCTGGCGTTATGGGATCGAGCCCCACATCAGGCTCCTCTGCTATGAGCCTGCTTCTTCCTCTCCCGCTCCCCCTGCTTGTGTTCCCTCTCTCTCTGGCTGTCTCTCTCTCTGTCAAATAAATAAATAAAATCTTAAAAAAAAAAAAAAACAAAGCAAATGGCTGTGAGATGGACAGTGGGGTCTGGATTTCTAGTTTTCAATCTAATAAGGAAGTTCTGTGTTTTTTCATGAGAATGTTTGCTCACTTACTTGGTAAAAGCACATGAGCATTAATCAACAGGAGAATTAATTCTCCAGCAGTCTGCCCTTTGGCACGTATCAACCAGCTTCTTAGTTGCAAGCCAGACAAACCAATTCCATCTAATTCAAACAAAAAATTAATAAATATATCAGAAGATCTTCAAGTGGCCCAGGGAGTCATTGTAGGAGGTTACATGGCCAGGAAAATGTCCAAACCCTATCCACAGAACATGTCTCATTGAGAATGGGACCTCACCACCTACCCTGAGACACTTCAGGGGTGAGCTCGGGGTCCCGCTGATGACATGACTATGGCTGCTCTTCCAGAAACTGGCTTAGTTACTGCAGCAACCACCATTCTCACCAAAGTAAATCCCAAGATGTCCCTGCTTCCTGAGTCAATGTCTGGCATGGGAGTGTCTGATCGGCAGAGCCAAGGTCATGTATCGACCTACTGCCCCCCAGAAAAAGGGGCTGTGAAACAAGTCTAGTGTTTCAGTTTTTATTGCTGGGGTAGGTTGCTGCCTCCTATCTTGTCTCATAGAGACTCCCCCAGACATAGGAAGGCCATGAGACATTGGGTAAACAAATGTCACCTGGAATCCAAAGTTTTGGCTCCCCTCCATCAATATATACTCTTCTTACCAAAGTTAAAATTTCCAAAGGTCACATAGTGTAACTCTCCAACACACAACCTGAATCACACCCCAAAGGTTGGACACCCCAAAGGACTGTCAGTCATGGCATCCATCTCCAAGGCCAGCATCTCTAGATAATAACCATTCATCCCCTAGCTCCTTTGTAATCCAGGCTCCATATTCGATAATTAAAAAGTTAACCACCAATGATACACCCAAATAAAATTGTGGGAGAAATGGAGAAAAAAGAATAAGGAAACAAATAAAATAAGTAATACACCAAAGAGAAAACCTGAGTCAGTCCTACAATCCATGTTTCTACAACGGATCGTGTGGCCCTAGTTGAAATAGAGACTTCATTCCTACCCTATCCACCTAAGTTTTCAGCAGGTGGAAAAACTCCCGAGAAATCTGATCCTTTCATAGCACTGTCCATTTGGAATTGCTATAGTTTTCTCTAATCTTTTACCACTGGATATGGCAACCATGGTATAATAAAAAAAATAAATATTACTTCTGTAACTCCAGTTCCTGGCACAGCCCTCCTAAAACCCTTGGAATCTCCTGAGTGATAAAAACGTCTTCTCTATGCTAAAATGATGACTTCTGAGTGGCAGGGAGGACAGGAGGAGGAATGCTAGAAATAGCTTCAGCATGGAGGCTGGCCATAAGGAAGACCAAATCATGATCAGAAGGTTGGAACTTTCAGCCCCACTCCCAGATCTCCAGGGAGGGGAGAGGGGCTAGACATTGAGTTCAGTCACAAATGTCCAGTGATTTCATCAGTCATGCCTAGATAATGAAACTTCCATGAACACACCTCAGTGATGGGGTTGAGAGTTGTTCCAGGTTGATGAACACATTAAAGTGCTAGGAGGCTGAGGCACTTGGAGAGGGCATGGAAGCCATGCATCACCATCACCCCAAAACCTTGGCCTGTGCATCTCTTCCCTTTGGCCATTTCCGAATTGCAGCCTTCATAATAAACCAGTAAACATGAGTAAAATGTGTTCCTGAGTTCTGTGAGTCATTCTAGCAAATTATAGAACCTGAGAGAAAGGTTGGGAGAAACTCTGATTTTATACCTGGTTGGTCAGAGGTACAGGTGTTCCTGGGACTTGCAACTGGTGTCTGAAGTGAGGGAACTCTTGTGGGACTCTGATACCCCAGGTATCAGTTGACCCAATGAACACTCTAATTCCCTCTCTGGTCTGTCTCACCAGTGACAAGAGGAGCCTGAAATAGTCAGCTTTCAGTTAAATGGGACCATGATTGCACTTTCTAGTAGAAGTGTTTCTCCCTTTGCTGCCAAGGCCTCAAAGCTAGCAGAGCCCCGAGCCTGGAGAGCAGGGAGCAACAAGTTTACAAGTGAGTTTCCTAGTGAGACATGCCACTTCCACTTCCAATCCTTGATTCCTAGGTATAAGGTGGATCTCGTGCAGTCAGCATCTCACCAGGTAGCTGACTGGTCCCTCTCCATGGTGTGGTGTCATTTTAGATTAATTTTTGCTGCTTGCCAGTTGGGCACACAGCTATGATGACATTAACCCAGTCACCCTTCAGGAAGGTAAGGCCATGTGTGTGCCCAGGCTTAGCCTCTATCCCCTCGAACTCCACTGACTTCAAGAGATCACTGAGCAAACACTGGATGGCTTGGGAGAGGCTGACTGACACCTACAAGGGGGGGCGGGGTCCCCATCATTACTGAAGGGCTTGTCTGCAGTGAAAGCCTTTGGGTGAATTTATGTGGGAGGCACGTATTTATCATATTTATCATTCTAAGATGACCACCCAAATCCCTCTCCTTCAAGTTTCCATATCACCAACTGCAATCACGGTCCTTCTCAGATCTTGAGCGTCCAGCCAAACCATTAGCCGCTGCCCATAATGAAGATTTTTAACCCAAGCTCTCTCTCCTTCCAGGCAACTACAAACTGAGATACCACCCACAGTTCCGCCCACTGGAAAATGGCCTGTCCCCCTGTCTTTCAGGGCTCCCTTTGAGAGGCGCCATTATATGACAGCCCTCCATCTTGGATGGTGTCAGCATATTGTGCTGGGACCAGTAAACTAGGAATAAGGTCTTTTTCCTTCCCTCTCAACATGAAAATATTGGGTTGGGGGGAGGATGGCAGTGCCAGCAATAGCATGCCAGGAAGCTGACCTAACTCTTCATGCAGCTTCAGGCAGTGACTGGGCCCTTTTGGAGTGTGCTTATCCACTCCAAGATAGGGTACTTCTGGGACTTACTGATACACAGACACTAGACTCTGGGCCCTGCTGTCAAAACCACACCACTATCCTTGGAAGCTACACCCCTGCCAGTATGAATTCTAGGAACTCCCTACTTCCCCAATCACTGACTCTTACCAAAGTCTGACATGAGTGTGTCTGACTGCTGGGGCCAAGGCCACGGGCCTGCACTCCAGCTACAAAAAGTGCAGGGGAAGTGAGTGGCTGGCATTTTTAGTTTTTACCGTGGGACATGGTATCTGCCTCTCAAAATGGAGGGAAATTCCCCTAACAGAGACAGGGTCCAAATGCTAGATAGCCACTAAGATAGATGTGCCCACGCTAGTGAGTAAGAATAGAGGCTCCAGAACCAAGCTGCATTAGGTCCTGATTCTATCATGTCTAGCCTTGGGCTACTAACTAATTCTCTCCGTACCTCATTCCCTCAACCGTAACAGAATTATAACACTTCACAGAAGTGTTGTTTGAAAGGACTGAGTCAGCCCACACAAAACACTTAAAACACAACCTAGCACACATCAAATGTTGGATATAGTAGTAGTCATTAATATTGCTATATGCAGCATTAATCCTCTTTTTCAAAAAGATTTTTTTTTTTATTTGAGAGAGAGAGGGAGAGAAAGAGTGAGTGGGGGGAGGGGCACCGGGAGAGAGAGAGAGAGAGAGAGACTCCTCAAGCAGACTTCCCGCTGAGCACGAAGCCCGACACGGTACTTGATCTCGTGACCCTGAGTTCACAATCTGAGCCAAAATCAAGAGTTGGCCACCTAACCAACTGAGCCACCCAGGCACCCCCAGCATTCATCCTTAAACGCAGGGAAAGAACGTAGCTTTCATAGAGCGCCAATCAATTACTCTGAATTGGGCTAGGAATGCTATATTTAATTAATTCATTCATCATTTAATCCAACATTTCTCTTTTATTGAAGTATAATTAACATATAATGTTATATTAGTTTCAGGTGTACAACATATTGATCAAAATTTCCGTACATTACTCAGTGCTCACCACGGCCACGTGCAGTCACCATCTGTCACTACATAACGTTATCACAATCTTATTGACTGTATTCCCTATGCTGTCCTTCCCATCTCAGAGAATTATTTATTTTATAACAAGAAGTTTGTACCTCTAAATCCTCTTTATCTATTTCACCCATCCTCCCACCCACTTCCCCTTCGGTGACCACCAGTTTGCTCTCTGCATTGAAGAGTCTGGTTTTTGTTTGTTTGTTTGTTTCTTTGTTCATTTACTTTGTTTCTTAGATTTCTTAGATGATATAAGTGAAATCATATGGTATCACATCTCAAGCACTCCTCCATCATCCCCTGCCATGTGCCAGGCCCTGTTCCATGAGTGGGTATTGGGACAGTGACAAAATAGAGGAAAGTCCCAGATTTCATAATCATGAGACTCAGGGACATTAAGTAACTTCCTTTCAGTCACATGTTAGGAAGGGACACACTATGAATCTGACTTCAGGTCTGTATTCCTCTAACACTTTGCTCTACCCACCCACACCCCACCCTCCAACAACTACTAGAAAAGCAATGTGATCTGGAGACCATATAAATTAGAGATTCCCCCTAATCAATACATGAACTCAATTCAAGGGTTTTTTTTTTATTTGTTTTGTTTTGTTTTCTGAGCAGGAACTGATCTGCAGAAGGCAGATTAACTACCATTGTATTTGAATACTTTCTTTATAATAACCACCCTCTGCTGGATTGTGATCCTTGACAAGCAGGGTTTTGGAACAAGCAATTTGGAAAGCGTCAGGAGGGTAGAACCAACCACGTTCCACCCTGGGATCGGGGGTCCACTCCAGTGAGGGAGGCGAAGCTCATAAGATAGCTTCAAACACCCTTGCAGAGAGGCCCTTTCTCTAGCCTTTAAGTACCACTCGAAATTCAAAGGTTTAAAACTCCAATCCACGCTGCATCCTTGGGTTTCCTGTGCAAAGAAATAATAAAATAAATAAATTCTTTATTTATTGTTTCTTAGGAATTCAGCCCATGCCTCTAAGGGAAAAGGCTTGTGGCCAGTACATTATAAAAATAGCTGAGATATATTTTTAGGAAAGAAATAATGGACAAGCAGGCACCCATCATTAGCTGTTGGCAACAATAAGAGATCAAAGAGGTCAGAGAGCATGGGTTGGAATTCTTTCTACAAATAAAGAGAAAGCAAATGACGTAGAGTTAGATTTTCATTAGGTTTCGGGTTTTTTTGTTTTTTTGGGGGGTTTTTTTGCTGAAGAGAAGCCCAAAGATTTTCCATTTTCAGATATAAAATGTCATGGAACTTCTTCTGCCGACAAGTATAGATAAGGCATTTGTGATATACTTCTGGAAAAGACATGTGGCGATATGCCAAAAATTATGGAAATCTTCAAAAGAAACACAAGTCACCTTTCTGGGGTAGTCACTACACTCTGCGGTCAACATTGATTTTATATTTAAACAAACACAGATACACTACGGAGTGCGATGCAAAATCTGCCCAGTTTCTCACTACCAGTGAGTGGCTCCTTGAACCATACCCTGAAGCCCTCTGAGGTATGATTTCACGTTTCTCTCCTTTAGGAATGAATGATTCAGGGGAAAAGCTGATTTGTGGTGGACATGGCTGCATATACCTTTGCCATTCCTCCAAACAGCAGGCTACCGACCCATCAAAGCCGGCCTGGCCGTGAGTTCTCAGAACAGTCTTTTGGAAAAACAAAACAAAATCAAAAACAAAAATGAAGGACACCCGCTCAATAGAGACTGGCTTCAAAAATGGTCAGCTTGAAAGTGTGAAACTCAATCATTTGGCTGTTTGCATTTTAGTCCATCAGATGGCAAATACGGTTTGCCAGAGTGGTTTTGAATTGTGTGAATGAATTGGCTGCCTTGTTATTTTGCATGCATGGCCCTGGCCAATTGAGGATTATGGTCAAAGGAACTAACTACACAGGTCCTCCTTCTCTGTTGCAGATTTTGACCCTTCACAATGCATTTACAGGGAAGGAATTTCGAAGGAACATTAAAAACCTATGATATTAGGAGGGCAAGGTGGCAGATTAAACAAATAAATCTTAAATTTTCCCCTTCTCAATACTCCATTAAAATATTTTTAAAACACTTAAACCTGCCACAAGAGCAGCCACCAAATCTTGCAATAAAAAGCAGATGCATGAGTGACAACAGGCAGAGCAAACGCCAAGGCACAAGTGGGGGAAATGGAGGTCAATCCAACCACAAGTCAGTATAAAATGTAGAATCTTCCAGAAAAAAAAAATTGCTCATGGATGTGTACCCCATGAACCTTTGCAACTGCAAACAAAGGGGGCAGAGACAGAAAAGATCACGTCTAAAGAATTAGGAAGCAGAATGTCTTAAGACTTCTCAAAAGAGATTCTGGAAGAAGGAAGACAAAACTATGAAGGAAAATTATTTCCAACCTAAAATCCATTCAAAGTCAAACTGCCAATATGAGGAGAGAATAAAGAATTTCAGGAATGCAAAAACTCAAAAATGCATCCCCTCAAGCTGCTAATAGACAATGTGCTCCACACCATCGGAGTAAATCAGGAAAGAGGAACAGACGGGGTGCAGGACAAGGAAGATCCCACAAGAGAAGAGCAGCGAGAAGGCCCAGACGGTGATGAAGGACACAGGGTCTGGCTCAGAGCTCGGTGACTCAGGAGATAGACAAAGGGAGGGTTGTGGTTTTTACTGGTCCAAAGTAACCTGCTCTGCACTCCATTCCCTGCTGCCTGGAGCTACTGAACATGTGTCTTTCACCCCACAGAAGAGCCCAGAGCAGTGCACCCCCCAAGGTCTGTGTCCCCACCAGACACGCAGACCGGGGCTCTAGTTCCCAGGACTCTCAAGGCCCTGCCTGCCTCGACATTCCCTGCACTTGGTGAATCCAGGCTGATCCACAGACTGTCCTCCTAACATCTCCCATCTTCTCATAAGAGCAACACTGTCTTGTCCTCACATACCTTGGTTTGTGCCGGCTACACAGGTGCCCAAACCCAAACAGTAGATTGTTTTCCAATAGTACGTAGGTGGCTAAAATACGAAGAATTATGAAGGAATGAGCAACACAAAAGTTGGGGATGGGGAAGTACAGGAATCAGTGTGGGAAAGGAGACAGGAAGGTATCTGGGCACTTGTAAAGTTCGAGATCTTTATCTTCATGGTGGACTCGTGCGTGTTTACTTTATGACTATTCTTCCAGCCATCTGTGCTGATTTTAGTGTTATTCTTTCAACCAGACTCTAAGTTTCTGTACTTCTCTACATACATTTCATCATGTTTTTTAAAACCTCATGGCATTATTACAAAACATGAAATAGGATAAAAGACTCATTGAAAAACATCCGGAGAAATAGGGAAGGGTGTGGGGATGTACTTTTAAAGCATGACTTTCAACACAGAAAATTTTTTTAAATGCCCAAGTACATATGGTTTGGTTTGGGAACCAAATGAACTCCAGCAATTACATTTATGTCTCCGCATCAAAACGGTCTTTCTGTTAGCGGGAAACCTGCTGGGGCCCCTGGCTGGCTCAGTGGGTGCAGCACGCAACTCTTGATCTCAGGGTTGTGAGTTCAAGCCCCACTTTGGGTGTAAAGATAACTTAAAAAAAAATCTTTAAAAAAACACTGTTTTTATAGGCCGGTATATAGAATTCTTTCACCGTACTTTAAAAAAGTACAACTGCTTTTTCATCATTATTTTTGAATTTTGATTTAAGTGACGAAACAGGATTTGTTATTCTGGTTACTTTTCAGAAACCATATGGCGGTGCACCTGGGTGACTCAGTCAGTTAAGCACCCTATTCTTGGTTTCAGCTCAGGTCATGATCTCAGGCTCATGGGATCGAGCCCCAAATTGGGCTCTGTGCTCAGTGGGGAGTCTGCTTGTGGCCTTCTCCCTCTGCCTCTCCCTGTGCTCTTGTGCTCTCTCGCTCTCTCTCAAATAAATAAATAAATAAATCTTAAAAAAAAAAAAGAAAAAGAAAAGACCATATGGTAAGCCCATCTAGTAAATGCTATTAATGGCCTCAGTTTGCAGACTGGATGCTCTCCCTCAGATGAATTATCATGTTTGTGTATCAACAGGAATAATAATTACAATGAATTCAAACACTTCAAATATGTTTAAATTCATGAGTTTATAATGATACCAAGTTTAAAAAACGCTCATTGTCACCTCTTGAGAATGGCAGGGAGCTAACTCATTATTTTGAAAACAGGCAAGTAAAGAGAAAGAACCAAACAGTTCTCCTGCCTTTCCTATAAAACTGTACCACGGGGTAAATGAGTGACTAATAAGGGGAAATTTCCCCTTTCAGGAGTAGCCTAGGTAATAAATGAGGAAGAATGACAGAGTGAAAATATCAGCATTTTACAACCCAAAGTGACAAGGGATCAGAGCAGTGACGTCCCCAGGGCCGCTAACAAGATAGGAAGAGCCGCCAGACACAAGGGGTCTCCTGACAGAGGCACTAACACGACCTATAAATTCATCTTGCAAAAAATAAAAATAAATAAAACCCTCGTCTTATCCATTCTTTAGCTCGAACTATGAGTTTACAGGAAATACAGCCAGAACAACATAGAACGGATACTTTGAGATGGAATCAGAAAATTCCAGACTGTGGAAAATTCTACAGGACAAACAACAGGGTTTCTTCACTAAATAACTGCAAGGAACGGGGGGGGGGGGCTGCACTGAGGCTTTAATTCAATCCTCATTGAAACAAAGACACTGTAAAAAATTTATGAGGCCATCCGGGACATCTGAACACGGACTAGATATGTAATCATATTGTTCAGTCGTGGGTGAGATCATGGTACGCTACTTCTGTATATACAAAAGATACTTTACCTTCTAGAAATATCTGCTCAAAACTACAGGTAAATGAGCTGATGTTGAGGACGTGCCTCAAAACAACTCAGGGCAATGGAAGTGCGTGGGCATGGTTATAAGATGGTGTAGGATGATTACCAGTCTACAGGTGTGGAAGCTGGTAACGGTTTCATAGTATTTGTTATGTTATTCTCTTTACTTTCATTTTCTGACATTTTTATAAGAGAAATTTTTACAGTTTTGCCTCAAATAAAATGAGAAATTGTATGGGTGATATATGATAGGCAAAGGGATTCTGACATTAATACAAAAATAGTTCTTACCTGGGGCGCCTGGGTGGCTCAGGCAGTTAAGCATCTGCCTTCGGCTCAGGTCATGATCTCAGGGTCCTGGGATGGAGCCCAGTGTCAGGTTCCCTGCCCAGCGGGGAGTCTGCTTCTCCCTCTCCCTCTGCTGCCCCCACCCCGCTCACACACACTCTCTCTCTCAAATAAATAAATAAACTCTTTTTAAAAAAATATTTCTTACCTATAAATGAGAAAAAGAACAACCCTAATATAAAAACACAAAGAATACGCACACGCTTCACAAAAAGAAAAATACACACGGCCAATGAATACGTGGGATAAAAAGTTTGAACTTATTAATATTTAAAGAAATTCAAGGAGTGAAAATAATTCTGGGAGGAAGGTAAAGGAGAATTACCCGACTTCTCAGAGATCGGGCGGAGAAGAAGGAAGAGCCGGCACCCAAATGAGCCTCTTACGATACACTCCACCCTAAACTTTGTATTTTAAGATAATTGTGTGTGTGTGTGTATAAAATTGATGAACAAAGACAAGAGGATAAGTGTAAACAAAAGTATCCATTTGTGCACATTCTTACTTCATTAACCACAGAACTATGTGATAAAATTCGGCCAATAATTTTAACTAAAAAAAGGAAAGCTCTTCAAAATTATCTGAAGGCTACAGTGATACCCTGCACTGGGTATCGCCTAGGATTCTACTTCTGTATCAGAAGGTAAAAATATTCTCAGAAAACAACCTTAAAACCAACATAAAGGTGTTGCCCATGCCAAGGACAATTCCTCAACATGTGGAAGGTCACCAGACAGTATCTAAAGATGTTTGAAGCTCTCTCTTTGGGAGATAGACAATAAAAAAAGAAAGCAAAATAAATAAGATGACCTGAGTTTGTGTTACGTGCCACAGAAACAACAGAAGTATCGTGTCGTACAAGTGACGAGGAGAGAGGTCTTTTTAGATAATGTGTTCAGGGAGAAACTTTCCCAGGAGGTGACATTTGAGCTGACATCTGAATGACAAGGAGCCAATCTTGCAAAAGATTTGGGGGTAGAACATTCTAGATAGAGGGAACTGCAAATGCAAAGGTCCTGAGCGGGGAGTATGCAGGGTGGAAGTAAGGAACCACAGAAGAAGCAGTGGGCCATGTGGCTACAGCACGATACAAACGAAGAGAGGTCCAAGATGAGCTCAGGAATGAGAGCAAGGATCACTTATGGGGTCCCGATGAGTAAGTCAGAGGGAGGCCTTTAGATAGTATGAGTTGGTGGGAGCCCTTCAAGGATTTCAAGCAGGGGGTGGCACAATCTGGTTTGTGTATCACAAAGCTCCCCCAATGTGCTGCATGGAGTGGAGGCCATAGAAAGGGAAGAGGAGCAAGCTTGGAAGGAGAAAGCCCACCTCAAAGGAAGCTGCAGAGAGCCCGAGGAGAGAGAAGGCCAGCTGGGCCAGCATGGCAGCAGGAAGAGAAAGAAGGCTAATCACGTGCTTTGGAGGTAGAGGAGACAGAACCTTCTGGTGGACTGCTTATAGCAAGTGAGGTAATTAGAGAAATAAAATGATGACATTTGGCTTTTTTAATTGAATAAAAAGACAGATGGGAGGGCTATTTGCTGAGCTACAATGACAGAGGAGAAACAGGAGGAAGGGCGGAGAACAGAGTTCTGTGTGATAACCAAGGTATGGAAACAAACTCAGTGTCTGTCAGCAGGGGAATGAACCAAGAAGAGGTGATGTACGCACATACTGGAATATTACGCAGCTTTAAAAAAAGGAGGAAATGCTGCCATTTGCAATCGTATGGATGAACCTGGAGGGCATTATGGTAAGTGAAATAAGCCAGACGGAGAAAGGCAAATACTTCACGGTCTCATTTGTAAATGGAATCTTAAAAAAACAAAACAAAGAAAGTCTAACAAAGGAACAGAATACAAAATATGGCTACCATGGTCTGGGAGTGGGAGAAATAAGGAACAGTTTGTAAAAGGATACAACCTTGCAGGTGTAAGATGAATAAGGTCTGAGGAGCTAACGTATAACATAGTGATAATCATTGCTAACACTGTGTAGGAAAATTGAAATTTGCTGAGAGAGTAGAACTTGAATGTTCTCACCAAAAAAGGGGGGTGGAGGCGGTAAATATGTGAAGTGAGGAGATGTGTTCAGTACCTGGATAGGATGAATGCTTTCACAATGTATACATATACCAAATCATCACACTGTATGCTCCAAATATCTTATAATTTTATTTATCAATTATACCTCAATAAAGCCTAAAAAAAGTTCTGCCTTGGCCATTTTGTCTCAGATGACTATAATCATAAACCCCATAGAGATGTCAAGCGGACAGTTTAATAAGAGCTTGCAGCTCCCAGGAGAAGGCAGACCTGGAGATTTAAATGTAGGAGTCACCAGCACAGAGATGATAATTAAACAATCGGATTGAATAAGATCCCGTAGGGACAGAAGGTAGACAAAAAAGGAGACAGTTTTGAGAACCAGGAGGTAGGCGTTCCAGTCTTTAGAGAACTGAATAAAGTCAAAAATAGAATTTGAAGTAATAGAAGTGACTTTAATGTTCATTTGATTCTTTTCTCTCCGAAAAAATGATTTGTTAATAATTTTAAAAGAAACGAATCTAAGCAAATCTCCCTGAACTGTGTTCTACCAGCCTGGCAGCCCTCAGTCATCCCCCTGATTCCAGAAAATGGGCCTCAGCTTTTCCTCCATGCCTTGCCATGCACCTCCACCATCCCTGATGAGCCCCCACGACATTTAGTTATGTGCTATTTTCCACTTCCAAAATTTGAAGCCAAACTTAACATTGAACTTACAAGACATTGTTGACAGGATGATGGGGCCATTAGGAATGCTGCTCATGTGTCTTATCTGTTCTAATTTAATTTCTCCGGTGTAAACAAAGACCATTTGAACAGTGAATTGAAATCTGGGCAGAATGTGAGTAGGCAGCCGCCAGCAGTTAATGATGTATGTATTTCTCTAGCGACTGGGCTTCGAACTGAAGGAAGAGAGGAGGGAAGGGCTACAGCCCTTCTGTAAACAACTCTAATCTAGTTTAACATCCCCTTCCCCTTAGATTATCTTTCCTTTATGTTTTGTTCTCTGCCAAAAGGGGAGAAAATTAGTTGGGTGCCAAGGACACTGCTGAAATTCTTCAGAGACCGATCTGGGAATTGCCCTGTAATAGTTCATTTCATCCGTCCACTTGGCTAGGCTATGGCCCAGTTGTTTGGGCAAACACCAGTCTAGATGTTGTGGTGAAGGTATTTTTTTTAATGTGATGAACATTTAACTAAGTAGACTTTGAGTAAAGCAGATTACCCTCCATAAAGTGGGTGGGCCTCATCCAATCAGTTGAAGGCCTTAAGAGCAAAGACCGGTTTCCCAAAACCAAAGAAGCAATTCTGCCTCAAGACTACAACATGGAAACCCCACCTGCATTTCCAGCCTGCAAGCTTAAAGTCAAGAATTTAACATCAAGTCTTCCAGATGGATGGAGAGACAGAGAGAGAGATGATAGACAGCAGATAGATAGATGGATGGATGGATAGATAGATTATTGATTGAATGATAGATAGATAGATAGATAGATAGATAGATAGATAGATAAATTGTTGATGATAGATATCCTATTGGTTCTGTTTCTCTGGGGAATGAGGACTAATAGTAAACTTCAGAATCATGTGAACGAGGGCCATAAACCCCAAGCCTCAGGGAAGGAATGAGCCGCACCTGCATGCCATTTCTAAGGCTTGATGGGGTTGTCAAATCAGTATGAGAATCCTTTTACAAGAATCCAAGAGCTTTGTAGCTAGTGTTATCTGTAATAGTAAATAGATTTTAGGAAATCTAAATTTTATATTAAGGAAATGTCTAGAAGAGAACGAGAGCATGACCCCTCAATTCTGGTGCAGCATTTCCTTAACTGAGATTTTTCTGTCAATTTCTGGTACAAGAAACCAAATGGCTCTCAGTGCTCAAAATATTCAATTTTTTACATAAAATTAACATACCCCCCCAATTCAGTTGAGGATTTGGAACTCTACCGGAATAAACAATTGATTATAGCTGTATGACCTATTTTGGTTAAAGAAAAAAGTAAACACACACCCATAAAATTAGATAGCCAATGCCAGCTTAAACCTTTGGTTCCATTTTCAAAGAGAATCACATTCCATTCAAAGCACATGCTCAGGCTTCAGGGCACTTTTACTTTGAGCCAAATTTGGAGCTAGGTGGTCCCAGTTTTAAGGAAATCTCAAGTGCCTAGGAAGGACATTGGGGAAGTAGAAAAGGTCTGATGACTCAGGTGGGAAGGCATGTGATTTAACGGAAAGTCCACTGAATTTGGAGTCAAGAACTCTAGGCTGCCTCTTTACCCTGCAGTTATCTGGGTTCAAGAAAGGCCATTACCCCCACTGAACCTCCATTTCCCCATCTCTAAAACGGGACAACAGCCTTTAGGTGACCTTCCTTGCGGTTTTGTTGTGATAATCAAATGGGATACGTGTGTTCAAGTATTTTGTACCGCACTTTCCTCGTATGATGACCCAGCACAGAAGGGTTAGAGGTTTAGTTTTAGCAAAACTTCCAGAAAGGGATTCCCTGCTCCTTATTTTTTTTTTTAAGATTTTATTTATTTGAGAGAGAAAGAGCACAAGCAGCAGGGAGGGATGGAGGGAGAGGGAGAAGCAGGCTCCCAACCAAGCAGGGAGCCCCTCTTGGGGCTTGGTCCCAGGACCCTGGGATCATGACGTCAGCCGAAGGCAGATGCTTAACCGACTGAGCCACCCAGGTGCCCCTTCTTGCTCCTTATTAATCACACAATGTGCAAACTTCCAGAAGAGGCAAGCTCCCTTCTGGTTGTGCCCTACTTGGTGATTCAGACTGGCTCCTTTATCTTTGTACCCAGGAAATCACAAAGAGTATTATATAGTCACAGTGACCTTAACAAGCTGAAGTATTGGGCCTTCTCCCATAGGGTCAAGGATGGTGTGTCAGGATGGCAGTGGGGCTCAGGACTGACTCAGTCTGAGAGGTAGAAGGTTGCTTTCAGAGCCAAGTTTTAGGGTTACCTCTCTTTTCTCCCACTGGCTGACAAAAGTATATGAACTCTCCAAATACATTCACTCTCTGTGCATCCCAAGTATTCCAAACCCCTGGTTCTCCTCAATCAGGCACAGATAGTTTACAAGTTTCCAAAGCCTGCTTTAATGCGATATTGCTGTAGTTTCTTCAACTGATACCACTTTCCCCAGAATCTATTTATTTAAAAAATATATATTTATTTATTATTGAGAAAGAGAAAAAGAGAGCGGGGGGGGGGGGGCAGAAGGAGAGAGCATTCGAGCAGACTCTCGCTGAGGGTAGAGCCTGACCCAGGGCTCCATCTCGTGAGCCATGAGATCAGGACCTGAGCGGAAATCAAGAGTTGGATGCTTAACTGACTGAGCCACCCCCGCACCCTGGAATCTACTTCTTTTATCCCAGTGACATACGCACTCACATGCTTCCTGGAAGGACCGGAAGCCATAACAAGGCTGAAACCCTGGGCATGTGAGGAGGGTTCTCTTTAAAGAAACAGAAGCCACCTGTTACAGGCTATCCACTGGGCTAGGGCTGAAGCCAGTGCCCGGGACAGGGGGGCCAGTGAGCAAACGGCTGGATAGGAACAGTCAGAAAACATGGCTGAAAACCCGATGATAAGGAACAGCTAACCTCTGCCAAGGACTTCAATCTACCGAGTTCCCTGAGGAGCACTTAACATGCTTCCTTTCATTTAATCCTCATTTAAATAGTATAAAGTGGGTACTCTTGTTATCCCCAATTTATAGGTAAGGAAGCTAATGCTGAAGATGGATGTGTCGAGGCCAAGGTGGCACGAATGGCAGAAAAGGACTCCAAAGCCAGGGTGCTTAACCCCTACAGTCTGCTGCCTCCCCAGGATATTAACTACCTCCCCATCATAAGGCCCATTCAGTTTGACCATCATAAGAGTTTTCTCCAATCACCCACTCAGTGACCCAAATGAATCACATCCAACCTAAAATTGGAGGGGTTTTTTCGGGGGGGGGATATTTATTTATTTATTTTAAGTAGTCTCTACACTCAACGTGGGGCTCAAACTCACGACCCCAAGATCGAGAGTCGTATGCTCTACTGACAGAGCCAGCCAGGTGCCCCCCTTCCCACCCCCCGCAACCTAAAATTGTTGTTCAAGGATCAGTAAGCAGGAAAGGTGATGTTTCAGAGCAGCTGGTGGAAAGGAACCACTCACTTATGTGGCCCAGGGTTTATGTTAGCCAAGTCTCACTCTGGAGCCAAACACCTGATGGGTAGTACCAGAGGGCTGTGTCCGCCAGTCACCCCTGATGTATAAGGTCTTAATAGGCTACTTTTTGCCAACATGTACTGAAATGTCGAGTACCATCCTTGCACCCAATGTAAAGAGAATGTCACGACGATATAAGCAAACATAAGCTCTTCCATCAAATAGATGAGAAATGATAGCAGCTCTCATGTCGTAGATCATTACAGTTGCCGCTGGGTAGCTAAGGGCTTCAGATCCAATGGCTAGATGTACCACTCTCAGGAGCGAGAGTTAACTGAGTATTGCACCGATGGTTTTCAGGTGGGCCTTGGGCTCTCAGGTCTATTAGAGGAGGTACCGGGGATCCAATGCCAATGAAAACCTTAGGATTTACCCCCACTGAAAGGCACGGAGCATGCTTCCAGGTAAAACTCATAAGACAGGAATGAAGGCAAATAAGGGGAGTGTTTGCCACCCCATGTCCTCTGGTTTGGAGAGACCGTGCTGGACACCAGGAGAAAAAGGATTTTGCTAACATCGTATGGCTCTGCAGCATGTCTTCACCCTGTCCTGTTCAAAAAGGCATCCGAGTTCTTCTGCTCCTTCCACCCCTGCTCAGCTATAGTCTCCCCACGAGCTCGTGGGGGTCAGAGCACATCAAGTTATGACAGGAACTTCCAGCAGAAGCAGGCAGCGGGGGCCCATGCACAGAGCCATGTGAACCACAGTGACAGGCTCATTTAGAAACAAATTAGGGGTTAAGTAAAAAGTGCATGACGAAGGCAAAACCGAGTTTCCCTTTCCCCCTTCCTGTCGGTTAGAATTAGAAAGTGCCTATGAGCAGCGTGTGTCAAGAATATGAACGTGAGATGTCATTTCAGCTGCCTCTAATTGAAGCCAGGATAAATGGAGTGGAAAGGCAGCGTCTAATCCAATCAAAACATGAAAAAGGTATTTTGACATGTAAATTACAAACTTCCTGTGTATTTTGTCTCCCCAATTACACCCTCCCCTGTCATGTTTTTTTAAATTATATCTTAATCTCCCAGTCTCCTAATAATTATGTCATCATTCTTGGGCCCTGAACACTGTGTAATGGTATTTTATGGGATATGCCACTCATTATTAACTAAACTCACTCTCTGTCCCCAGTGATACCATATCTCATGGTGTTCAAATATGCCTGGTGTCAGCTCCTGCTTTGTAAATGCTACAGCGGTTCCACTCTCTCTGCTTCACGATTACACGGAAGTGAGTTTGTGAAGCACTTTTGGACAGTTAATCCGACTCATCAGTATTTTATGTGGGGACACCCGACACCTTTCTTGTTTTTAATAGGATGGGCGATGGGTTTAAAATATAAATCTCTTATCATCGGGGCTCATTAAAATAGTACCACGCACAGAGATTTTACTGTGGCTCTTAATGAAATAGCCAATATTGAGATCACAACAAGAAGTCAGATAGCAAAGAAAAATGACAGCTGGAGACGCAGAGAGCGGTTCTGTGCTGGCGGAAGGTGCTGGAAATCCTCCTACAAATCGCCTCTGAGCAGAAGAAAGTCTGAAAGATCAACTGGCCAGGCCCCTGGATTTACGGGTGAGAAGAGTGCCAGCAACCACATAAGAGCTCTCTGCTTCTCCGTTCATTGGAGGCAGAAACAGAAAGAGGGCCCCAGGGCGCCAACTGGCCTACACTGGGGTCCCGTCAGCCCCTGCCCCAGAGCCCCAGGAGTGACATTTGAAAGCCAGTTCAGTGTCTCTGGGGCCACTGCTGAAGCACAAATGAGGTGTCTCTGAGGAAGGCACCAAAGGCTTGGGCCAGGACAGTAAGAGACCACGGAGCAGCAGGTAAAACCAAAGTCACCGCTGAACAGTCTTCACTGCCAAGGGGCTCTGATTTCCTCAAATGCTTTCTCTGAAAGGCCATCTTATATTAAAGGGTTTATTCACCCGGGGCCCCTGGGTGGTACAGCTGATTAAGCAGCCGACTCCTGGTTTCCACTCAGGTCATGATCTCAGGGTCATGAGATCCAGCCCTGCATCAGGCTCTTCGCTCAGTGTGGAGTCTGCTTGGGACTCCCTCTCTCCCTCTTCCTCTGCCCCGCCCCCTGCGTTCTAGCAGTCTCTCTCTCTCAAATAAATAAATAATTTTTTAAAGGGGGGGACGCTTATTTACCCTTAGAGCAAGCGAAGCAAGAATAAGAAGTGGGTTCAGAAGGATGACGTTCTACTCCTGGATGTGCTCATTTAAGTTCTTGCCCTCGGGACAGTCACTGGGCTTCCCTGGCTCCGTCTCAGGATGCTTACCTGCAGAACAGGCAATAACACCGTCACTTCTACCAGGGCAAATGCCAGCTGACTTCATTCCTTATACATGCCATGCTTTCCATCTGCACTGGGGCGTCTGGGTGGCTCAGTCTGTTGAGCGTCCGACTCTTGGTTTCAGCTCAGGTCGTGATCTCTGGGTTGTGAGTTCGAGCCCATCAGGTTCCGCGCTGGGCATGGAGCCTGCCTAAGATTCTTTCTCTCCTTCTCCCTCTGCCCTTCCACCCCCATCCATGCACACAGCACTCTCTCAAAAAAAAAAAAAGAAAGTAAATAAAAATAAAAACTACATAACCAACACAGCAGAACATACCGTCACTATGTTGTACACCAGAAACTAATGTAACACTGTTGCCAACTATATAAATAAATAAATAAATAAATAAATAAATAAATAAATAAATAAAGAAGGAAGGAAGGAAGGAAGGAAGGAAGGAAGGAAGGATGGATTGGTAGCCACCCCCCCAAAAAAAAACTAAATTGCCAAAACTAGAATATTACATAGTCAAGGATAGTCAAGAACCCTGGTCTGGGCCCCTGTTCTGCCATTCATTAGCCCCCTGACCTCAGTTTCTCCTTTTTAAAAAATAGGTCTAATAACATACCTCCCAGAGTTAAAATGAGGTAACGCGGGACTGCTTTACCAGGTGCAAGATGGTCAAAACCTATCACTTGCTCGTGGGCAGGTTGTTGAGACCACATCGTTTACCACTTTGCATCTTTCGGTTAAACCTAACAATCAGCCTTGAACCACCGGGATAGCCAGCAACAACAGACACGCCCAGAAATGTTCCATTTAGAGCGCCCTCCGACAAATCCCTCTGAACAGGAATGAAGCAGGTGGTTCTTTTTCATTTAAATCTGTGAGTACAGGAGGGCTTCAGGGGCAGCCTTGCCCACCCACGTACACAGGTGTGGAAGGGAGGTTTTGGAGACCAGCAGACAGGTAACAGCTCCCCTCTTTACGCTTCTTCGAGAAATGCAGAAATCATAAAGACACGCTATCTGTCCCTAAGTCCAGAAGCAGAAATAAGAGCTGCAGGAAAATTACCCCTAATTCAAAACATAAAGTGAGAAGTATTCTGCAGGAGTTGCCAACAAGGCTCCAGGAAGATATTTTAGTGCAATCCTAACCTTCGTTGTATTGGAAAGTTATCAAAGAAGGAAATGGAAGCCTATCTCAGTAGGACAATAATTCAAAGAAAGAAAGAACAGTGGCTAAAATGAATCCTCCCATGTTTTAAAAATGGCAGATACAGAAGTTTGAACCACAAATAGTGGTCTTACCATCTTGGAGGGTGTTATATAAATGGGCCAGCGATAACCTCTTTGTATTATCCTAAAATTGTCCCCAGGCTCTTTACTTCTTTGAATCAGGCTAGAACTGTTAGCCCAAAGCCTGCAGGCACCAAATTCAAGTTCTTCACATCCAGCTGCTTTAAATACAGTCCAAATAAACACACCTTTAGCCATCTAGAGCCCACCTATTCTGCATACCCCACAGAACTGCATCTTCCAACCATAGATAAGAAAAGACCCACCCTTACTGCCTTTCAAACTCTCAGACCTACAGACTCCCCGCCTAGCTGCTAAGCAACATCACCTAGACATGTAAGGCCCCTCTCTCATTCCCCTCTCCCCTGGGAGGTTCCTTGCCCTATTCCCCTCTAGGGTGGTGACTTCACACCAGACTCTGGAAGGTCTCTTGCTGGGAGAAATCTCCCCTCTGACACAACCCTGTCCAAGCACTACCTAATAAAGTGTGTTGTATGTTACTGCCTGTCCTGATCCTGTTTTCTCCTTGATCAGCCCTGAAATCCTCACACTTGCCACAGAGAGTTTCTTAGTCTGTTTGGACGGCTCTGACAGAATACCATAGACTGGGGGTGCCTGGATAGCTCACTCGGTTAGGCGTCTGACTCTTGATTTTGGCTCAGATCATATCTCAAGGTCGTCAGATCAAGCCCATGTCAGGCACTGTGCTTAGTAGGGAGTCTGCTTAAGGTTTTCCTCTCCTCTGCCCCCCCCTTTAAAAATAAATACATAAATTTTTAAAAAATATACCGTAGACTGAGTGGCTTACAAATGACAGACATTTATTTTTCACAGTTCTGGAGGCTGGAAGTCCAAGATCAAAGCACCGGCAGATCCAGTGTCTGGTGAGGGACCACTTCCTGGTTCATAGATGGCTGTCCTCTCATGTGTCCTCACGTGGCCGGATGCAGCTCTCTAGGGTCACTTGTATAAGGTCTCTAATTCCCACCAAAAGTCACCACCGCCAAACACCAACACATTGGGGATTAGGTTTCAACATAGGAATTTTGGCAGGGGCGGGGCGGGACACAAACATTCAGTCAATAGTGGAGGGAAACCACCATCTAATGGAACCAAGACTGGACCTGGAATCACAATCAGAATGTGAATCCCAGCTCCAACCATGGACCTTCTCTGTGGACTCAGGTCAGTTACTCATCCTTTTGAGTTTCCCATTGCCTCCTTGTGAAGTGAAGATGCCTGCCTCACAGTGTCACTGTGGCCAGGACACTGTTAATGCCTGAGGGGCAGCCGGAGGAAGAGCTCACCAGGGCATCAGCAAACCATGATGCATCTTCCTGTGTGTGCTAGCGAAATTCCAGTGTTGGATCCACAGAGAAATAATGTCTGAGGTAACAGTATCTAGTCCCTTAATGAGGAGAGGCTATCCATAGAGATTAGGAAGGAACTACCTTCACAGCTGGGGCAACACCACATTGGAGCCTGCCTGCTCCAGTCCCATAAAGATGACCAGCCACCAGTGGGCCTGAACAGTGATGCCATCTTCCCTACTTCTCAAGGGGAGTCTCCTATTCCTAAGGCTGGTATCTGTTCATCTAGGAGCCTAGGTGAAACTGGGGCCCCACAGGTGACCAGTTAGCTCCTCTGGTTTCTGGCTCCCATTTCAAGGTGAGTAGAGCAGTGACATGCTCCTATCAAGGGCAGACCTGAACCTGAGGTTTGCTGGCTACTGACCATGTTAGTCAGCTCATAACCTCCTCCACCTTGTTCCTGGTAACCCGGGTGACCATTGCCTAGACATCCCTGTATGTCAGCACATTCCATGCTACAGATCAAGCCTTGCCAGGGAACACAGTTTTAACCGTGTGTCTTGCTTCAAGATTTGTGACGTCCGAGAGATCTTTCTGTGATGAAAATGTTCTATATCTGTGCTATCCAATATGGTAGACACTAGCCACACTGAGGACTTGAAATGTGACTGGTGTGACTGAGGGACTGAATTTTTCATTGTATTTAATTTTATTTGGTTTAAACAGTCCTACGTAGCCAGGGACTACCAAGGGGACAACACAGTTCTAGAGTTTGTATGTTTGGATGCTCCCATGCAATTCTCCAACTCCAGCTAGTTTTCCTTGCTTTCTCACACCCCAGCTAACTTTCTCTCACGTCTTAGAGCTCTCAGACTGGGAGCTTAACTACCACAATTTAGTTATCACTTTTTCTACTAGACATGCATTTCCAAGGTCATTAGTGCATCACGAGCTATGGATGGAAGCCTTGAATGAGCATACATTGGGTACATCGAACTGCCTGTATGCAAAGCCCAGCAAGTTTAAGGAACAGGGATCCAGCCCTAAGAAAACCTGCCTTGGAAAATGGACAATGGGTTTTGATCATGGTGATGGTGCTGGAGGTGGGGAAGAGAAGCCAGATTCTGGGTATATCTTGAAAGCAACGTCAATAGGCTTTGAATTGGCTTGAATGTGGTGAACACAAGAGATGATGGCATGGAGGAATCAAAGGGGACCCTGGTAGTTTGAGCCTGCAGGAGAGAGCCAGCCCTACCAGAGATTGGACAATGGAGAGAAATATAGAAAATGGCTCAAACTTTGTGTGGCTCCCAAGCCCCTGAGCCCTACCTAATGTTATCTACCGATTCTCCAGACACAACCACTCCCCAGGCTGCTTTTTTTCACAGCCCTGAGAACTTGCTCTGCTCATTACAGTCCTGAGGCTTTTTCTCATGTCTACACCCTACACACACCCTGGAAAGCCCTGTCTTCATTTTCATCCTACATTATTCAAGGACAGGCTTCCTAGTGAATCACTTTGTCTCTAATCTTGACCTCTTCTAATGCTCCCATCCACTGACATTGTTCTTCCCGTTTTACTCATTGATATCATTTTTCTGCCTAAAACCCTGTGATGAGCTGCAGAAAATACATTCTAGCATGCCATATGTACAAAACAAGTCCCAAACTCATTAGTACCCTCTATGAAACATTCCCTAGGCAAACTAAGGAATTAATGACCCCCTTCTATGATACTTCTGTAGCTTACTTCACTTCCCACACTACATTATTTTCTCTAAATCCCTGTGATTCTTAAACCCTGACCCTGATACATGGTAGATAATCAATAGATATTTATTGAAACATTAAATCCTCCATTTAGAATTTTACAGCCTTTCAATAGCTTTATTTGTCTTAGCCCCATCTCCTGGATGGTATAATCCAGAAGTTGCAAATGTAAATATCTATAGGATCCAATTAGGGGAGGCAAATAAATAAACACAGTGAGGTACATACAATAGGGAATAGTGGGGCTTGTGGTAAAGCACACATGCCTATGTAAAAGTATTCTAATGAGAAAATAATTACTGTGTTAGCCAAACAAAATATTCTGCAGTAGATCTGATCTGCAGGCAGGGTAGCTCCCTGAACCAGCAGATCACCACTTCTGCTCTAAGTTTTAATGTAATAAAGAATCATTCCCACTGGTATGGAATTTTTGTGTTTTGTAAAGTTACTTGTAACTTATAGGGCAATGGGGATAAGTAAATAGAGAACTCCTCAGGAGAAATTAGCGTGAGATATCCACAAGAAGTAGTTGAGAGCTCCTGATTCCCCTGCTGACCCTTCCATCAGCCCCCTTGCTGGAGGAGTGGCCTTGCTGTTGAGTTCATCCCTTTTTCCCCAGCACAATGTCTGGTATCAAGTACAGGCTCAACAAACACAGGTCGAATTAATGAATAAATAACTAGTGCAATGGCTCTCACTCCCTTTTCAGCTCTGAACCATTCTTGAAGCTACTCTCCCTGCCAACACTGTGGGGGCAACAAAGACTCACCAGTGCCATGGTGGCCTTGGAGGCAGCTACCAGAGGGCAAGAGGCTGGGCTTAAAAAAAAAAAACAGCACGTGGACAGAAAGAACCCAATGTCCATCCCCAGTAATACATAACAAGCACTAGCCACGTATTTCCCGAGTGCATGGGAGGCAGCGGCCACTTCCTGGGTCTGCAGTGAAGAGCACAGACAGGCAGAGGAAGTGGTGAAAGAGGATGCTCCAGTTAGAACCAGAACCCTGAGCACCTAATGACCGAGAGGTTGAACAACCTGCGATTGGTAATTTACACCCTGATGAAGGGAGTGAAGGTGGTGGAACGCCTCAATGGTGAGACAAGAGAATCCAGACAGGACATGAAGGGACATGTGCCCTGGGTAAGTCCCTAGGGAAGAGGGATTGGGAGCTGAGGCCAGAACTGCACTGAGTATTGAATATCGCTCATAGGGCTTAACTGACTTACGTTAACTGAAAGATAGAAGATACAGAACGCACTCAGTACCTACACTTTGACTCTCAAAACAATACCCTTAATACTTCATACAAATGGGGTTCATGATTTACCCAAATCTACAAGTTTCTCCACAATCTTTACCTGGGTACCCAATTGGCAGCTGAATGAACAGGGGGCATGCCCTCTGTCCTGCCATGTCTTAGAACCACTCCTTCTCCGTGGTATCGCTTTCAGAGCTTGTTTGGTTTTGGAAGTGAAATCTTCAAATGAAACTCCATGAAAAGAGAGGCAAGCTACAGCTCTCTGTGGAAGAAGTACCAGGGGCTGTGATCAACACACTCTCTCTGCCTCGCCTTCCCCATTCTCCATTCTTCTGCCCCCAACCTAGGCAGCCCCAGGAAGCTCTGAGAGGCCCCCCACCCTTTTAAGATTTGCTCCCGAGACTCCTCCATCCACAGCTGTGCTTTGTACGCCATGGGCTTTCTCATCCACAATCAGTGGCTTTCCAGGTGCCTCTATCTAGGATGTCTGATTTTAGCCAATCAGAAATAAGGTTTCTGAAACTGACCTAATCTCTCTCCACCTGGGAATTCCAGATCTTCCCCTACCCACTCCTGAAGCGAGCTAGCTGCCAATCAAGCCTCTCCGGTATTCAGAGTATTTCAAAAGCATTCTCTCATTTGAGCACTATCTAATTATCTAATTAGTCTCTCCTAATGGGATATGAGGGAAAGAGCTGGCATCCGCATTCCCACTCAGCGGGAGGAAAGACCTCTCCAGGAGGAGACGCTACCTGGAGTCCGTGCCCATTCCTCTGTCTCATCTATAATTCAAGGCAGCCTCGGGACTCAGGAAGCTGTGTGTCTAGGTTGCCTCGCTCTGTGCCTAGCTGTGCACTTTAAAGAAGTAAACCTTCCCATACACCACCACTCCCAGCCTTACACCCCCTCCCATCACACAGCTCTACCCAACATGGAAATCAAGCTACCAGCACCTTGCCTTGGCCAATAATCCATGCCTAAATTCTTATTCCCCTGCCCCACCTCAAATTATTTTTCCTGACTTGTGCCTGACATTGGTTTCCTCAAATCCCACCACTTCCTACATCTCAGGGCTCGCACCCTCTCCCTGCAGCTTTAAGCCCTGGATCCTCTCATGTTGACCTTGGTTTCTCTTAGTGGTGATGATTTAATGATCTGCCTGCACTACTCAGATTATGAATGAAGTTGCCATTCAGGTAGTCCTAAGGGCCTCCAGTGGATGTGCCCTGCCCCTAGCGCCCCACCTGGCTAGAACTCCTCTAAGATGTCAACCTCCTCCAAGGGGACAGACACACCTTCCCAAAGCCCACTTTAGCCTTATGCCCTCAGTATTTATCAAGGGTATAGGAGTAAGGTTAGAAATATGCCTTTCAAACTGCTGTTGCAAACACCACTCTTAGTAAATATATAATATATAATAAAAAGTTAGTCTCTCAGCTAATGTCTTCTTTTAACAGATGAATAAAGCATTGCTTATTATGTATTGATTTTTTTACTGTCTCAATGTTTTAAAAGAATTTAAGGAAGCTTCTGATGATGCACGCGATATATCTAGATAAAAATAATGTGAAATTAATAAAAATAATGAAGGGAAAATAAGAAATAGTGGTCAAGAGTTGGTATAGTTCGCAAAATGCGGGCGGTGAAATTTTATGCATTTGAGATGGCTGAGTATCAAAACACCAAAGAATCAGTGTTGAGGAGGAGAAAAGAAATACCCCACATGTCATATGGGAAGAACAATAGCATGGTCCTCTCCAAAAGGCTCAACCATATGTTGGATAATGCACATAGTTCTCAACAACATCATTATAGGAAATCGGCCAGTGAGGTTCAAGGAGTTGTTTCTCACGATGCCCTAAGAGAAGGCATAGGCGTGCTATGCCGGAGTGCATTTCAGGGTCAATTCTGTCCATGGCCCATGGAAGCAGTTCTCCAACAGTGTGTTCTTCATCTACTTGGAAACTCTGTTGTTTGGTACATATTTAGAAATGTTGTTCTTTTGGGGTGGTCATTGTTTTATCAGTATGAAATGACCCTTTATCTCTGATATCTAATATTACCTTAGCCACTCCACCTGTTTTGTTTAACTGGTGCTAGCATGGTATACCTTCTGCCATCCTTTCACTCTGCTAATAGTATAAGAACTTTACAACAAAACAATTCCATGTCTCCATTTGTACTAGTGTTATTATACATTACACTTCCACATATGTTATAAACCTCACAATATATTTTTATTTTTCTCTTAAACACTTATCTTTTAAAAACATTTCTATAATAAGAAAGAGACAATCTGTTATATTTGCCCACATAGTTACCAATTCCAAGCCTCTTTGTTCCTTTGTGTAGATCCAGACTTCCTTGTCGTATCACTTTCCTTCTGCCTGTAAGATGTTCTTTAACATTTCATGTTATGCTACTGATGAATTGTTTTAGTGTTTTGTGTCTAAAAAAGTTCTGATTTCATCTTCGTTTTTGAAAGCAATTTTGCTGGCATAACTGATTTTTTGCTTTAACTATTTTGACACCACTGCTCTTCCATCTTCCGACTTGCTTTATTCTTTTTGTGTGTGTGTGTTTTATTTTTTTTATTTTTTATTTTTCTTTTAGGGTAGGTCGTTAGTCTTTTATTTTTTTAATAATTTTTTATTATGTTATGTTAATCACCATACAGTATATCCTTAGTTTTTGATGTAGTGTTCCATGATTCATTATTTGCGTATAACACCCAGAGCTCCATGCAAAACGTGCCCTCCTTAATACCCATCACTGGCCTATCCCAATCCCCCACCCCCCTCCCCTCTGAAGCCCTCCGTTTGTTTCCCAGAGTTCATAGTCTCTCATGATTCATTCCCCCTTCTGTTTACCCCCTCTTCATTCTTTCCTTCCTCCTCCTACCGATCTTCCTGCTATTTCTTATGTTCCATAAATGAATGAAACAATATGATAATTGTCTTTCTCTGCTTGACTTATTTCACGTAGCATAATCTCCTCCAGTCCTGTCCATGTTGCTGCAAATGTTGGGTAATTGTTCTTTTTGATGGCTGAGTAATATTCCATTGTATATATGGACATCTTCTTAATCCAGTCATCTGTTGAAGGGCATCTTGGCTCCTTCCATGATTTAGCTATTGTGGACAATGCTGCTATGAACATTGGGGTGCATATGGCCCTTCTCTTCACTATGTCTGTATCTTTGGGGTAAATACCCAGTAGTGCAATGGCTGGGTCATAGGGTAGCTCAATTTTTAACTTTTTAAGGGACCTCCACACTGATTTCCAAAGTGGCTGTACCAATTTGCATTCCCACCAACAGTGTAAGAGGGATCCCCTTTCTCCACATCCTCTCCAACATTTGTTGTTTCTTGCCTTGTCAATTTTTGCCATTCTAACTGGTCTAAGGCAGTATCTCAATGTGGTTTTGATTCGAATTTCCCTGATGGCTAATGATTTTGAACATTTTTTCATGTGTCTGTTAGCCATTTGTATGTCTTCATTGGAAAAGTGTCTGTTCATATCTTCTGCCCATTTTTTGATTTGATTATTTGTTTCTCATGTATTGAGTTTGAGAAGTTCTTTGTAGATCTTGGATACCAATCTTTTATCTGTAGTGTCATTTGCAAATATCTTCTCCCATTCCATGGGCTTCCTCTTAGTTTTTTTGACTGTTTCTTTGGCTGTGCAGAAGCTTTTTATCTTGATGAAGTCCCACAAGTTCATTTTTTCTTTTGTTTCTCTTGCCTTTGGAGATGTGTCATGAAAAAAGTTGCTGTGGCCGATGTCAAAGAGGTTGCTGCCTATGTTCTCCTCTAGAATTTTGATGGATTCCTGTCTCACATCGAGGTCTTTCATCCATTTGGAGTTTATCTTTGTGTATGGTGTGAGAGATTGGTCAAGTTTCATTCTTTTGCATGTAGCTGTCCAATTTTCCCAGCACCATTTATTGAAGAGACTGTCTTTTTGCCACTGGATATTTTTTCCTGCTTTGTCAAAGATTAGTTGCCCAAAGAGCTGAGGGTCCATTTCTGGGTTCTCTATTCTGTTCCATTGGTCTATGTGTCTGTTTTTGTGCCAGTACCATGCTGTCTTTGTGATCACAGCTTTGTAGTACAGCTTGAAATCCAGCACTGTGATGCCCCCAGCTTTGTTTTTCCTTTTCAACAATTCCTTGGTGATTCGGGGCCTTTTCTGGTTCCACACAAATTTAAGGGCTATTTGTTCCAACTTGCTCTATTCTTGATGAAGAATCTGCTGTCATCCTTAACTCTGCTGACCTGTATGCAGTGTGTCTTCTTACTCTGACCTAGACTTTTTATTACTGGTTTTGAGCAATTTGATTATGATGGACTTTGGTGTCATTTTCTCCATGCGGCTTTTGCTTGAGGGTTTCCTGAGATTCTTGGATCTGTCAGTTTAGAACTGTCATCACATTTAGGAAATTTGGAACTCTTGATTCCTCCAAGATCTTTGTTGTTCCCTCCCCATCCAATTACATGTATACCATTTGGATTTGTCCCCAAACAAACTGATGTTCACTTTTTTCCCCAGTCTTTTAGATGATTCTGTTTCATTTTGAATAGTTGCTCTTGGTATGTCTTCAAGTTCATGATTTTTTTCTTCTTTGATGTCTAATGTGTTGGTATCCCATCCAGTGTATTTTTCTTTATTTCATACTTTACAGAACTTTTTTAAAAATATATTTTATATGTTCAGTCTTTCTTCTAGCTTCTTGGACATATGAAATATAATTGTAACCATTAAATGCCCTTGTCTAGGAAGTCTACCATCTGTGCTATTTCTGTATCAGTTTTGATTGATTTTTTTCCACCTCATTATGGTTCAGATATTTCTGCTTCTTTGTATGACTGGTAATTTTTGAGTGGATACAGAACAGTATGAATTTTATTAGTTTAGTGCTGGATTTTTTTTTAGCATAAACATTCTTGAACTCTGCTCTGGTATGCAGTTAAGTTACTTAAAAAATAGCTTAATTCTTTTATGTCTTGCTTTTCAGCTTTGTTAGCTCAAAAAAGCATTTAGTGTGGGGCTATTTTTCCCCACTTACTTCGGACATACTGAATAAGACAAAATACTTCTGAATACTATATATTATGCCCAGTGAATTATGAGGTTTTCCACTCTGGCTGGTAGTAAAAGGAATTGTTCTGGGCGCTGTGGGAGTCCTGGGGGTTATTAGTTCTAATCCTTTTGGGTTCTGTCTTTCCAAAGCCTCAGGTAATTTCCTCACACACATGTGCTAATCAATCACAACTGTAGACTCAAGGGGGACTCACTACAGATATCCAGAGTATTCTCTCTCTTTCTCTTTCTCTCTCCCTCAGTACAGATATCCAGAGTATATTCTCTCCACACACACACCTCTATCTCTTCCTCTTCTCTCTCTCACTGGCTTTGTCCTGTCTTGTACTCTACCTTTAGCTGCCCC
This sequence comes from Ursus maritimus, assembly GCF_017311325.1. NCBI lineage: Eukaryota > Metazoa > Chordata > Mammalia > Carnivora > Ursidae > Ursus > Ursus maritimus. Next base: position 10,644,679 of record NW_024425230.1, on the reverse strand, counting down.
GGCCTCTCTGAGTCCCCATCGCCATCTTCTCAACTCAGGAAGCCCTCAGATCATTACCTGGATTTCCCCTTCCTCAGTACAGCCTGGAAACTCTTTCAGGCAGTAAGTGGGGGCAGTTCCAGGATTCACCCAGTCTGTTTCCCTTCTTTCAGGGACCCCTGTCCACTGCCTGAACCCAATGTCTTGAAAACCATCATTTCACATATTTTGTCTGGGGTTTTTTTGTAGTTATTTCAGGTAAATCTGGTCCATGTTACTTCACCTCGGCCAGGAGCAGAAATCCTGGTGTCTTGTTCTTGATGCATAAAGATGAAATCAGACATCTGATTTCCATTCCACCAGCCAGCAAGAAGCGCCTCACCAAGCTCTGCACTCAGCTGCAGTGGTCTTCTTATAACCTCTGGCTTTTCTGGTTAATTATGTCCTCCTCTCTTGCTTGGTTGGGTCTTGCCCTATTACTCTCTTTTCTTCCTTCTCTCCTTTCCTACATTTTTTCTTTTCTCTCTGGATTTTTCCCTTTGTGTCATCTTTCTCCTTCTCTCTCTTCTCCTTTCAGACATCCAGCAAACCTTCCCTGCCACTAGGTGACCGGCTCTAAGCTCGTCTCCAGGGGTCAGGGATGAATGAATAAGACAAGCTCTGGTCTTCAGTGAGCATTTAATTCTATTCTTTAAAATCAGGTCTGAAACCAATTAGGGGGTTAAAAACACTATCATTCAGCTTAGTGCAATAGATAGTACACTCTGGAACCAGATGATGTCACACCTCATTATTTGACTTTAAGCAAGCCCCTTGACTCTCAGTTTCCATGGTCAGAAATTTCTAATTTCTAATTTCTCACAAGACTGCGGTAAAGACTGAATGAGCTTGTGTTTGGGAAGTGCTCCTCACTGTTCTTGGTACATAGTAGGTATTCAATAAATACTGGTTTTTCTTTCCCTCTTCTGTCTTTTCCAAGAAAACAATGCTCTTTATAAACCCATGTTCTTTCCATTATATGGAAACAATGAAAAGTCATATAGGCCTAAATTCATGGTTGGTTCCATGACCATGAGTCTAAGTCCTATGTACACTGAGTGCTCGGATAGAATAATGCAATTACCAGAGAGTTAAAAAGTAAAGCCAGTCATTTAAGGTGAGAGGTTAAATCCAGTTCACGTGACTCCACTTTGGCCAGAAGTGCAGGTTTCCCCTCAGAGTTAGCCCTTTCCCTGCCCCTCACATGGTGTGACACCATCACTAGGACTCATGACTGTTGGTTTCAGGAATGCAACCGAAAAGCAGCAGCCTGAGGATGTTAGTCACGTGCCTTTGACAAACTGGTAACCTGAGGCATTTCTTTATTTATCAGGTTCATTTAAAGCTACTATTCAAGAGAGCGCCAACGTGAGAGGAAATGAGGGAGGAAAGATTCTAACCAAAGCATGAAAAATGCCCCAAGTTGAGACGCATTTTTTTTTTTTTTTTAATTCTGGAGAAACTGACCTTACGCTAACCTGCTATAAAGAGAGAAGCCAATCAGGCAGATTCCCAGGCCACGAAAGTTGCCACAGCAAAAGAGCCTAGGTCGGTAAAGGGAGGGCTTCAAAATATTGTCATGGTATCCCAAGGCAATGAGGATGTAAGTTGAAGTTTAAAGTCATGGTCTGCCTGCCCTATTTTCCCCCACAATTCCCTGCTTCCCTTCCTTCTACCATGGTCTGTTAGTCTCACTTTCCAAACGGGCCACTCACCTTTAAGCCTTTGCTCTTGCTCTCTCCCCATTGCCTGGAGCACCCCTCCTGCCTCTTCACTAGGTCAGCCCTGGTTCCTCGTTTTTTGTTGTTGCTGTTTTTTTAAGATTTTATTTATTCATTTGACACAGAGAGAGAGAACACAAGCAGGGGGACCGGCAGGCAGAGGGAGAAGCAGGCTCCCCGCTGAGCAGGGAGCCCGATGCGGGACTTAATTCCAGGACCCTGGGATCAGGGCCCAAGCCAAAGGCAGCTGCTTAACCAACTGAGCCACCCAGGCGCCCAGTCCTGGTTCCTCTTTAAGCCCCAAGCACAAAGCTCCTCTCCAGGAAACTTCCTGACTCCCTCACTTTTGCCCTCCAGGCTCCATTAAGTCTTCCCAGGGCTGCGGCCACTATAAAGTAGAAAAGGAAAGACTAGCACAGGCCACGAAGGCAAATTTATCCAGCAGTTTCGTTCAGCTTCTATGGAAAGATGGAATGAAGTCGTTTGAGGTGCTAATCCCGAAAAGGATTCTGAACCACAGAGAGATTTTCCCATGGGATCAGAGTCTAGCCTCTACTTAGCAGTTTCACAATGGGGGAGTGGCTGGAATGAAATCCGCGTCTGAAATGCCGGGTGTTAGGCGACACACGCAGGCAAAATATTACGGTTATACATAATAAAGTGGCCCCTGCTGAGTGCAACGCATACACCGATGCACAGGAAAAACGCCTTTTACAACCCCCGTTAACAGGCACCTCCTCTTCTCTGTCCCCCGCTTTCATGACAGGTCAAACACAGCTACCAGAAAACCGCACGGCAACATGACAAACATCATCACGGTTAAGAAGCCATTTTTCCTTTTTGTTCTGGGGGTACAGAGATCTCACTGCAGGAAAACAGAGCCCGTGTGATTTGGTGTAAATTCGTACACGTGCATACGGAAAGAGCCACGGGCAGGAGCTCATTGTGCAGACAGATCACTTGCTCAACCAATTAGGTGAGAGGAGAAATCAGAACAACCAATTACTTCACCTCATGTAGCCTAAGTCGTTCCTTCCCTCCCAAACCCATTTTCAGGACGAAGACCACCCTGACGGCACGCAAGCCAATACTTCACGGGGGCACCTACTGTACAGCTCGTCGTTCACGGCCGGAGTTGGACTCTTTCTCGGGACGCATCCTTCCGCCCATCAAGCACCTTATATGTAGTACACTTAGCTATTTTCTCAGAAAAAAAAATAATCGGCTGAGAAGGAGTTCTGTTTCCATTGTTCCAATAATTTTCAGGTGGGATTTTAAAACATGTTTCGCCAAGTGCTTGCTTATCATTCAAACTGGTCGTAAATTTGGGGTTATCAGTTGTGCTGGTGTGAGTGACGTCACTGAGCAATAAACAAGGAGAGGATGGTATTTTTTAAGTCTTAATAAATCCAGCAGCCTGTACACTATTGGTCGTGAAACTGGACGGAAGCCCAACACATATGCGTAGCTCCCACGTCCCAATCTATTTGCTTTATATCTTAAATAGCCCTCCCTACTTAAATGACGGTGAGAAATGGCCACCTACATTTTATGGCCAAGACAAAAGTCAAGAGAAACCCTGTTGCTTCTCTATCATCCCACTGAATGGACCAAACCTCTCACTATTGGTAAAAGGGAAGGTACATTCCCAGTATCCTGTCCAGGGCCTAATACAGAGTAGATCAAAGTAAATACTAGCTGAATAAAAGCATAAATGAATTCATAAATATACTTTGCAAAATAAACTAGCACAAAGGGTTGGAAAAATTCACCACTAAGGACCTCTTCCCAAAGTCTTTCTGTTTTACTATGACGAAAACAAACACCCTCCCAAAAATATAAGGCTATTTCAATATCTGAGAAATCTATCAATGCAATATACCACAGGAGAAAAATCATACGATCATCTCCAACTTGCAGAAATGTATCTTACCCCATTAGAAATAGAGAGGAATTTCCTTAAATTGATAAAAGAGTATATATTAAAAACCTATAGCAAACTCTGTAACTAATGGAAAAGCTATAGACATGTCCTGAGACTGGAAATAAGACCAGAAATCCCATTATTACTGCTATTGCTTAACATAGTACCAGGGGTCCTGGCCTATGCTTTAGGAGATGATATATAAGTAAAACATTAAGGATAAAAAAAACAAACTATTTGCAGGCAATATGTTCCTTACCAATTAAATACAACAGAATCAACAGATAAGCTATTAGAATCACCACGAACGTTCAGAAAGCTTCCTAAATACAAAATCACTTAAAAAAAATCTAACGGCATTTTTCTACAACAGTGATAAACAACTAGAAAACACACTTCAAGAAAAAGCCATAATAGCTGCAAAAAAAAATGCAATATATCTGGGAATTTACTTCAGGAATATACCAAATTTCTATGAAAAATATTTTTCAACTGTAACAAAGAACAGGAAAGAATATCTGAAGAAATGGAGAAAACTTCTCTGCTTTCTAGGCAACTCCAAGTCAGGGACACAGACATCAGGCACTGCTGATAGGAACATAAAATGGTGCAGCCATTCCAGGGAGCCACCAAATTAGCTATAGCTACGTCCTATGACACAGCAGTGTGGCTTTTCGGCATACATCCCGGAGACCTCATGCAAGTCCAGAAGGAGGCATGGGTAAGAACGTTCATCACAGCACTGTTTGGGACATGGAGAGTTACGGGCAATCTAGGCGTCCGCTCATGGGGGAATAGAGAAGCATAATGTGATGGATAGACTCCTCTGCGGTAACTAGCAAGAGACCAACAGTACACCCAGCAACAATGCACAATACTGAGTGGGCAGGAAAAAAAAAAAGAAAGAAACAGAAGGAGGTCAGTAACATAATCCCATCTATGTAAATTAGAAAATGTGCTCACGAACAGCAATACATACTTTCCAAGAACACGTGCTAATAAATAGACATATATAAACTACCATAGCACGGTCGTCTGAGAGAGGGTGGTGGCTGGGCACAAAAGTGAGGAATGGGCATAAGGAAAAACAATAATTAATTAAAAGAGAATCTTTATACTTACTGATGTTGACAATATGCCAGGAGATGAAGAACCTGGTCAGGTCTTGTCTTTGAATTTGTATTTTCTTATTGCTTCTATTATATAGTATTTATGCTAGAATGTTTTTTAATAAATACCCCCCCAAAATACTTTAAATTGTACCCGATTTCCTTCCAAAGAAAACAGACAAGTTGTACCAGAAAATTTCTAACTTCCTTTTCTTAAATACCGTAAAGAAAAAGTATCACCATCAGACCCTCTGCAAGAACATTTACGGCAATTTTTTTTTAAATAGTTTTCCTTAACCCACTCCAGAAAAGCTGTGAATGTTACAAATGGAATGGTAGCTATATAGAAAAGAGCAAGCGAACCAGACCAGAAGAGAGAGAATGGAGAGAGAACACAGCATAAGCTTGTGAGTAACAGAACTAAAAATGATAATTTTATCATTTCTTAACCAAATTAAAGATGTGCAAAATGGAAGGTACAGCTTGGCAGGAAGTACGGTTCTCTGAATTTGCCCGTTACTCTCGTGATCTCATATGTGCTAGTGTGACATGGATTTGAAAGTCCTTCTTAGTCGATTCACAACCTGTGTGTGTCTTTCCTTTCTTCCCCGCGGGAACCCTGCCCTGTGACAAGCTTGGAGCGCGGATTGGGGATGTTTCAGGCTTGGCTGCCTGGCGGTTCCATCTGTGTTGCTCTACTCCCATCTACTGATAAAAGGCTGCTACTTCTCCAGGAGCGCTCCTCGACGCCCTCTCCAGTGTGGACCACTACTGCAGGAGAATCTGGAGCTGTTGGAAGTCACTTGGCCTTGGAGATTATCTGCCCGTGTGTCTGTTCTGAGGGTAATTACCAGTACCCTAGTTTACTGACTGGTGAGTTACCGTTTAATTTCACTTTGACAATCAAAGAAAAGACAAGCATCACTTGAAGCCGGTTCTTCTTTTCTTGACGAGGGCTGTCAGTTTCATTAGGAAAAATAAATCACATTGTGGGGTAGTTTTCAAAGCACATTGTTACTATACATGTGCTGGTATATACCAGGGATTTTTGTTTGGGTTTGGTTCGATTGTAGGGTTTTCTGTTTGTTTTGGGGTTTTGGTTTTTGAATCACAAAGGATCCTTTTCCCACTGGCTTAAAGAGTGAGGTGTTCATGATAGCAAGTGCGGTGCTTTAAAGTAATTAAAGCATCATGGATGGGGCTCCCTGGCTGAGAGCAGAGGGGCATGGACTTGAGGGGTTCTTGAGTGCTGGGAGGATTTTTTGGGGATTCCATTAGAACGAAAAAGTGGGGAGAAACTGTATGTAATTTCACCAAATCATCCCATGAACCAGTGTTCAATTAAACATCAGTGTTTTGAGAAAGAAATTAAGACAATGTTTTTTCAGGGGTAACTCTCCCTGCCCCACAATCCAAGTTTTAAGTTTGGTCTATGAGATTAGCTCATCTGAAAGAAATTAAATGTCAATTTTATCTTGATTCATCACAGCTCTTTAATCAAAGTCGATGCATCACCTCCCCTGATTACCCCTCCATCAATGCTGACCTGGAAATCTCACACCAAGCTTCCCTGTGCAGGCTGGCTAATTAAGAACTTGGTTGTTCCACCTTTGCCTTGGAGAGAAGCGGATGGCGGGGCTGCCCCAAAGAGGTGGCCTCTTTATGGAGAAGGGTCCTGGAAAGAGGTCAGTGGTAATTACCAAGCAGCAGAACAGTCCATGTACGCGTTGGACATTATTGGTCCATAAAATGTCTGGAGATTTATAGCAGAAAACAGAAGTCGTGTGTGTTGAATGTCAAACTGAACTAAATTAGCCCAGCGTGGTGAACTGGAGAATAGTGAGCCCTGTTGGGACCGTAGGGAGGAGCCCATGCAAAGGGCTTGGCCTTGGAGGAGGGGTACATATACCCAACTCTCCACCCAACAGCTGTGTGACTTGACCAGATTACAGTAAGGTTGCATCCTCTGTTAGCCAAACAAGTTCAACTGCAGGAATCTGCTGTGAAAGGGAAAGAATTTAGATGGGAGGGGACTCTACCCACTGTCTCCCTCAGTAAGTGTCCCGGAGGAAGAGGCAGACAGCCCACGGAGCTCCGCCATCCCCAGTTCAGGTATCTCTCCAATCCAGGAGATTCTTCACTGTTTTCATATACCTAACCCTGCCGATTGCAGGTCAACCACTTTAAGTGATGTTCAGTTGAAGAAATAATGGTTTAATCCAAAGCAAGAGGGAAAACAGTTGTGTTGCACTTATGGACGGTTGCATGTGTTGGTCTCCAGTGTAGTAATTCCTTGCAGGAATATCAGGGTGACTTGTCTGTATGGACCTGTCACTTCCATGCTGACCCCGGGACCCAGCCCCCATGAGCTGCTTTTCCATTGCCTTCAACCTCACTATGCCTCTGTTTTCTCTCCCTAACTCAGAAATAGTAGAAGTAGCTTTCTGTTGACATGGTCACTGACTCCTGCCTTTTAGGCCATGTTTTTGTCATTGATGAAATGACCTGGTTGCATTTGACAGGCTCAAAGATCTCTTCCAGACTCATCCTTGCTTAACACCTGTGGTCTGTCACCTATTATGTCATTTTTTTTTTCCAGATCAGGCGTGTATGATTCTTCATGGAAATGTAGATATAGATAAGAATTGTATTGGACTTAACCCTTGCATGTTTTCAACAAAAATACTGCAGTCTCCCATCGGAGAAGAGGCTTACCATACAGAGAACATTTGTTGAACTTTGTGTCAGGCATGGGGCCTTCTTTCAATGCTCATGCCACCCCTTGAATGAGGTACTGGTATTATCCTTGATTATATGGATGAGGAAAGAAGGACAGAGAGAGCCTTTAAGAAATGTGCCCCCAGGCGCCGCAGCTCAGGGAGTGCTGGCCCCGGAATTAAACCTACTCTTTGAACCAGGGCGCAGTAAGAATTTTCTCTTGATCAAAGTATTCAATGAAGCCATCTTTCCCATTTTCTTAGTCATAGGCTCAAGGCAGTCATATGCTTCAGTCCTACCTCTACTACTAAAAAGGAATTGAAAGGGTTTCTGGTTCCATATGGTGGCCTGAGTACACGCATTATATTCATGTCCTCAAAAACGCCCATTGAAAATATAGTATTGATGTATGAAAGGAAATAAAATCCAATGTTTTTTAAAAAGAATGGAATGGTATGGCAATCAGCAAAATATAAACTTTTAAAAAGATTCGAGAAGACAAAAACTAGGTTGGTTAAAGCAGATATTGGTTAAGAAAAATTACAGTGGAAGTCGTGTGTGCTGTCTGCCATAGGAAGCACGGAAGATGATGGGAGGAGAGGTCAGAGCCAGTTTTCCTGAGATGAAGAAACTCAAGGAGAAGGAGGAAAAGGGGGCGTGGGAGGAAGGGGTTGGTGGATCGATGCCCTCCCTCAAACACTGGGATTCTCTTGCTCAATTTTGAGGCTGCTGGAAGCCATGTTCATTAGCTCTAGGCTAAAACTAGAGGACTGTCCTCTGACAGCAAATGTATGCAGAGCCAGGAGAGAATAAGGGCTCGTAAGGTGGGTGATGCATCTCCACTGTGAAGCCCCCCATATTGTAGTACGGCGGGCGCAAGGTGGAGGGTGGTGTCAGCCTGCCTGCTCCCAGCCCACAGACCCTAAGGAGAAGCTGGTACAGAAACAGAAGTGATCAATATTCCGGGAAAGCCTAGCCAGCTGACTACACTTAATATATTTTTTCATTTGCCAATGTGAACAGACAACCAAGAATCAGTGGCTATTTGAAGAAAACAAGTAGCATGAAAGAGAAAGTCCAAGATGAACAAAAACAACTTTTAGCCCAGGCAAAAGACAATGTCAGAAAATAGAAGACAGCTGTCAGTATGCCAGGAAAAAAAAAAAAAGTCCTACTTTACTGATCCATAAAACAAAAGCAGAAACATTCCAGGATTAAGTGAGTTCTTGCAAATTAAAAATATCATGATTGAACTTGAAACAAAAAAAGGACTGGAATATAAACTCAAAGAAATCTCTATAAAATTACTCAAAAAGACAAAGAAAAGGAAAATATGAAAGAAAATAAGCATCATAGAAGATAAATCCATGAAACTTAATAGACACCTTTTTTAATGGAGAGGAGAAAACTAATCAAAACAATTAAAAATTAACAAAAAAACACCCAGAAACTTTCTGATTGAAAGATTCCACTGAATGCTAAGGAGGACAAATGGACAATTGTAAGGAACCTCAGAATGTCCAAAGAAACTGTCTTAAAAGCTACTAGAGAGATGGAAAAAATACTTTATTTACAGAGAAACAAGAATCAGATTGACAACAAACTTATCATCAGAAATATTAATTGCTAGGAAATAATGGAGAGATGCCTTAAGAGATATGAGAAGAAATATTTTTAAGGATCTACTTATTTCTTTAAGAGAGAAAGAGAGTGTGCAGGGGGAGAAGCAGAGAGAGAG
>NW_024425230.1:10540782-10635446 GCF_017311325.1 Ursus maritimus | reverse complement strand
AGAATCCTCAAGCAGACTCCCTGCTGAGTGGGGAGCCCAACACGGGGCTCGACCTCAGGACCTGAGATCAGGACCTGAGATCATGACCTGAGCTGAAATCCAGAGTTAGACATTCAACTGAACCACCCAGATGCCCCAAAACTAAATTACTTTGAACCTTAACTTCAACATCCATCCAAACTGTCAGGAATGGGTGAAATGGAGGCTTTTTTAGACATTAAAAAAAAAAAAGCTTTAAAAATTACTGAAAATATATTCCAGGAAAATGGGGGGGGGGGGGTAAAAGAAACAGAATGAAAGAAAAAATAAAATCTCATAAATAGAGGAACTAACTTAGGATAAAATAAAATGAACCCCTGGCACCCATGCTGTGTAAGAAGCTGGAAACTGATCCACAGAGAAAGGAAGTCATACCGTGCTTGGAAAAACGTAAGAAAATCAAAGTGATTCCCTTTCAACAATACGATGCAACAGCTGAAATTTAATAGAAATGTGACAGAAGGGAAATGTGTTTATTTTATCAGTAAGAAAAAAGAAAAGGAATTAGAGACTCCAGTAAACTAAAAACAATGCATGAAAAGAAGTACTCAAATACAGTATATTCTGAGAGAGCACACACTGCAGATGAGCAAGAGTCACGTCCAATGATTAATACATAAAATCACTTTATTTCACTTGTATGTGGAATCGAAAAATAAAACAACTGAATAAAGAAACAAAACAATAGAAACAGACCATAATACAGAGAACAAACTGATGATTGCCAGAGGAGAGGAGGGTGGGAGGATGGGCAAAATGGATGGAGGGGAGTGGGTGATATAGACCTCCGGTTATAGAATAAGTCATAGGAATAAAAGGCACACCATAGGGAATACACTGAATCATATAATTGTGTTGTATGGTGTGCAAAATATCCGGAGATGTTGAATCACTATGTTGTACACCTGAAACTAATGTAACATGTGTGTCAACTCCACTCAAATTAAACCTAAACCCATTTAGGTAAAATATGATAGATAGATAGATAGATAGATAGATAGATAGATAGATAGATAGACAGACTGATAGATGATAGATGATTGATAGATGATAGATAGATAGATAGATAGATAGATAGATAGATGATTGATAGATGATAGATGATAGATAGATAGATGATAGAGATAGATAGATAGATAGATAGATAGATAGATAGATAGATAGATGATTGACTGATAGATGACAGGTAGACAGATGATTGATAGAAAGATAGATGATAGATGATTGATAGATAGAGAAAACCACTGCCTAGAAATACAAATTCAAATGCAACTCTGTTGGCATTTTTGGCTGTTTGCTAGCTCTCTGCAGTCATGCTGAGGCCCTGGCAGACAATGAACAGTACGGTATTTTGTTCCCAAATGAAAGGTGAGTGGAGCTCAGAGGCACCGCAAAACTCAGGCACATGGCTTTCAAGTTTAGCATATGTTCCTGACACCATCAAGACTCAGCTCAATATTATAGTTAAGGTCCTTCCAACTTTAAAATGCTAAGTGCATATGCTTAGATTTTAAGCAGGCTATTTTTAGAGCACTAGAATGCTCCTGTCCAATTTTCCATAAATGTGGTTAGGTAGCAGCCGAGGTTCCAGTGTAGTGTTCTTTTCGTTATAAAGTTGCAGCAAGTCCTGTGTATCCAAATTCATTTTGTAATTACTATATTGATAAAGTATTGTTTTGAAAGGGCTTATGGGATGCAGAAAGAGGGAACTTCTGACTCCTGGGACCAACAACCCTCAGCCTCACCGCCAAGAAGGCTTTCTGCTATCGTGATAAAAAGGCAAGGGGTGTGCCTGCGCTTGACCAGCAAGCCCAGAGCAGGCACAAGATGGAAACATTGTCTCCAAGTCTCAACCACAGCTTTGTAGGTTTCTCTTGTTTGCCCTGGGATGGGATTTGGTATCTGAGCTTCTGTTCTGCGCCTGGAGGGATTCTCAGTCTATGACCAGGTCATTTTCTCTGCCCCGCTCCTCTGTGCCCTTGATTTGGTCTCCATCTCTCTCGGTATCTTTTCTTTTTCCTGCCTCCTCCACACCCCCATCTCTTCCCCTGAATTGTCAATAGTATGTAAGCAAGAGTTATATTGATACGCCTCATTCTTTGAAGAGTTTTATATTCATAATTATAACTTTTCATTTTATTCTCAAAAATAAATGAATAAACAAGTAAAGCAATCCTCGAGGCTGAGTTGCCTAACTTTTGTGATTTTTTTAAATTTAGAAGAACTCCAGATTTGTAGAAAATTGCCAAGTGTACAAAGAGTCCCAAACACCCACACCCAGTTTCTCGTACTGTTAATATCCTCCATTAATGTGCCACATTTGTCACAATTAATGAACTAATACTGATACATTATTAACTAAAGTCCATACTTTATTCCAATTTCCTTAGTTTTTACTGTTCATTTTCTGTTCCAGGATCACACTGAGGATGTCACATTGAGTCGTCCTATCTCCTTAGGTTTCTCTTGGCTGTTACTCAGAAAGTTTCTCAGACTTTCCTTGTTTCTGATGACTTTGGTAGTTTTGAGAAATATTGGCCCACCATTTTGTAGAATGTCCCTGCATCGTGACTTGTCTGCTGTTTTCCTCATGATTAAAGTTCTGAGTTTGGGGAAGGAAGACCACAGAGGCAAAGTGCCATTCTCATTACACCATATCAAGGATATATACTGTATCAACATGACCTAGCACTGTCGACCTTGAGGTAGTGTTGGTCAGGTTTCTACACTGTCAAGTTACCGTTACCCCTTTACATACTGTACTTTTTGGATGGAAGCCACTATATGCAGCTTGAGTTGCCTTTTGGTTAGGCTTCTAGTTGATCTAATTTTTCCTGTGGGTCAGGAGATAGCAATACAAACTTCCGCATATAGGATTAAGTAACACAGTGATGGGGCGCCTGGGTAGCGCAGTCGTTAAAGCGTCTGCTTTCGGCTCAGGGCGTGATCCCGGCGTGCCGGGATCGAGTCCCACATCGGGCTCCTCTGCTGGGGGCCTGCTTCTTCCTCTCTCACTCCCCTGCTGTGTTCCCTCTCTCGCTGGCTGTCTCTCTGTCACATAAATAAATAAAATCTTTAAAAAAAAAAAAAAAAAGTAACACAGTGATAACATTAGGTATTTGCGCTGTAAAAAGATAGCCCCACAATTGTACGTTGTGCACAATGTGGGAAAATTGGAAGAAAAGGCTAATTCAAGGAAAAAGTAACTTAGTTCTAATTCTTAACCACCACTGACAACTATCGATTGACCCTTGTACTTGAGGCAAATATCCTCGTATCTGTTCTACTTTGCAATCATCTTCAGATGACAATCCAAGTCTGAACAGCACGGTACCTTCCCTGAAGAGCTGTTGCTTTGGTCCCTAGAAGATTTTGGTCCAAACAGTCTCTGTTCTTTTTTTTTTTTTTTTTTTTTTTTTTTTAGTTTCAATTCAATTAGCTAACCTACAGTACATCATTAGTTTCAGATGTAGTGTTCAATAATTCATCAGTTGCGTATAACACCCAGTCAAGCAGTCTCTGTTCTGTGACAATCCCCACCCTCCTATCAGCACGGGTCAGTCCTGGGCATGAAGAGGGGCAGCAGAAAGATCTCTGAATGAGGAATCCTAGCTTCATCATTTAACACTATGCGTGAGCACCTTGGTTTACTGGATGCAATCTATCGGGGAAGTGTCTATATCACAGGATTTTTGTAAGCATCAACTCAAATAATATAGCCTGCTTCACAAACATGAATATTTAGCATAAAGATGAAGAACGAAAGCAGAACTAACCAAGAAAGAATCACAAGACTTCTACTGTTACTAAGACATCCTGGACCCTTAGGCATCACCAATTCAGCATTGGGGACTTTCTATGGGCCCAGCGACTTAAAGTCTTGTAACTGCCCGACGAGATGGAGATAATGATGATGATGATGGTGGTTCCCACTTTATAGATGAGCATACTGAGGCCAATGGAGGCCAAAGGTCACAATGCTAAGTCTCAAATCCTGGTCTTGTTTCCTGGAGTCCTTTTATGTAACACTCCTAAGCATTTTGTTCCTGCTGATAGCGTTCACCAAGTGAATGAACACAAGCAACCACTGTAGGTGGGGATTTCCATGGTGTTAACACTACCCATATTTTGCCATCAGGTACTCAGACCTGCTGGACCTAACCTGGCTTTTAGAAGCGTATCTATTCAAGTTCAAGAAAGCTACTGTTGGCTTCCTGCATAATATCAAAAAGCTGGTGCAGCTGATTTTTTTTCCTATGCATTTCAAGCAGCTGTTTGAATTCAGAATGTAGGCGGCTTTCATTACCAAGTGTTTAGCTATTAATTCTGAGGTTCAGGGCACCCAGTTGGCTGTGTCTGGGCGAGAGACACAGAATTAAACACGACCAAAAGAAATGCTCCATGCATCGTCCATGCCGGGAAGATCATGACCCTGGAAACAGCAGCCTAACCTCCTAGAAGGATGGCCTGATGGAGACGCAGAAAACTAGGCCACCAAAATCCCCAGACTGAACCCAACCTTGGCTACTATCACTGCAGCATCACTACTGGCCAGACTGATGAGCCTGAAAAGGAAGACGAAGAGTCACAGACGTGCCGGAGGAGACCAGTACATGCATCTTTCTCAACTCTAAACTCTACTCTAATCTCTAAAGCCAGAGGCCACATTAGAAGCTTGAAATCAGCCATGGCGAGAGTATTCACACCACAGCAATCAGAAAATGCTACACATCAGGGTTTTTCCAGACCCCCTTACCACCAGAAAGCTTATTAAACCCTTAGCACCATACCACTGGTTTGAATCCAGAGTCTTGGCAGTTTGTAATGTGGCCTCATCAAGTTTGCCTTTCCTGTGCCTCGTAGATACACCTTGAGACACTGGTTTCCTGTACATTCTATCCAGCAAGTTAGTCACTCGGCCAAAGTGTGCTGAGCCCTTACTGTACACCTTGCCACACACCAGATAGGTTTGATTGAGCCATGGTTGTATTAATCAAAATGCCATAGAAAGGTCTAGTGTCCTGGGAAAGACTCCAATGCACACAGGCCCCCAGTCTCCCCGCAGTGGAGGTTGTATGCTGAGATGTGTGTGGGCTGCCGCTCAGCCCACCGATTTATTTTGGGCAACCGAACAATACTACATGACTAAATGCTTTTCGGATACATTTTTTCAAGCCACCGTTAAAGGGACACACTGGACTGTAGGGGATTCAAGGGTAAATTGGGAGACTGGCCTTTGAGGGGTTCATATTCTACAATGGGAAATGCAGAACGGACCTGATCACCTGTTATGCAAAATAAAAAGTCACAGGCTCCCACAGAGGACATAGATAACATGTCCTGTGGGTTCTGAGCGTAAGACATCCCCATCCCCTCTACTTGGTGGTGAGAGAAGTCAGGAAGGCTCTCACCTGAACCACGGGCAAACTCCCACAAGAAGGGGTCCTTTCCTAGGGCTAGTACAGAAACAAAAAGAAAAAGGAAAAAAAGAGAAAATGGACCACAGAGAGGAAAATGCCCTCTGATGGTGAGACTATCAGCCCCGATTGTGATCATTTCCACATCAAACATAATCAATGTTTAATGGCATCAGTCCCATACAAGAACGCTCAGCATGAATTTTTCCCTCCCTCCTGAAACCAACGGGGCCAAGAATTACGAATATTTGGCACACTTGTGCCTCTCGATCACCATCCCAGATCTAAGATGTTTCTAAAACCAGAAGGAAAGAAGGCAGTCGGAGCTAACGCAGATCACGAAGGCGAGCTAGAAGGTCCAGGGTCATCCCGGGAGGCCGTTGTCTCTCGTGTGCCACCGTCTCTCCAGGGGAGGATTTTTGGAGACCCCCTTCCTGAACCGACGACCCGGTGGATGGCAGCTGGGCCAGTGCAAAGTCAGCCACAGCGGAAGTCACTGTTCAGTACACTCCTACGCTGGCCCCAGGGTCTTCATGCAGCTTCAGAGCAAACACTAAGGACAGAGAATCTGAATGGACATCTGAATCACTATTACGCCATCTGAATTGTTGTGACCTCTCTGGACCCCAGTCCTCTCACATGAAAAGTAGAGGGTCGGATTAAACAATCCGTAAGGCATTGCCCAGGGCTGACAATACGGCATATTTCTTCCGTTTTCTTCAAAGTGACAATTGTTCAGTTGCTCTCCACACTCATCATTCAATTAACTAGTAAAGTTGTAAACGTTCACATTCAACAAAGCACCTCTGAGGGAAGCAGTATTTAAATCAACTTATATAGTTTTTTAAAAATCAGAAAGGTATTTGCCCCCTTCCTCGGTGGCATTCTCTTGACCCCACTGTAGTTTCTGCTTACCCACTGTTCTTGAATGCCTTTAGCCATTCCTCAAATAGCCATTGCTTTGCTAGATTATCATAACTCACAGGGAATAGCCAGATGTCCTCTGAGCCATTGGTTCGAAATGATGGTAATATTTTATGAAGGGCATTGACAAGCAACATGTTTCTGAATTTCATTTAGCATATTGAGCTTAAACAGGGAGAAGTGGAAGTCCACTTGACCTCCAAGATTACCCAAGGAGAAGAGAGAAGAATGATCATATGTTGTGGACTCACTAAGTGCCGGAGAGTATAATACACGCTTTGTGCATGTTATCTATTCATTTATTTAAAAAACCAAGGGTGGACACAATGATATTCAAAAGCAGTCCCCTGGTCCTTAAAGTTGCGGGCAATGTCATGTGATAAATGCTAAGATCTGGGTAAATACCACTTGGTCAGTAAACACTGGCGAGAAACAGACGTGAAGAATAATTCAGAATGAAAGATGGGGACAGAGATGCATTCCAGGTAAAGGACTGGAAGTAGAGAAAAAATAAAAATAAAAATCCATCCATTTTTAAGTAAATAAATGTCTGATGTGATAGAACAATTTATAAATATTCATGTAGGCCACTGGCCTTCCAAGGTTTTCCATAGCCACTTCTGCTCAATTATTGGTACGTTTTCAAACTGGGCTTATAGTCACTTGACTTTTTCATTTTAACCATCTACAACTAGCAGGGCACTTTTACATACATTTTCACACTCGATCCCCCGGCAGCTGTGTAAGAGTAAGAGGAAGGGAACAAGCCTTCGTCTATTGCAGAGTGTGTGCCAACCATACAGGAGCTTTATAGACCTTATTTCATTTCATCCCATCCTCAATTCAACATTGAATAAAGGTAATATTATTCCCATTTTACAGAAGGGGAAACAGAGACTCAGCGAGGTGAGCTGCATAATCAGGGTCACAGAGGACAAAACCAAGCTCCAGATACTCTAGCCCTAGCGGCCTTACAAGACAAGGGCTGCCCCAAAGGCATGATGGCCACCTTCAGAAGTAATGAGATCCCGCTCACCAGAAGTGCTTCAGCCGAGGCTGAGCATGGGGAGGGCATCAATGAATTACAGAAAAGATGTCTCCCTTAGGAAGAAGTCTGGAGGAGATGGCCTCTCAGATCCTTTCCAGCTTTCCAGTTTGTTGGACTGACGACCCCAGTGGTCACTAGGACTATTCACAAACGCTCCAGTTCTTTTCTCTTTCTGGGCATCTGGAAGGTAGTTATGTCAAATGCCTTGTTTTGGCCAATGGAACACGTGTGTGTGTGTGTGTGTGTGTGTGTGTGTGTGTGCGCGTGTCTTAAAGCAAAGCTTAAGAGTGGGGTACAACTCACCTTGCTCCAACTCTCTCACTTGAGTGGTCCTGAAGGCAAGTGTTGGGAAGGGGTTTCTTTCAGCTTAGGTCTCAATAATTCCAAAGAGCAGAGTCCCCCGCTAGCCCGCAGTGGACACGTAGTATGAGAAGAATTAAACTCTGGTGGTTTTAAGTGACTGAGACTGGGGTTCTTTATTGCTTCAGTGTAACCCAGCATATCCCGGCTGATATGGTAGCATTTTAGATCTGGACTCTTGAGAGTCAACCTCTAGAACTGACCTCCTGCGTTACTGAGTTGAGGGGGTGGGGCAGTGCAGCAGGGATAAGCAAGTGACACGGACCACAGGCAACCCTTTCTCAGTTGAGAGTACGAGAAGTGAGAAGGAAGAAATGTAGCGGAGGAGGGGTCTCTCCATTCAAGGAGCAGCATTATTCCTGGCAATCACTTGGGCACGAAATCCAGTAATTTGCCACTGCTGCATTCTCTTGTCTCCCAAGAGGAAAGCAGAGGGCTTTCTTTCTAGAAAAACACTGACCTTTTCTATCACGCAGACAGACTAGCAGCAATTTAACAATGATTCCTGTAGCTCATCCCCCAGGACATCGGCTGTGCAAGGGAGAGTATCGATTTTTATCTTTTTAAAAAAGAAACTTGCTAAAATAAGCACAGTGGCAATGTTTTGTGTTTTGTTGTTGTTGTTTTAACGTAGAAGGAGGTTGAATTTTTTTGAAAATAAAGAATGAATTCCAGCATCAGGATTAGATGAAAGGATGGAAATGTTTGGGCTTTCAGACAGCAAATCCACCAAGAATAACGGAGCGCCGCTTTACCTTTGTAAACCGGGACAGCCAGTGTTGAAGTAGAGATGCGCTTCGGTCTCCTAATGAGCTTCACGCGGCATCTGCATCTCGGGCCGTTCCAGCAGGCCAGGAGCTGTCCTGGCAAAACAGGTCATCTGGAGGCATGGGTGGACTAACTGGTCCTCCCAAGTGTCTAGCCCAAGGCTTGGGCACAGCCAGTGAGGACAGCAAAGGCAGAGATCCTTGTGGCACCGGAGGCGTTCAAGCGAAAAAGGGGCGTCCAGATGACAGAGCTCGCAACGGAGTTTCTAGGGGAGACCAACCCCCTGTCTACTCCTTTAATCCCTGCTGCCATTAAACTCGCAGTAAAAAAAAAAAAAAAAAATAGGTTCCAAAGTAGCAGTTCATTCCTTTCTTTTGCCTCCTTAGATTTTATTCTGGCTCACTACAGTATGAAAAAAAAAGTACCACTTGACAGGCCACGATAACGTTAATTGGAATCTTCCCGACAGTTGGTTACTCAGCTTGACTATCGGCTCTCCAGAAACAGCCTGCAAGCCCCGTATCGAGGCTCCGTGACAGAACCCCAGGCACCTCGTCCTGCATGTGGGCTGATTTCTGACAACACAGGTGAGGAGTGTCTGGTCACCCTGATTTTGGGGATGCTCTTCCATGGCAGATAACTTCAACCCGAAGCCCCACGTGAGGCCTGCGGGGCTTATTTTGAACATATCCACGGCCCTCGCCAGGTGACAACCGTTGCACGTAAGGTACATGAAAATAGAGGCTCGCTCATGCCGCTGCAGAATCCCTAATTCTACTCCCACGTGAAAACCAAAAACTGCCCACGACAGAGATGGAAATGTTTGGGACGGAGAGGAGGGGACAGCTATCCCCAAGCTGCACAGTGCTTCCCTACAACAGAATAGGGTTTGGTCATTCTACAAACCTTCTCCGTGTAAATATAATTTTTTTCTTCAAATGCTGTCTTGACTCAGTTTCCAGGCCCTGGCTAGACAGTGGCTGGAGAAATGCCCTTTGAGAAGCTGCTTCAATCCACACCCCCGCCATTTGCCTGATGGGGCCCTCCCTGCCCAGGGCCAGGTACCAGATAACCAGGAGCAGCGACTGTACCCCAGGGCCCAGTGAATTATTCAAATTAGCTAATCCACATAGAGCCCGTGAAACCTAGCCAGCCCCACCCTGCTCACGTACATAAGCGACTCCAACAGCTCCATCTTGCTACTGGCCTGTCCCCAGATGCAAGCCCCTGGGTGGCCCTGCCTGGCAGCCTTCTCTCATTCTGAACTCTAAGTAGGAAAGAGTTGTGCCTTCTGTCTATGTGAGTGTGGGTCTGTTTGTCCTGCCATCCAAAGAGCCTGTAAATCTTATAAAACACCCTGAAGAACTGAGTAGATCTGCTTCTCCACATAAGAAGATCAAGCACATGGACCTGTCCCAGCCTCACAGACATTTAGACGGATCTGACCGATCAGAAGTGTTGAAACTGCTTGCTGGGAACCAGCTAAGACCGTGAACTAAACACTACCGTTGCCTTCCACCATTCAAACACTTCACGTTAGCGGCCTCAACTACTACCATTCTCCGGAAGTGTAGACATTGTGTCTATTTCTACTGCCCTTATTGGGTCCCTTTCTACTCACTTCATTAACTCAGCATATAGCAGAGTTCCTATCACAAAGCGAGTACTCAATAAATGCACGCTGAAATGAATGAAAAACAGGGGAAAAAATGCATAGAGAAAGCTAGCCATTCAGTCAGCATTCAACACGCATTTAATGGCTGTCTACTATATTCCAATCACCTGGGTTTCATAAGGGATAACACCGTGCACTTGCATACCTATAGGGCTACTAGCAATTCACCAGTATTAATTAGTTTTTGCTTAGGGGGCATGCCATTTACTATATTAGGTCAACACTTATTTGAGTCCAAGACTTACTTCCTGAGTGGAACATTCTCTGACCACCCCAGGAGAGTTATCACTTCCTTTCTCACATCTCTGCACATCCATCATACTGTAATCTATCCATCTGTAGACCTTGAGCTTCCTAAGAGCAAGGAGCATCTCTAATACATCTTCATATCCCCGACGTTTAGCACAGGGTCACCCAGGATGTGGCAGGCACTCAACAAGTTGCGAGTGAATGCAGAGATGATAAATAAATGAATGAATTTCCTACCAAGTGTCTCTTCCCATGTAGAAGCTGGGAAAGGGGGCGGCGGAGGAGAGCAGCCTGAACGGTGGTTCTTGAGTGGGTATCAGAAATCCCTGGAGGGCTTTCAAGACACAGAGAGCTGGCCTCCAAACCCAGTCTCTGATTCTGTAGGTCCAGGGAAAGACCTGACAATATGCATTTCTAACAGGTGCCCAGGTGATGTCGACACTGCAGTTCTAGGGACCACACTGTCAGAACCACAGGTCTGGAGGAAGAATTTGATGTGGCTCCCCAAATGTCAGGGAGCTTCCTGCAAACATACGCTCACGTAGACAAACCAAGGAGAAAGAATAGGGAGATCGCAGATGACAAGCTTACTTGAAACATTCTACCAACGGTGGGGTGAGACAATGAAGAGAGGGTCTATCAAGGCTGACTTCATTAACAGCCTTCAAAGAGAAGGAAACAGATCCCATGAAACTGATTTGTCGGAGGTGAAATCACAAGTTGGCTGGAGAGGTATAAGAGAAATGCTTGTACATGACAGATACGAAAATGACATATACGAAAAAGCCGATTTCTTTATCCATAATGGACCCAAATTGGATAAATTACCATCAACAGTAAAATGAACAAATAAATCGGAGTACACAACCATACAAAAGAATGCTACATGACCACTCTTAAGAACTACAGCTATATGCCACCACATCAATAAACCTCACAAATGTTAAATAAAAGTCATCAGACAAAAAAAGAGTACATTCTGTTTAAGTCTACTTATGCCAACTTCAAAGAGAGGCAAAACTAATATACCTGGAGGTCAGAAGAATTCCTTTTGGGAATAAGGAAGGAAAGTCATTGCGGGGGAGACCCCAGGGAGTTTCTGGGGTGCTGTCGATATTCTACTTCTTGACCTAAGTGGGGGTTACAAAGTATGTTCACTTGGATATTTTTGTACTTTTCTGCATGCATATCATGCTTCAAAATGTAAACTGTTTTTTGTTGTTTTGTTAAGTGGTTGAAAGGAAAGAAGAAAATATTTAGAAAGGGCGCTGAATCTGTGAGTCGAGCCCCTATCCTGGGCGTTGACACAGAATCCCCTGCAAGAGAGACAGGAAGGTGGTGGTGAGCTTTCCAGAAAGGAGCAGGGTCCCTCCAAAATGCTTATTCTAGGCCGAGGGAACAGGCCCAACCAGGGAAATGATCAGAAAATCTCAAAAGAACAATGCTTAAATTAATCTTTGACATGAGAATTACAGAGAGGGAACATCCCCGAGAGATCATTAAAGTTCAGAAGAAGAGTTTATAGGAACATTTTTTAAAGTCTTTCATATAAACCAGCCTCAGTATTTATCTCAGCTGGGAGGCTGGCGAGGTGGGCCAGGGCAGCTGTCTTTCCTGGCTAGACTTCCTCCCCTATAAAAAGGTTTGCTCGCTGGATCCTGTAACTTTTTCTCACCATCCAGGAAGACTTGGGGCTCAGCTCAGAGGATACCAGATTCTTTCTCTGCACCCCATGGTTCTGATACGTGTGCACAAACTGTGAAGGGACGTGGGCAATCTGGAAGTGCTGGTACCAGATTCTTCCTTGGGAGGTGAGACTATGCTTGTCCTGAACATTTTGGTAAACCAAGCAGCCGGCCAGCCCTGCAGGCCATTGTAAACATCTGGCCAGTTCAGAAATACGGCCTCCTAACTGATCTATTACAGTAAATGGTCTAGACAGTGGGACTAGAACTCTTCGCTTTTTTACACTTCATAAACCTGTATCTAAATGCAGGTGAAGGCAGTCGTAAATATAAAAACCACCAGAGCAGAATGGCCTTTGATTCTTTGTTTATCACAGGCTAATTAAAACACAAGCTGAACATAACTCAGTTCTTTAATGGAGGTTACCAGATGTGTTATTACTTGACCCTGCTCGGTATGAAGTCTGTGTATAATAACTATAATTTTTTATTTAGTACAGCAGCCCTGCTATAGTGAAGGGTGTGTCTTTCTTTTGATTACAAGGCCCACATTTTAAGGAGGGGGGAAGAGGATGGTTAACTACTGAGAACATGTTCTCTGGGCATTGAAACTATGATTAATATAAGCCCTTCCCAGGAGTGAATTCTTGGGTGCCCTGCATACTATAGTTACACACCGTGCCAAAGACACATTTTCACTGGGAAGTATAATTACTGACTTCTAAAAGTCACCTTTCATCCCAGCGAACTCCGGCTCTCTCTAAAGCGTTAGAGAGCCATTACAAATTACAGTTAGAGTAATAGCTTCGGCCATTCAGCCATCACTTATGAAGCCCTTCAGCTGCCTGCAGCAGGAAAGGGCAACCTTACGGGGCCTCCTTAGTCGGGAAGCCATGTGGACCTTTTTCCAGCGGGGCGGCCCTGGTGAATGGTCCAGGAACTCTGAGCTTCTGGGATTGGCCGATATCCCTGCCCGCGGTGCCCAGCTAGCGCCGCAAACACTTGAGCATCTCAGATGCACGCTTGCTCCGTGGCATTAGTGGGGCCAGGAGGAGAATTCTCCCAACTGCCTGTGACAGCACAGCCATCCCCCAACTCAGAACCCTAGATTCAGTCGCACTGGATATCTACGTGGATGTCCCCCCGGGGAACCTTAGACACTGCCTTTCCCAAATGGAATAGAATCCCATGTTCTCTGGAAAATGACTCTTATGTCCCACACTCAGAAATCACACCACCCACCGCTTCAGTATTTGCCAAATCCCCAAACCTGACCTTCACCTTTCAGTTTTCCCTCCCTCTCCATAGAGTTAACCTGTGCCCCAAATCTGCTCATTGTGCCTGTAACCTTCTGACCCACCCACACGTCTGCCATTACCGTCCATCCAGTTTCGGTCATCATGTGATGTCATTCCTTAAAACAAGGATACTCAACAGCTGCAATTTCCCATTCCCCGCCCCCAACCACCACCACACACATACACACACACACACACACACACACACATGCACACACTAGGGGACATTTAATGATGTCCGGAGATATCTTTGGTTGTCACAACCAGAGGCAGGGGATGGTGCTGTTGACAGCTAGTGGGTAGAGGCCAAGGATGCCGCCAAACATCCTGCAATGCACAGGACAGCCCCCGCAGCAAAAAATCACGCGTCCAAAACGTCAGTAGCGCTGACAATGAGAAACCCTGCCCTGAAACATCTCCAAAGGTGCCACAGTGAGCTCCATAAAACACATCTTAACATGTAACTCTCCTGCTCAAAACCCTTCAAATATCATTGCTTCTGGTACTAAGTCCCCAAGGTCCTTTACCCTCTGTCTTGTCCCCAGTCTGCCTTCTTGGCCTCCTCTGTAATTGCTCTCACCTACCTTCCCTGAAGGCTCCATGCTTCACACGTCCACACCTAGATCTTTATTCCTTGAACTTCTGGGCCTCTGGCGGAAAGTCTCTGTCCATGCCCACCAGGGAGTTCACCTGTACTAAGCGATCTCTTACTCAACCTTCAGATCTCAGTCTAACGCAGTCTCCTAGCCTGGGTATGGCCTGTGCCTCCCATGGCACATGTTTTTGAAGCATCTTTTGCCTTGACTCTGGGCCTTGATCCCCTCCCTTGCTCATGCAGTGAGCCTGATGAATGCTCCCTGTGGGCAGGACCTGTCTGTCCACTCTATCCCGTCTCTTGCAGTAAGGCACTGACTCACTCAGGACATGCTCACTGAAATAATGAACATAATATTACAGTAAAGTTGGCCTCTGAGGTTATTTAGATTTGGACAACTTAGTCAAACAAATTTTTGTTATCTTAAGCAAATTATAATTTCCTGTACTTTCCCTTGTTCGTTAAATCACCGTCTCAGACACGTAAACAGGGCTTTAAAGTCATCTACTACAACGTCGCATCTGATGTCCACATCCCCTCTACAACTGCCCTGGGCGTGCATGTGCACACACATACACAGGCACACGCATGTGTGAGCACGTAAACACATACGTGAAAATGTGTGTGCACATATAAGCACACACGTCAACACACATGCACACACAAACACACATACACATACAAACATAAATACGCACATAGACACAAACATACCTGGACATACACATACGCACACAGCCAAAGACAACCTGCCTTGACCTGGACACATCTAGTAAGGCAGTCTCCCTTCCTTTGAGACAGTCAGATCCACACTTTCCAAGTACTTTTAGAAAGTATTTATTTACACTGAGCCTTCATGTCTCCCATCCGCTTGTTGATTCCTGTGCCATTGGGTCCTACAGGACAAGCCAACTGCATTCCCATCCCACCGCACCCCTGCCTTTCTACCTAAAAGACAGACCTTCGTTCTCCTCTAGACTTCTTCCTCCTACAGTCTCTTACCCAGAGTTTCTCTTTTGTGTCTGAACAAACTACACTTGGTCAAGTTCTGTCTCAAGGTGTCTTCAGAACAGTGGTTAGCATCCCACAGCCAGCTAGCCTCCCAAATCACTGCCAAGCCTTTGGAGAGTAACGTGGCAATACCCACCCAAATGTAAAGTTTGCATGCTCTTTGATCCAATAATGTACCTATACAGTAATTAATCCTCACATATGCTCAAAGGCACATGCACAAGGGGGTCCACAGGGTAGCACTGCAGACATCCTTTTAAAGGCAGAAGATTGGAGTCTTCTTAAAGGTCCATCTTTGGAAGACAGGCTCATAAACCATGGTCTAGCCACACAGCCGAATGCCAGGCCTCTGCTAGGAGAACAGGCAATCCTCCACGTGCCAAAGTAGAACAGGCTTCCAGAACCAAAATAAGGAACCATGCACACTGCTATGCTCCCTAGGGTAAGAAGAGAGAAGGAAGGGAGGAGGAAAGGCGGGAAAGATGTGTGCCCTAAGAAAGAGAAAAGGCACAACTCGGACTGCTTTTGCTAGTTCTCCTTTTGCTCTCATTGTAACAAAAAAACACCAGGGAAGGCAAGCAACTAACTTGAATGCTACCTTGACCATTGGGTAAGAACCGCCACATCAGAGAGAGCAGTTTGGTTCTCCCTTGAAAATCGCAACTCTCCTGGGCTCAATAAGGAGTCATTATTCTTTTTTGTTATTTAATTGTGATCTAATTAGCTGAGTTCATGATCAACTCACTGGAGGAACCGAGTTGGGGCAGGTAAAATAAAGCCGATGTGAATTTACTCAAGTACTACAGAGTCCTTCTCTAGAAAAACATGACTTCTTTGAATTATAAGGACCCCTCCATGTGTTGACTTCCCAAAGAGAACAGCATCTCTGACTGATTAACTAACAGCCAACTACCAATGCACAGCAAACCCACACATACTCCATCAACTGCTCACAAGCCTTTTTTAGATGGTTCAAAAAAGCCACTTTGCTAATCTTCACTGGTTTCTTTTTGTAAGGTTTTTAAGAATTAAGAGAATATTCTGTGTAGTATTATTTATGTCTAATATAACATTGGCTAGAGAAGTAAGTTTCCTGACTTGGCCTATTATTTGGAGAATTTGGGAGGACAAAAATTGTGATGTGGTTAAAAGGACTTTGGCCAAGGTAAATGTTGAGAAGGTATTCTGCGAGATGGCATATTCTTCTGCGTAAGAATTGTTTCAGTTAAGGGGCGCCTGGGTGGCACAGGTGATTAAGCACCCAACTCTTGGTCTCCAGTCAAGTCTGATCTCAGAGTCGTGAGATGGAACCCCACATGGGGCTCTGCTCTCAGCTCACAGTCGGCTTGAGTTCCTCTCGCCCTCTTCCCCTGCCCCTCCCCCTGCGCTCTCTCTAAATTAAATAAATCTTTTAAAAAAATTGTTTTAGCAGAGCTCGGTTCTTTCTCATTTTGTCTATTATTACCACATACCAAAAAATTACGACCTTTTGTTGATGGGATGGTTCGATTTAATTTCTACAGGCTGAAACATCCTTGTTCTCTCTAGCCTCTCCAGACTTTGGTTTCCTTGTGTACGTGTAACTAATACTCCCACTTAAATAGCTTGGGGTATAAATGAAGGGATTCTTATAACATTCAAATTAAATGAGCCCCAGACCAAATTTCACCTAGCTCAAGAGAATACTATCTTTCCTCCTTCTCCAGAATCCTCCCTTCTGTGACAATCTCAGCAATCCAGAAGTGTTCTCTGGGTTTCCAAGGTCAGCCCCAGCTCTATTCCCGCCCAAGAAAGAGCTCTGAGCATCAATGAGTCCTGTTCTCTTGGCTAGTGCTGGTCTGGTCCATTCCAAAGTCTCTGTGATGACCTGCCATGTGCTGCCAGCAAGCTTCTGGATGCAAGCACGCTATGCACTGGAGAGAGCATGTGGAAGACAGCTATCCAAACACCGTCCCTCACCAGCAAGAGGTGGAATCTGGTGGAAGAGGACAGCTCTCTTCCCCAGGAGTAGGATTCATTCTAACCTTCTCTACCCTCCACAGTTCTGGAATTAGACAACTCTGTTGGCACACACACACACAAGCACACGCACACACACATACACACAGAGCAGTTTCACCTGTAGATGCCCGCAGTGCCGGATTAGTGAGCCCCAGGGAGATTTTTAGTCTCAGCCTCCCTTCTACCTCCATCTTTGTGTTGTAGCCCTGAGCCACATACCTCCCGGTCTAGGCCTGAATACCCCAAAATCTCAGGGGAAAAGCCACTCTCTTATATGTAAGACAAAGGGACTCAATATCGAACTCCCTATGAAGCCTACAATCTTAAATTCCATGGTCCTGATTCTATGATCTTTGTTACGTCACCTGTACATACTAGGGCTGGTCACATGGTACCTTTTTTGGAACAAGAGGAAACAAAGCAGATCTGTATTTAACAGACAACAACCTACATGACAGAATTCAGTTTTCCAAAATTACTTTTAGGAAGTTAAAATGGGACCTCATTTGTCAGGCAATATGAGTTTCTAAAACCTTAACTTCAGTTAAACCACTCTTCTTCTTTTCTGGATGAAACCTTTCTCTTCTTTTCTGGATAAAAGTTATTCATTCCTCAGCAAAGCTCTTAGACCCGGCTGTTTCTTCAAAAGAACCCCTCTCCCTGTGCTGGGGCTGTGGGAATGGAGAGAAAACAAGGTGTGGCTCTTGACTTTCTCAAGCTCACGTTCGGACAATGAAAACAAACTTCTCCCAGAAATAACACCCTTATTACAGGAATGTGGGCCAACCCTCCCCACGTCTTCTGACTCTACCAGGAAATCAGATCATTGATTAAGTGCCTAATTGATGACATCTTATCCCGCATACCCAGCACACAGAGGTGCTCAAGTCAACGAGTGAATGAAGGATGTAAGCACAGAAGTACTAGCATAGCCCTGCCAGTTCACATCAGCCATGAAAACACCTTCGTCCATGGAATCAGCCACTTGTTCACCAGCATGAATGCAATGACCCTAAAATATGGACCCCAAATCTCCTATTTTCATTCCCACATTAATGCGAGGGACCCGGGATTGGAAGATCACATGTTTCATCTACAGAACGTCTCATAATGATAAAAATTAGCTTTGGTTTCAAGCTTAAGCTTCAAGTTTAGCTGGAACCCAGCCCGTCCCCAGGTGCTTCAACCGGTGTGGATTTAAAGACTGGATTTTTCTAAGATATCATGCACACTTCTTTAATATTTCTTCGGAGTCTGTTTGGGTCATCCGATGAGCCCAGCTCCTGGAAAGAAATTCTTGAACCCACAGGCTTTGAAAACCAGCCAACCACATCATCTTATGTGTTCATTTGTCTCTTTGAGGAAAAAAAAAATCCTGCCAGCAGTCTGAGAGTTAAACAGTATTCCTGTCATGTTTGCCCTGAACTTGCCCAGTTAAATTTCAACAGCATGGGTCTCCATAATTATCTAATTGTTAGTGTTGTGCCTTTACGTAATTTATGATGTAGCATTAAAGTCTGACCCTGGGTTTGAAATGAAGTGCAGTGCTGCTGACATCCAAGCTCAAATTAGTAGGTAAGCACCCAATTAACGATTATGCTTCTGAGCTTTCATTTCCATCTGACCACACTGCTACGCTAATCAGTTTTCTGAGCCTTTCACCTTCCCCATAACTAACAAGCATTTCTTCTGCTTTTTATGTCTATGGATGCCCTGCATCCTCATAAAAAGCTCTCCACGACTGCTGTCTTTAGGTCTCCTGCCAAAAATGGCTACCCACAAGTGGGCTGGCCAGCTCCGATGTCTTTTGTTAGCAGAACCAAACACCAGCTTGATGGGTTCCCATTTCCCTCCTCTGAAAAAAAAAGTGATCTCTGCGGAAGGCCTAGGTTCCATAGATAGCTTCCATTGACAAACAGACTCTGTCAAGTAAAGGATGGAGCCACTTGGACGCCAAATCTTGGAGTTAGCTAATACTCTCAAGCAATGGACCTCCCCCCGAACTCCACCATCTATCTGATGACCGGGGAAAGGCCAAAAGTAGAAATAGGAAGAAAATCAGGCAAAGCCCCTTTTCCAACCTCATGCCTCCCTCACTCATCTCCCTGCACCTCCTGGGCCACTCTCCCCATTCCCTCCACCCACCTGCACTCCCCCTAAATGGCAGCACTGAGCATAAAAATATTAGAATATTTTTAGAGGTTCAAGATATCATTACTTTGACCTCAGTACCTGTACAAAAACAACAACAACCCTTAGTAAGTCTATTGTGACTACTCAAATGAGCCTCTTCACGGGGAGGTGACTTGCTCATTACCACATATGCGTGTAATTGCTGTACGAGACCCATATCTTCTATCTTCCCAACAATTGTTCTTTCTAGGACCTATATCACTTGGCATTTTGATTCCTAATTAGCTGAGTCACTCCCTGCCCCACCTCCTAAAGTCAGAGAAGAAGAGCATAGTCCCTCACTACCCCTGCCAAACACACAAAATCAGAACTATTTTTGGAATCTCCATTATTACTTTCCCTAATATATACCCTAACTCTATAGTTAGACTGGCCTTCCACTCCAGATTCATCAACTTTTGTACATGACATGACATCTTCCTATCCACCTCATGTTTGTTGTAAGCATGAAGTCATCAAGAACCTTACCCAACATCAGCAGTTTCAAACTTGAGTACCAAAACCTTGTTTTTCCTTTTTTATTTCCAGTCAAACTAATTCATTACTCCAATATAAAAAATCTCATTATGAAGAGGAGGGAGAGGGAGAGGCAGAGCACAGAGGATTTGGGGACAGGGCAACTGTTCCGTATGATAATGTACTGGCGGATGCATGTCATTATGTATTTGTCCAAGCCCATAGAATGTACACCACCAAAAGTGAATCCTAATGTAAGCTATGAATTTGGGGTAATTATGATGTGTCCAGATAGGTTCATCAGTTGTAACAAATGTTATCACTCTGGTGAAGGATGTTGATAATGTGAGAAGCTACTCGAGGAGGGGGTCAGAGGTATATGGGAAATCTTTATAATCTCCCATCAATTTCACTGTGAACCTTAATCTGTTCTAAAGAGAAAAGTCTTCATTTAAAAATCTCGTGATGAAAAAAAGGATAAAAATAGAGCTTTTCTGATGAGAATGGGTTGAATCCCCCCACCACCACTCGGCTGCCATCAGAGGGCATGCTGGCTCACATTATTTGAAAACCACCATCTTAAAATAAACTATGGAAGCACATAAAAATCAAGGGATCCAATAAAAATAAATCTTTGATTTCACTAGCACTTCCTGTCTTTTTTTGTCATCTAACGTGGATTAACATTCATGGAGTACAAAGGTGGTTTTTTGGTTTGGTTTGGTTTGGTTTAGAGAAAGAGTGCATGTGAGGGGCAGAGGGAGAAGGAGAAAGAGAATTTTAAGCAGGCCCCGTGTCCAGTATGGAGCCCAATGTGGGGCTTGATCTCATGACCCTAAGATCATGACCTAAGCCAAAATCAAGAGTCAGACACTTAATGACTGAGCCACCCAGGTGCCCCAAGTTCAAAGTTTATTTATTTTTTTAAGTTTTTACTTATTTATTTGCCAGAGAAAGAGAGCGGGAGAGGGAAAGCACAAGCAGGGGGAGCAGCAGGCAGAGAGAGAGGGAGAAGCAGGCTTCTTCCCGCTGAGCAGGGACCCCAATGTGGGACTCAAACCCAGGCCCCTGGCTGGGTTCATGATCTGAGCCAAAGGCAGACACTTAACCAACTGAACCACCCAGGAGCCCCCAAAGTTTATTTTTATTAATCTTTTGAGATAAGAAAAGAAGAAAGAAGTCAGCTTTGTTCCCATTTTACGGGTGCTCCAGGACACAGAGATGGCCATATTGGAAATGGGGAATAAGAACGTGATCCCCTGCCTCAGCCAGTTCTCTTTCCACTACACTGCAGTGTCTCCCCACAAATGTTCATACCATGTAGACGTGTGTCATGATCACACATAGACACTCAAGAAGTACTGTTGGTGCTGACCGTGAGGAGGATGATGGTGAGGGCAAGGGAAACTGAGCTGAATGTGGACTGAAAAGAATACCCTATAACACAATATCTGAGAAGCATATTATTGTGGAATAAGTCTCGATGTTGTGGATTTCTCATCCAACAGAACTCCTCGCTATATAAATAAGTAAGCAGCAGGTCTCATCAAGCCCCACTAGATAAGAGCGATGAGATGACAGTAGCCTATCTTCGGCTTTGATCAGAATTATTTACAGCATGCAGTTACTTAAAAGCATGAAATTAATAAATCAAGTTCCTTCCAAACTTAGTACTAAGTGGACATAGATAACACACAATGCTGGAAACATTGCACGGCAGTGGCCCCTGTCCCCCGACATTGGCCCAAAAGGATGGCAACAGCCTATCAAGAAAACCACAAAAGTGCTTACGAGAAGGACATTTCCCTCCGTGGAACCCGGAGAGAGCAAAGGGGCTGGGGGGTGCAAAAAGCAGTGGAGGGGCAGTGTTGGGTGAACTTCCCTTTCCAGAGGCAATTCCAGCATCTCTCTGGTCTACTTGAGCAGCATGTATGCACCCTGGAGATGCTTTAGAGCAAAGTGTGTGTACATTACTTGCCTGATACAGATTTGTGGAAGAAACAAGCAAAGTGAAATGTGCTATTAGCCATTACGATCAAATCAAGAGCTTTTGAAATAGAAAGATTAAAAGTTCCAACTGCTCACATACTAGCAGAATCTAGCCAAGTAACTGAACTGCTCCAAGACTCCATGTTCTCACCTCTGGTGGGGGGATACTAATCCCCATTTCACTGCGTAATTTGGGGATTTGATGAGATGGTGCAAAAAATCCATAGGAAGCACAGGAGACATAATAAACACTCCAAAGATGCTAGTTCCTTTCCTTCTAGCCATAAGATTTCGGATACAATGATACATGACCCTCAGTTCCACAATTCAAAATAATTTACTAAAAATAACCTCAAGCCTTGCTCTCATTGAGTTTCTAACTTAGGAATTACAGCTAAATTTCCATAAAACTATAAGAAGTAACCCAATTTTCTGGATTAGGAAAGTGGTTACCCCAATGACTCTTAAAGGCAGAGGAGAAAAACAAGAATGAACCTCCCACCTTTCAAGTGTTTTGGGAGTAAAGGCAGAATGATTGCACTTCCTCTGGCGGGCGTCTATCAAAGGCAGCAATGGGAAGACACAATAGGCAGATTGTACTCCACCACAATTTTACTAGAATCTAGTAATTAGGGCAATTTACGAGAATCTCTCCATTTCAGCAGCCTTCATCACTGTACAGAGGATAAAGATAGCTCATCATAGTTTACTTCGATTGTCCTAGAGCCTGTAGCTAAAGGAAAGCTAGCACTTATAAGGATAGAGACCCCAATTACTAAGTAATAATATTTTGCAATAATACCCCCCACAAGTCAATTTGCGTATCTGCATATCACCTGTAGAGTCAGGGTATCAGTGGGGATTTGATCCAAGAGGTAAAACTACGACGAGGCATTTAGAATAATAGATGGGTTGCCAAATTAGACCTGAAGGATGGAGAAGAGTCTATGCAGGCTGTTGCCTCTCCATCTGGCGGTGTGCCTGAAGTCGCCATTATTAAGTCAGCTAGGTGGGTGGTCTTGTGGGAAAGTTGTATATGAAGTGGGGGAGAACAATGAAAGCCTGGACCCCACACACATGAACTGTAACCCACAAATATAATCTGGATGCCCCACAGTTGTCTCTTACCACCTCTAACCTACATGAAGAAACAGTTGGCATCCACGGAGCTGCACACAGGGGGGAACTTATGGAAGACAGAGGAGCTGTAGGTCCAGGTGCTGGCCCATGCCAGTGAGGGGAGATAGCACATCAGTGACCATGTGTACTGGCTGCCACAGTGCTTGGAGCCCAATCTACCTCAACCCTTGGAACATAAAATTGGCTTCTGCTTTACTTCTATCTTCCAAATCTCACACAAATTTCTTCTGTGACCAACCCCAACAAGGCACCAGCCTGGGGAGGGAATTCTGGGAAATGCAGTTCCAGCTTAGCTAATTTCACACAGTACATAACCAGCACAGAGAGCACACAACAATCCGACGATGAAAACACACTGCACTGCTATGCTGGCTGACTCCACCTGGCAGGCTCCTTCATTTCTCTCCATCCAAGCTCCTCATGATTTCCAGCAGCTGCTTATCCAAAAGCCCAGCATCCCTTGCTCCTGCCTGCTGTTGATCCACAATTGGTTAACCTGCCAGTATATACAATCTAAATGTGTCTTATTTCTATGGTCACAAACCACGGTTTGAATGAATAACATCTGGTGATCATAGCATCTCTTTGCTCCTCTCCCCCAGCTCACGATTTACCAAGGAAAGGATGTCTTAATGAAGAGGGTAATTTAATCTGAACTGCTCCTTAATTCCGAGGCATCTCTTAACTGCCTAGCTGTCAAAAGAAAGTGTGTTTTTTCAGCTGCGTGGTCTATTGGGCTCTCATTAATCTACCATGTTTTAATATCCATTAGTGAGCATTAATCTAAAAGGATGGATTTGGGGCAGAAAGCCCATTCCTCTTGTCTTTTCTAAATTTCTGTCATTTGAAGAAGTTTATTTTTTTTTTCTCCTTGAAGCTCCAAAGAGGATCAAATAAACTGAAGAGTGTTTGTTGATCTGTTCACATTGACAGATGGCTATTTGGGCCACCCTAGCTGGACTGGAACTTTCTTCTTGGGTTCTTCTTGCAAAATGCACAGCACAAGTTCAACCTCATCTCATACTAGGTCATGAATCCCATCCTTCACCACTGACCACCAACAT
This sequence comes from Ursus maritimus, assembly GCF_017311325.1. Taxonomy (NCBI): domain Eukaryota; kingdom Metazoa; phylum Chordata; class Mammalia; order Carnivora; family Ursidae; genus Ursus; species Ursus maritimus. The sequence continues at coordinate 10,611,534 of NW_024425230.1, read as the reverse complement.
GCTCCTTGTTTGGAATACCTTCTCCTTCTCCACTTGTTCTTTCTGGTTCCTATACTTTCGTTCAGCACCGTAGCTCTGGCCCCTGAATAGACTGTGCAAACTAGCTTGCAGAAGCAGAGTGTCTGAATCTAGAGTCATCCTGGAGTAATCGAAAGTCAGTGTAACCATCATAATTTTTTAAAAGTGATTCCAAGAAGGTGAAAACACAAAAGGGTTTCCTGGTTACAGCAAGATTATGTTGCATTTCACCTATATCTTTCCCAGGACAGTCTGAAGCCTTGCCATCTCTGCAAAGATTATATTCTTGAGCCATTCCTTTATGTTAAGGTTTACCTTCAGAGCAGAAAACACATTCAGAAAACATGGCCTCTGCTATGATTTGGAGGAGGAAGTCTTCCATCCAATATGCATAAATTCACCTAGCCAAAGAAATGTAATGCCATTGATTTGGGCTTGGAGTCTTCGTCTAAGAATTCAAGAGATGTTTTGTTTTGTTTTGTTTTGTTTTGTTTTGTTTTGTTTACTATGACAAGAGTTCCCCATACTCACATTCCCATCACAGAAGATTCCATTTGGTCTTAAGAAGGCACAAGCAGAGGGTCTTCTGAACATCCCACCTAATCACTTGCCTGATGTGAAATGCAAATATATAAATTACCTCAATTCACTTTCTAGATCAACCCAGCCTACACCCCCGGATGACGTATTGCATGGAGAAGTTCTAATTCCTCATTCTGGACCTTGAGAACCAGCAGGACAGTGTTGGTGACTCAGTCAAAGTGGAAAATCATGGCAAACTAAATAGCACGGTGTCACTGGCACCAGGAATCCTGTCCACCTCTGGCCGATGGTACCGAATGAAGAAACAGATTTTAGAGCCTAAATTTACAGGGCTTCTAATTTTTCAAGAGAAGCCAGGAATCCATAGTTTTATATAAAACCTTCCAAATCTAAAGATAAGCTAAAAATATGTTAAACCCTGTGTTAAGTCAGTACTACAGGTAGAAAGGCAGCCCAAATGCTCCTGGTTTTGAAATCACATTCCCAATGCCTTTGCACAAGGCTGGGCCCCTAGAAATGACTTGTCACTGGAAATACAAGTTCAGTTGCTTCTGGTATTTTTAATTCACATTCATTTCTTTCTTGCTTGCTTTCCTTTTTTTTTTTTTTTCTTTTGAGAGAGCACTCAAGTGTGAGGTGGAGGGAGGGGCCAAGGGAGAGGGAGAGAGAATCTCAAGCAGGCCCCACACCCAGTTGCAGAGCCCAATGAGGGGCTGGATCCCATGACACTGAGACCATGATCCAAGCTGAAATCGAGAGTTGGATGTTCAACCAAAAAAGCCACCCAGGTGCCCCTTAATCCACATTCGTTTCCATTTGAAGTCACTAGAGAGAGGCAAAAGCAGATGGAAACTAGAGGCTTGGGTAACACGCATGTCTATGCAGCATTACACCTCAAGAAATGCCAATGGAAGTTCTTCAGGACGGAGGGGAGTAATACTAGGATGGAAACTTAGATCCACAGGGAAAAATGAAGAGCACTGGAATGGTGAGTGAGGACAAAAACAAAAGACTATCTTTTTTCCTCCGAGTATCTTTAAAAGGCAGGTGACTATTTTTAAAAATTATGTACACACACACACACACACACACACACATACATATACATACACATTTCAGAGTATTTCAGGGTTTATAATACAGTTAATCCCTGAACAATGCCAGGATTAGGGATGCCAAACTCCCATGCAGTCAAAAACCCAAGTATAACTTTTGACTCTCTAGAAACTTAACACTCATAGCTTACTGTTGACCAGAAGCCTTTCTGATAACATAAACAGTCAGTTAACACATATTTTGTTTGTTATACGTATTATATACTATATTCTTATAATAAAGGAAGCTGGAGAAGAGAAAATGTTATTAAGAAATCATAAGGAAGAGAAAATACATTTAGAGTAATGTATTTTTTTTACTTTTTATTTTTTTTTAATTCGACAGAGATAGAGACAGCCAGCAAGAGAGGGAACACAGCAGGGGGAGTGGGAGAGGAAGAAGCAGGCTCATAGCGGAGGAGCCTGATGTGGGGCTCGATCCCAGAATGCCGGGATCACGCCCTGAGCCGAAGGCAGACGCTTAACCACTGTGCCACCCAGGCACCCCTAGAGTAATGTATTTATTGAAAAACAAGGCACATATAAGTGGACCTGGGCAGTTCAAACCCATGTTGTTCAAGGGTCAACAGCATACATATGTACACAAACATATGATAGCAATAGCCCAAAGAATGAGAGAGAAGAATAACTAAAATCATTGTCTCAAGGGTCTTGTATTTTACATGAAATGGAACAATAATAACACTAAATAGACCGTGATAAGCTATTAACTGAGATATATATATTATACTTCCTAGAGCAAAATTACTAAAAACAATTTCCTAAGAGGTATAGGTAAGACCCAATTGAGGAATTGAGATGAAATAATAAAAATAAATTTAATAACCTAAAGAAGGCAAGAAAGGAAGAACAGAGGAGTAAAAGACAGATGTACAAGTAGAAAGAAAACAAACAGCAAACTGTCAGACTAAACCCAACCATACCAAAACATCCATTAAATGTAAATAGACAAGTAATTCCTATTAAAAGACAGAGATGGTCAGCCTAGGTTTAAAACAAAAACAAAACAAAAGACCCACCTAAATGCCATCAATAAGAGAGATACTGTAAATGCAAAGATACAGATCGGTTAAATAAAAGGATAGGAAAAGACAGGCCATGCAAGCTCAGCAAAACAAAGTGAATGTGGCTATATCCATACCAGACAAAAAACTTCCTAGGGACATTCCTTCATAATAAATGAGCCCATTCATCAGGAAGATATAACAATTCTTAATAAGTTTGCACCTAATAACAGACTCTCAAAATACAAGAGGCAAAACTGACAGAAAAAAAAGATAGAAACAGATTCACATTCCTAGTTGAAGATTGTAACTGTAAGGGTGCAGATCATCTGAACATACTGGGCACAGCATTGCTGCTGCTTTCACAAAAGACGTTCCACACATTTAGCAAATGAGGCATGGGTTCTGAACCATCAGCACAGGCACTGGCCGTAGAGCTGGAGGAAGGGCTTAGAATCCCCTGCCTGGCCACGCATTACTGCTTTAGTCACCAAACCAAAGGAGAGGGACCAGGTAGGCCAGGTGCAGGGGGCTTAGGATAGTGCCTATTCACCAACAGGCATGACAGTATCACAATATTTTAACAACCAATATGGCTCCAAAGGTAAGCAGAAGATTATCGGACTCCTTTCGTAAGAAGAATTCCACCACCAACTTTTTCAAGAAGGTATTTTACTAGACTGAAGGTTCCTTGAAAACAAAATCCGGATTGATTCATCCATGTAGCTCTCACCAAGCTTGGTACAGAGACCTCTTCATAATAGAAACATCATAAAAATGAGTTCAATGGGAGAAATAATAAATAATTCCCTTCGTCTTCTTGGAGCATGAGGTGCCCTTTGGCAACACCTCCATCTACATTCAAAAAGATGACACTGTTGCACTTGAATTCTTTCATCACAATGGTTAAAGCCAAAGCTTAGCAAAACATATTGGGACGCTGGCACCTTCTGCTGAACAAGTTGTATATAAAATGCTGTTGAAAAGCAGCATATGTTTTTGATAACTGTAAAACACATTATATTTGTGAACCAGGAAGGAGTGTAAATGCTGAATATTAATGCACTTGAACTCTTACTTAAATTAAAAGTTCATCTTTGATGTAACTTGCTTCTTTCTGAAACATGACCATCCCTTTCGGGGTCTCTTCTGTGTAGGCTGCGTGGGTGACGTCAGCTTTGCTCCTACTGCTGCCGTCGCCCTGTCTCAGGTCTGGAGGTAAGGATGAAGATGCCACACTTTGTTTTGAAAATGAGGTGGGTTCAAAGAGAAGTGAAGCCAAGACGTAAGGCGATGCAGGGCGGCGTGTCACTGACCAGCCACTGACTCACTGTGAGCCCCAGAAACACAGCCCGTAGCTCAGCACACACGTCCACTTAGCATGTGGGACTTGTCTTCAAGGGAAGCAAGGAGGTGCCGACCTCCAGGGTGGTCCACAAAAGCAGGAAGGGAGACGGTCTGTATCAGCTTGGCTCCTTCCCATCCCCAATTTTCCATGGGCCAAAGCTCACCCCGTGTGGAGCCGACCCCCTGGGCTGCATTACCCAACCTTCCAGTGGCCACTCTGGGATCCAGACCTCACGACCTTCGGGTGATGGCCATCCAGAGCTGAGAGTGGAGAGCTGGCTCCTATGGGTGAGAGCCTCAGAGAGTGAAAGAAGGAAGTGGTCAAGGCAACTGGGACCATACCCAGGCTTTGGCTCCACTACAACCCCTCGCCAGCTAGACCCACAGACCAGTGGAGACATGGCCCCAGCAACATCACGGTCATACAGCTCCGCAAGCCGGCCAAGACGGTGCAGCTTCTCACTGCGGACTGCAGGTTAGAAAGGCAAGGGTCAGGGCACCTGGGTGGCTCAGTCGGTTTTAGCATGTGCCCCTTCGGCTCAGGTCATGAGCCTGGGGTCCTGAGACTGAGCCCCACAATTGGGCTCCCTTCTCAGTGGGGAGCCTGCTTCTCCCTCTCCCTCTGCTGCTCCCCCTGCTTGTGCTTTCTCTCTCCTGCTCTCTTTCAAATAAATAAATAAAATCTTTCTAAAAGAAAGAAAGAAAGAAAAGAAAGGCAAGGGTCATAGGCCTGGACAGAGTGTGAACAGAGGAACGAGTAGTTACTTAAGAAAAACGACTGGGTGCTAGAAAGAGCTGAAACCTTATCATCAGGTAAACCTTGGTTCAAACCCCATCTCTACACCTACTGCTTGTGTGACTTTGTGCAAGTCACTTAACTCTCTGGGCTAAGGCTTCCCAGCTTCAAGGAGCACAAAAACAATCGTCTAAAGAGATGTTATGCCAATATACCTCCCGGCCCAGCAGAGGCCTCTCGCCGCCCATCAACACACGAGTTCCTGCAAAGCACCAGAGATCGCATGTCAATATCCAGTGCGCCTCACCTCGCTTAATAAATAATATTTGTGAGCAGGTCATTGCCCGATAAGCTACGAGCACGAAAGCCAAGTCGCCATAGTCAAAAGAGCATCGCATTGCCTATAAATAGCACCGAGACGCACGTAGGAGCGCGTACAGATATTCATAAATGTTCTGGGTCCACCGCAGTGGTACCTGTGATTCTCGCCTGCAACACACATCAGCCACTACAGAGCTCAGAAACTCCGCTCGAGGACAAGTTGCCTTCTTCTTTTTTTTTTTTTTTCCCTGTTTTGCAAGGACAAATCGGACAGACGCGTAGAACCCGTGTAGGTATTTACACAGCCCATGCAGCAGGGAAAGCCTTCAGCCCGGCCATGAAGAATAGACTTGACGACAACATCCACCATACAGATGAGCCCTCAAATTAGTGCGGGAGCCGCGAGTCCTCGGGCCCGGAGGAGAGAGGGGTCCGCCGCTCTGCCTCTGCCACCGGCCGCACCGCCGGGGGCATCCATCACAGTAAGTACCAGAGGAACAACACCTCTGATACCTCTTCATGGGGCCGCCGGCAAACGAGGCACTAGATTAGGCCTGACACGGGCAGAGCGCAAGCCGAGGTTTGCCGGGTGTAATTAATTGGAACTTCGCCAGCTTGACAAATTGGGATGATGAATCGATCTTGTATGAATAGGGAAAAAATGCATAATCAGTCAAAGATTTAGTTAAGACAGCTTTACTCTGACTCCCTGCCATAGCTAAATCCATTAAGGCAAGGAGACATCACTTTAAAGAAGGCAATGTCCTTCATATGTTCAATTTATAACTTTTTGTTCTTGAATTTATGAGAGAAGTCAACCCAGATTTGCTTGACTTTAAGGGAAGACGAGGTTTCTCTTGTGAGTTTAAAAAGTAATTTGTCTCCTGCGTCTTGTAGTGCGGTGGAAATACGGCTAAAGAGACTTTGGGGGGATTTTGTTATCAATTCTAAAAGGCATTTTATTAGTCGTTGAACCAAACAGGCCACTTTGCCTCTGGAGTTGGCTTTCTGCTAAATATAAAAAGAGAAACTTTCTCCTCGGGTTCCCCCCACACACCCTTGTTTTCTGGATCCCTGTTTACAGATTCAGCAGTAGGTGGATGAGGACTGCTTTCTGTTCTAATTGGCAGGAGAAATCATTTTTTAATTTCTTCTACATTCAAGTTGGGTCTCCATGCGAAAAGTACCAATTAGGTGATTATCTAGCTAATTCGACAAATGTTAAAAAAAAAATCAAAAAAGATAAATCAGCTCTCCCATTAAAAAAAAAAAAAAAAACAACTAACTTTAGAATTATTGACCAGATTAACTAGATGGCTATGCCCTAGGCAAGAAGACATTGCTTCCAAGAAGAAAGAGAGAGGGCAGGCTCACACATCTTCAGTTCTTTAGTGCATGACTTTGCAGGTATTAATTAGTTCATGGCCCTGAAATCTATGGGATTTTTAAAAATTTTATCTGCGTGTCAATACTACTGCTTACCCTTTCTACTAAATAATGAAGCAATTCTGCTTGTTAGTTCTTATCCTTTGGAAAATGGAACCTGTCTGTGGCTTTCACAACCGAAGTCTTACAAGCACTAATGACAGTGGAGAGAGAGAGAGAAAGACAGAGTCTATATTTCAACCTGGACACGGTTCCTTTTCACCCACATAGGGCAAAATGCTAAGACAGCGGTACGATTAAAATGCCAAGACCTCACACGCAACCCCACTGACAGTTGGACCCCGACATTGTATGTGCCCATTGAGACAGCCCTCTGTGCGCCTCCCGATGTCAGTCACCTGTCCACGCCCAGGTGGAAGCTTCTGGAGGCCAGGGGCCTGCAGCCCGTTCATGCATGGAAAAGCACCTCGCTGTTGTTCAGTAAGGCATGAAGGAAAGGGATCGAAGGAAAGAATCGGCCAGGCTACACTGTGACCACACCTGGGCTGCAAGGGGAAGTTACCAGAGAGCTGCTAAGTGTCGCTTTTTCCGCCCCTCTGCGCCAGTGCAAATGTCCTGTAAAAAAGATATGTGTGAAACTCACTAAATACCACTTTGGAAATGGAGTCTCCTATAATTTGGATCACACCTTAGCTTCAAGTGGCAAAATGCCTTTCCTCGCTACCCATAAAAACTTTTAATGTTCAATGAAACCTAAGAACTAGAAAGTGAGAAAAAAGTTGAAAGGTACTCGATTTTCCTTTTGTGGGTCTTTTTTACGGTCTTTTTCAAAGGCTGTAGAGACCGACGCAGGCAGACACACTGTTTGCCGGGAGCACGGGAGAGGAGAGGCCCCTTGGGAGACCACTCAAGTTACAATTAACAAAGGGTATGACGTTTTGCTGGAGGCATTAGAATTTACACTTACAAAGTTAATCGCCAAGCCAACTGGGGCCATCGTTGGCCAAAATTTTACTTCTCCTCCGTTTTCGAAATCTCTATTTTCAAGTGTAATAGCATTGCTGAAGGGTGGCAATCTTCTCTCTTCGATTTTTGTCTAAGCCAGTCCCCTCTTCCCAGCCATCACAGGACAGGAAAAAGTTACTCTAGAATAGTACTTTTCATTTTTAATGAATGTATCATCACACATTCTCTCACTGAATCCTTTCAGTCACCATTAAGCAAGAACTGATTTTTTTAAATGGGGTTCAGGGACCTTAAGAGATAGACCCAAACTGTAGCCATCGGTGTGTAGCTAGGATCCAAAACCAAGGTCTTCAGATTCCAAATGCCATGACCTTTCTGTTGTACGAGAATGCACTGTCGCCCCATAATAATAATCTGTCTTTACAGTTTTTAAATTTAGTAATAAAAATAGCTGTGCATGACATTTACCTTAGTTAACCCTCACAACATCTCAAGCAAGTATGATCACCTCCCCTGTACGGATGAAGACATTAGTGCTGGAGAAATCGCTCTTTCTAGCTCCAGGCTCATAGGGCCGTAATTAGGTTCTAGGGGCTTTGTCTATATCTTACAACAAATTTTCTTTCTATTTGAGCCTCTCTGAGCAAGTTTCTGGGGCTTGCGAGCATTTGGCCTCCATTGAGATCCTCAACGAACAGTCACAACAATGATGGCCCCAACATGAGTACAGTGACAATGGCCATACCTGCCATGACAGCAGATACTCCTGTATAAGATTAGCCGGGCTCCAAATAAAGCTACTTAGAATTCGCTGACCTACTAGTGAGAGTACAACAGCAATAAGATAAATGCATATCCTAGGACCTTGCTATTCTAGACCCTTAGGCCAGCAATGTCAGCGCCACCTGGGAACTTGTAAGAAGGGAAGAAATGCAGGCCCCGCCCCAGACTTAGTGAGTCAAAATCTGCATTTTTATAAGATTGCCAGGTGAATTACATGGACAGTACTGCCCTGGTAATAATACCTGCTCAGCGAATAAAGGTGCCCATCGGTCACCCCCCAAGTCACCAGAACTGGTTCAGGTGATGTGACTGACTGAGCACATCTTCCATTCCTCCCTCCTGGCTCCATATAGACCCTCCCAAATCTGAACGCTCATGGAAGAGGACCATCTCCTTGCCCAAAGTGGACCATTCTTCGGTCAAGGAGAAAGGACTCAGCCTCTTAAGCACTGGCCGTTTGATCCTGGACCAATTTGCATGGCCCCCTTAGTTTACAGGACTTAACATCCACTTCTCAGATTATAAACCCTCAAAGGGTTCTGTCCAGCTCCCAACACACCAAATAAACATGTCTATTAAATATTTGCTGCAGGTTTTTTCAGGGGCCACCATCCAAAAGGCTACTGGAGGCAACCTTCAAAGCACCAGGAAAATGACATTGGAGTCATGCAGCTTTCATCTTCCAGCGACCTGATTTTCAGTAAAAGGGGAATAACCACCCATCCCAGCGTTTTAATGACACAATTAAGAGGTGAAATTATGGATTTCATAGAGTCAGAATGAGAATATGTATGCTACTTATTCATTCATCCATTTGTTCGTTCACTCTTTCATTTACTTTTTCCAATTACCCTGTTCGGACAGAGGACAAAGAGAGACAGGAGGTTTCATTCTACAAGTCTGGATAAAGAGACAGGGATTGCCAAAGGGGCAACACAGTACACCCACGCTGACTCTAGGGAACAAACCACTAGTTTTCTTTTTAAGATCTGTAATTGATTCGAAGGTGGATGAGAAAGTGTGATGTGTGAATTAAAGCAAAGAGGGCAGATACTAGTCAGTCCAAGTGGCTCAAATATGAACTGTGCCTTAGTATCATTTGAGTTTTTTTGAGCCACACATCTATCAGATCTGAATTCCACCACCTGTAAGATGGGGACAGCACGTTCCTTGTGGGCTAGTTCCAAGGATCAGGGAAAATGTCATTTTGAGTCATTGTGTCTCCATAGAAGAAGACATCTCATGACTGTTAGTACCTACAAGAGCCTCCTAAAGATGGAGGACCCCAAGCCTGCCACCCCCAGGGCGTGACGGTATTCAGCCCTCAGCGCTGTTGCAAAGATTAAATGAGCTAAAGACTGTGACCCCCTTAGCACAATAGCTGAATACTATCTGTATGCGCTGTGTTCGATACTGTCATCTTCACAGGACACAGGCGTGTTCACATCCCAGGGACACACTAGCTCTGCGACCATTAGCAAATTTACTGATGGATAAGCTACCTTACCTCAGAAAAGATTCGATGCCCCTGGTCAATTTACCTCAGTCTCCTCAACCACGCCATGAATCTGTTTCAAATACTACATGAGAAGACATATAGACAAACAGTTGCTAACATTTTTCTTCTTGTTCCCCCAATCCATTCTCTCCTCTGCTCTGGGCCCCTGGAGCTTGACCCTGACGAACCACACCCCTGGCTCTTTTGGTGGCTGACTTCCCTTTTGAGTTTGGCCAATGCCGGAAAAGGAGGACAGTAAGAGAGAGAGGCAGGAGTATTTCTTCTTCTTGCCCTCCACGCTTCAGTGCAGTATCTCTGGGCGTTATCAGCAACCTCCATGGCTGCGGCTTTGTCAAGCAGTCTTTCTTCCAGGGCACCATTTGTCACCAGGCTATATAACACTATTTCCTCCATTTTCCACTTTAGCCTTGAGTGGCAGCAGCTCCCCACTGTTGCCAAACTCAGGGTGAGTCACCATTTCTGGTCTGGTCCCCTTAATGCTGTCCATTCCTCTGAAGATAGTCCTTTCTTGAAAGTTTCTTCATGGAAACACCTGACTAAATTGTTTCCTTCCAGGACCTTCTATGTATCAAAATACTGAACGTCAAAATGATGTTCAATTTTGAGGGACCCGGTGTTAAACTACCTATCTAAACAGCTGCCCATTCTTCAGACCTGCTCTTCAGCCCCTTTGGAAGAAACCAAGATACAAACCTAATCTAAAGAGAATGAAACCAATAAGCTGGATAGAGCCCAATAAATGTTTTCTGGAGAATCTGAGCGAAGAGGAAGAGACTGAGTTGGTCAATGGTGGTGGAGGTCCCAGCATGACAGAACAGAGAAAGACAATTTAGGGCAGGAAGAGAATTTACAGTGTTGCTCAGTATCAGCAGCCCAATGGTCGTGGCACTACCTGGAGTGGGGACTCCCCGAAGTTGGTTCCTAAGATAGAGATCTGGCTAACACAGGAGGAAGGGGGACTGGAATGGAGGCATGCCGTCGGGAAGAACACGATTGTGAGTGACATGGTAGTAAAATAAAGTAACGGTGTACAGAATTCCAAAGAGCTAGGAAGTAGAGCCTTGGTGCTGGAACAATCTAGCCATTTAACTTTGGGCAAGCCAGGGAATCTTTGAATCCTCATCTGTAAGAAGAAAGGGTTATTTTACAGGTAAATCTCAAGGTACTGTGTATCTCCAGAGTGATCTATTTTAGGAGTTAGATTTTCCCTAGGCAGTCCCAGCCACTGTAATGCGCCAAGTTTCTTCTTTTCATTTGCTGCCTGTTTTCAGGTCTACCCAGAAAATCCTTCTTCTGAAATGCAGCTTGGGCGTTGAAGCGGTTGGCCTAACACTGTGGCTAATGAAAGTATTTCCATGAAGGGGCGTAGCCAGCACCAGATTGGCTTTTAAAATGCTCACCTCCCAATGGTCACGTTTGAGCTTCCTATCTCCATCTTATTTATCTATGTTGAGAATGAGTTTAATATTTTGAAATGTTGGGGTCGGGGAAAATGTTGATAGAATTCTTTTATAGAGAAACAATGGCCCACTTATAAGAAATATTTGTTTTATCACTAGTTCAGTTATTAACTCGATTTGGGAAAATGGAGCCTTTTGGGATGTGAGGGCCTTTTTTTTTGTCTTTACTGTTTATTTTTAAAAGCCTTAAGTGCTCCAGTGAAAATAAAACACAGAAATGTGAAATATGTCTTTGGATTTTCATTTGCATATATGTAATTCCTGAATAGGAGAGGAGATATTGGGATTGCTGCATTTGCCCACCGTTGAAACAGAAAATTTTAATTTTCCAAGAGAGACTTGGAGTCACGACATAATGTTGCTCCTTTTAAAAATAAATATTTTGGCATCAGATATCTACCATGTATGTTAGAGTTCCAATTTACATTTGCAACTTTGTGACTATTTGGTTATCAAGAGAATAAATATTCTTATAAAGAAACCATAAAATAGGATTGCTCCTCTGATTTGCAAAATAACTGGAGAGGGAAAAAAAAAAAGTAGTTGGTGCAACCATAAGGCTTCACTGCAATATATCTGGGGCTCAATTTTAAAACTGAATGATATCATAAATAAATCAAATTTTAAAGACGGTTACTTCTCCCACTCCTACTTAAATTCGAAATGAGGTAGCTTATGTGTAAGATTCTTTTTGGTTCAAATTCTATTGTTTTCACTATAAATTCTAAGTGCTGTTAAAAATTATATGGCAATACAAATTACATACTAAGAAGTATAACAAGGGACTTTGGCTCAGAAATCAGACTTCTGGGACCATAATTTAAAGGAATAACTGAAGAAATGAAATCCATGGGGATGAACATATTCATTTTCACATTATCCATTATATGGAAAATTGGAAACAATTTATAAGTCTAACAATAAGAGATTTAATAAGTAAAATATGGAGCATAAAACTCAATGGAATGGCCTAGAGCCATTGACATGTTAAAACACGGAAAACCTTTGGTATACAAAGTTCACAAAAAAAAAAATGAAATTATATGTTCATTATCACTGTAACCATGTAAAACTATGATTAGATCTTTTAAGGGAACAGGTAAAAACTAAAACCATTGTATTAGATTCATGAGATTACAAGTAATATATTTGAAAAAGAAATCCTTATTATTGTTAGAAAATTGCTCTTTACACCTTAAATAGCAGGGTGAATCTAGAAGAAAAGATTCTCTGACAGAGCTCTGTGAAGGCAAAAAAGTGAACGTTTATTTCTGCATTAGGGGTTACTGGTTGCCAGAAACAGAAACACACTCAATCCAGTTTAAGCAAAAGAAAATGCATCACGAAGATACACTACGAATTCAGAAAGAGAATCATCGCTAGGCTGCAGAATGAGGCTGGGGCCAGTACGAAAGATGCAGGCACTGGCCCATCCCATGGCCTCACAAGCCCCAACTCCTCATGAACAAAATATCGAACTTTTAAATGAAGACCAGATCCAATCATTCACTTGCAGAACCCTGAGAGTGAGGGCCTCACCCTAATCCAGGCCCGTGTGTTCTGTACTTAAAAGTTTGACATTTTGTTCATCGTGGACTTCTTGCATTAATTTTTATTTCCAAAAAATACTGTAGTAAAGTATTCTTTGTCTTAATCAATAGGGATTTGCGTTCGTTTTTTTGTTTGTTTTACTCCTCCCTCTTCAATTTTGTGCTCACTGGGGTGCCTCACACACCTCATGCCCATTCCTGCCCTGCCCACAGGGCATGGTGTTTAAAATTCCTCCATCCAAGCCCATCCTTCCGTTAGGGCACTGATTCCCAAGAGGCTCTGTTGAGATCGTAGCCCATTCCAGGATAACAGACGAACCTGTAGTAGGTATTTTCATGCCAGACTGGTTGTGTCCATCAGACACGCTGAGAGCAAGGAACAGGGCATACAACTTTTGTTTAGGGAGAGGATGGAGATAGGAAAGGCTGCCAGGGAAGTTCTCGGCCTTGCAGGGAAAGAATGAGCTAGAGCAAATGTATGCCATTTTTACAGCCTTTCCAGGCATAACTCAAACCCTGCTCTCTCCCCCTGCCTTTCTTTCTACCACCTCCCTGTTAGGGTGACAACGAGCTGTCAGGGACGGCACGCCCATGACAGAGATGGATTTCTCCTGTAAGAAGCAGTCCACCATGGAAACCCTTGACAGTACATCACAACCTTGCCTTCCCCCGGAACCCCCGACCTCAGCCACCCCTGGGCGCCCAGCTCTGTGCTCCCGGAGCCCAGACAAGCCTCATCTTCCTGTTTCCAGGTCTAGCCCACAATCCCCGCCTGAGTCCCAGATTGCCCTCACGGACCCTGATTGCTAAGGCACATCAGGAGGAAAGATGATGGATGATGCTTGCTTGGTTTTATTCAAAGTGTGCTTCCCATTAAAGAGAAATGTCACTTGTGCCTCAAGCCATCTGAAGCCCATTTGTTTTCATATTTATGGGACCATGTGTGCCACGCTCTCCCCTTTTCTCTCTTTGCTTTCAAGTCGGCTCCTTACACGTCTCCTTCCTGCCCCCACTCACCTCCCACTCCTCACCCTATTCCCAATATTTCTTGCTAAAATATGGCTGAGAAGCCAAGGGAGCTGTCATCTTTGGAACGCTCTGGTCACAGTGGATGTGAAGAATTCCTGTAACGTGAGAAACCCAACTTTCCCCTGCATGGCAAAGCGTTCCACCCTGACCCCAAGGAGAGTCATTCACCTTTCCTCCGTGCACATTTCTGAGACTTCCCCTTGAGTTATCCGGTTAATCACGTCTCCTTCTTCCTCTAGGAAGGAACTGAGGCCGCTCCTACATTTCACCACCCCCTGATGGCAGGGGGGAAGGGGAAGTCACTGATAGGTCAGACTTTCTTAGCACGATGCCAAGAAAACAAAGCACCTGGGTTTAATTACCACGCCCCGTGGAGAGTTCTGGGAATGTCCAGGCTCAGTGGCATCTTCAGATTGTCTCCTTTGCTTGGTGATTTGATTACCATATCTATCAAATACATTTTTTACACCAGTCATCACAATCCTGGCTGTTCTTGGCTGTTCTTTAAATGACTGAACCCTGCACAGCCAAGATAATGGTATTCTTCCAATTTTCATTCTCTATTTCATCTGCAAATCATTTGCCTTTGAAGAAAGTAACCGAGTAGTTCAAACTTTCTGATTCATCTGTTATTAGCAGACCCCCCAATAGAACGATTTTACAAATCTTCCCCACCCCTGGGCACATGCGTGTGCACACACACAAGCACGCTCACAACCCACCACTGCCTGTTTTGCTAGATAAAGCCGGAACCTGACAAAGGACTAGAGAAACCAAATGAAATATTTCAACTATGAGAAGGTTTCCAACCTCAGCTTCTCTCCTTCTGACTGGGGCAAAACCTGACACATTCAAGAGTTAAAGAAAACATGTTAAACACTGTATCTAGCAACTTTTCTGGGTTCAAACCAACTAATTCGTACTTCCATTTACAGTAATTGTGTTTCTTTACTGATACAAACCCTGTAAATATATTTATCTTTGAACAAACTCTAGAGGTTTGGCATTTTGGCCGGGCAATGCATCGGGCCCATTGCGAAGGAATAATACCAGGACTTGAAACAAATGCCCCTCTTCTCCCTCCTCCCCATCTCGTTTCCATCTGCCTTTAAGCAGCCTCTGAAGCCAGAGACGGATATTCCCAGCACTGACTCCACCTTGTACTACACAGGGGACACCATCTCCCCAGAACACAATGTGTGTTTTATGCAGGGCATCAACATGGCTTCCGCCACCCCCCAAATATCCCAAATCAAGGTCAGAACCAACCACGAACGTTTCATCTTCATTGCCGTTGTTGTGTCGTCAGATGGGACTCCATAAAACCATAAGTAAAAAGTACATAAGTCGATGGTGGACTCACTTGACAGTGGAGTCAGACAGACCGAAGCCTGAAAGCTGGCCATGCCACTTAACAGCCATGACTTTGGGCAATTCACCCACACTTTCTAAGCCTGTTTTCAAGTCGCTAACCTTGGGTTGACACTGCACACCTTAGTGGCCTCCGGTGAATATAAATCACAAAGCACTGTTCTAGGATTTTCTGATTTTCAGGGATCCGTAAATGTTCATCTGCACCATGTCAATCACTTTCCCCTTCCTTTTTGAATCCTCCATTCTGAGTAAGGATGGCCAACGATGTGCCATACTGCAGCCATGCTCTTGCTCTAGAAGAAACTACTTAACATTACTAGGGTCAAGGGCATTAAACAGGAATGATTGCAGCTACCCTGGGGTCCCAAGAGCCAAACATGTTCTTTATATTTGGGGGGACTGTCTAACTTCCTTACTTTGGGAAGAAGACCCCAAAGCATCCTGTAGGATTGGCACAGCACAAACAACAGAGATTTCAGTGGTATCCCATCCCCAGGGAAAGACCAGCCAACTTAAGGTAACCTGCCATAGTCCTTTCTACACGATTTAGCATCTGACAGTTTGCAGTGTCTAGCCAGCCATGGCGCTGTGTTTTATGACTGGCCATTGAAAATAATTAGTTGGTGACCCAGAAAACTGATATATAAAATCCTTTTAATCACCAATATGGCTTTCAATTATATAGCGTAAACTTATTAACCTTTTTACTGCTGAGACTTGATTTATGGAATTTATCTACATGACCATTATGAGCAGAGATAAAAAGTATATTATCTGAGGTGTTGGCATTAACAATAAAGAACTGCTTTTTCCCATCGTGGAGTTGTAAGTGGCAGTGGTAGCCTCCCACTAAGTCTCCAGGGACTCATCTGGTTCCTGCAACCATTCAGTAATGGCTGACTGAGGACCTACTGGACGTCCACGTGGCTTTGTAATTGCACAGGGTCAAGTCCAAACACCTTAGCATGGCCCTGACCCTAAATGGGGTGCGTGTGACCCCAACCAAGTTTTTTTTCCAACCTCCTCTCTTAAAAATTCACCATCCTCCAATGAGCTGTGCGGCCCACTGCTCTATTTCCTGGCCATGTGGGTCTTTTATCTTAAATGTCTCTGCCCGTGCCTGCCAACAGCTGCCCACACACAGCCACAGTCCCCATCCACATACCCCCTTCACCACATCCTCTCTCATATAGCCGCCTCACACATAAGCCCCCCAAAACACCAACACATGACCCCATACACAAATACACAACCCTACACACACAACCGCCTCACAACATCCCCCCACAATACTACACACACACTACCCACCACACACATATATTAATTCTCCCCCATACACACCACAATCTCTACATATACCCACAACCGTGAGGCACACATGCAACCTCCTAACGAACCATGAAAATACACACCAACAACTACACACACACACAAAACCTTCCCCCACTCACACAACACTCCCCACAACACACGCACACATGAAAACCCTCCCTTCCTCAACACTGACACACAAACCCCTTTTCTGCCTGAAGAGCTCCTTCTATTTGGGGTCCCGTGAAATTTCTCTAGTTCCCAGGGCAGAGTGTGTCACTGCCTTTCCGCTCTTTCACCTAAGATCAGACTACACGTCACCCCAACAGACTACAGACTTGTGTGTAGGACCTACATGTCTCATTAATCGTTCACGCCCAGTACCTAGCAGACTGCACTGACTGGAATGAACTAAGGGTGCAAAGGAAGTGAGCAACATGGTTCTGCTCCCAAGAGTCTCTGTCTCTTTAAGATGAAAGTGTATGGGGGCGCCTGGGTGGCTCAGTCGGTTAAGCATCTGCCTCACGCTCAGGTCAGGATCTCAGAGTTCTGGGATCAAGCCCCACATCGGGCTCCCTGCTCAGCGGGGAGTCTGTCTCTCCCTCTGCCTCTCTCCCTGCTCATGTTCTCTCTCTCTCTCAAATAAATAAATAAAATCTTAAAAAAAAAAAAAGATGAAAGTGTATGTATGTGTATGCACGTGAAGCAACTTCAAAACAACAACCAGAAAACAAGCCTTGAATAACATTATACACGAGATGGAAAGAGAGGGATCCTAAGAGTTACCAAACACACTTTTTCTACTTCCGTAGCATGTGTGGTGATGGCCCAGAGCAGAGAAAGGGCCCAAGGAAGGAGCTGGCAAGAGGAGCGCCTGAGCGGTGCTCCAGGAAGTAACGAGTCCGCTGGCTCACACGGGGTCTGCTGTGGATGGCGAGCCACGAGGTTACAGGGTGAGCAAGCACCCGCCAGGGACGCAAAGGCTTCAGCCTTTATTCAGAGCCACCGCAGGCCCCAGAATTCCCATAGTGCTCTGAACAGGGCACCACGGTTAATGCCAGGCACTCGTACCCAGGCTCGGTGCACAGAACCCAATGGGCACACCCAGCGTAAGGGTAAGCCACCAGGAACACAGGGCCCTCCAAAGACATTTTATTGAGAACAGCATTCCAAAATAGGATCACAGTAGTCAACCCGGGAACACTCGGAATTTTGTTGGCCTTCTTTACGTATTTAATGGTTTAGTATTGATTTCATTCAGAATTCCTATGAGAAGGCAAAGTGAAGGTGAAATCACAATCTTTTCAGAGCTTAAGGACGCTAAGGTCTTAATCTTGCTCTGATTAAAGTATGCATTATACAACATCAAGTTCATTTATTAATACTTTTTCTCCCTAGTCTGATTTTATAAGTACTCCAATGATAAAAACATTATCACATTTTCCCCTGTATCCCTATATCTAGCCCAGGGCTAGCATAAATGAATAAATTAGTCATTTATTAGTCATAAATAAATTACTCATAAAATGAATAAATAAATAAGCAAATAATTAGTATTCATTATTAGTCGTTC
The DNA here is from genome assembly GCF_017311325.1 of Ursus maritimus. NCBI lineage: Eukaryota > Metazoa > Chordata > Mammalia > Carnivora > Ursidae > Ursus > Ursus maritimus. Next base: position 10,593,496 of record NW_024425230.1, on the reverse strand, counting down.
CATCTCCATTTCCTTCACTGGACCTCAGCAAACCCCAGTAAAATTGAGTCAAATTTTTGAACTCATCATGTTATATTATAATTATCGATTTATGTGTTCCTATATAGGATTGTGTATTTCACCAGGGAAAGAAACAGTATAAAAACAGGAAACTAAAAATTATGGAGGTTTACCTATATACCAGGCACTGAACTAAGTACATAAGTTTTCTCCTTATTTCTTATACAAACCCCATGAAACAGATACTGTTATCAGTCCTGCTTTACAGAGGAGGAAACTGAGCCATACAAGATTACAGTGACTTATCCAAGAACACACAGAGAGTAAGTGGTTGAGCCTGGATTTGAACCAAGTAACCTGGCCCCAGGGCTTCACTTTGAATGAATGGCTACCTGGTTGGACTACAGACAGATAAAAAGAGTTTCAACATTCATCCCTTCTAGAACGGTATGTGGCACATCCTCCCCCACATCAGGAAATGGGTTAGGTACTTCGGCTAAGACGGTGAGCACTATGGGATAAGCTCCTTGCCCTCGGAGGGCTGGCAGCCCAGGGCGAGCTCCATGCTGACGCAAACGATCACGCAAGTTCGTAATCCTAAACTGTGCTAACTGTAGTAAAGGCGGGGTACAGGTGTAGCAAGGGCGACAAGGCTGATGTGATAATAACGGAAGCCACCAGAGTAGCTTTCTGAGGAAGTGACAGTTGTCCTCCTAGATGCAAAATTTGTAGATGTTAATAACACATTTTGGACACAGAACCAGAAAAGATTTGGGGGAGGGGGGAGCCTGGGTGGCGCAGTCAGTTAAATGTCAAACTCTTGTTTTGGCTCAGGTTGTGATCTCAGAGTTATGAGATCAAGCCCCTCATGGGGCCCAAGCTCAGCACAGAGTCTGCTTGAGATTCTCTCCCTCTGCCTCGCCTGCTCATGCTCTCTCTCTCTCCCTCTCTCTCTCTCTCTCAATAAATAAATCTTTAAAAAAAAAAAAGATTTGGGGGAGTGTTTCATGTGTTGATTGGCTTATTTCCTAATCCACCTTGCTCACAAAGGAGATTCCAAGCAGTCTGCAGAATTGTGTCACATGCCCAATTACATGCACTAGAAGTAGAGGAAAAAGAAAAATGAAAGGATGGGCACATAAAAGGTGGTGAATCCAAAATGCATGCCCTCGTGTCCCAGACCCTTGCCTCAAGGGTACTAGCAGTTTCGGAGCCACCGTGGCAAAGGAAAATTTATCCGTGACTCAGTTCCCATGGCTCAGAGAATTAAATAAAGCAGACCAATTACTCTGGATGTGCTCCTTATCCACACAAAGCAGATTTGGAAGTGTTGGTCAGCAGGACCTTTGGGGAACAAAGGGTCCAGAGGTTTTCTAGGCTGATCCTGAGACAGCTGGTAGAGTCCCAAGTGCTCTGGGTGCCAGGACGGGGAAGCCCAAGAAGTTTCCAACCTCGAATAGGGAGGGGGTAGTGCTTACTTCCACCAGAGATGTTCCCCTTTCATCTGTTCACATTGTAGATTTCTGCATACTCTTTCTTTTGAAGAAAGACTTGTAATGCTAAAATCTAAATACATTTGAAAGTCTTGATTTCAACACAATTTTTCCCTTCGTTTTGCAGATGAGAGAAGGCACGATGCATCCCCAAGGCCATTGGCCGGTTAAAGTCAGAGCTGGGACACCCCTTCCTGTGGGGGCTCCCAGAAGGCTGAGTCAGCATGAACAGTAGAAGGATTCTGAGCCACAAAGAGCTCTCAGTCTCAGCCGTAACAACCACATGCTCTAACCCTGAGATGAACGAGCCACTATTATATGTCCGGGCAAGCTGCTTCCGTGCAGACACATGCAGTGTACAGGTTATTCGCTTCGTGGAATCACTGTGTTTCTAGCTATCAGAATATCTGTTCCTCTAAAACATCACCTCCCTGCCATCCCTGAGAATAAGGGGGTAGAAAAACTGTATCTTAATCATAGAGCTAGTTTTCAAGTTATCTTAGTAAGTCTAGCTGCTTATGACAAAAAATACGAATTTCTCATGGATCCAGGAACCCCATGGTTTGCTCCATCCACTTAACAGAGATTCCATTCCACAAGCCGTCTGGTCTGGTGGCTGACGGCACAGATTTGAGGCCTGAAGCCAGGCAGATAGGAATTCAACCTCCACTCTGCCCCTTTCTACCTATATGACTTCACATAAAGTCCTTACCCTCTGACGCCCGCTTGACAAAACTAAAAATGGTAACCAGATGTACAGAATAGTTGTGGGGTTCCAACGAGATAATGAACGTAAAGCATTTACCTTTACAGGCTGTCTAGCACATAGTAAGGACTCAATAAATTTTTGCTATCATCGTTACTACACAAGTCACTCTCCTTATGAGCTCCCTTTCGGCCATTAATAATGACACCAACGGAGATGATTCGGATGATTTTTAAAAGATATTTTCCAAATGAGCAATTAAAAAAAATCAATGGCATCACATAACCCCAGTCGGTGTCTTACTTCACTCGCAAATCATCGTTTGTTCAGCAGAGGAAATTATGAACTGTCTGGAAATAATACAGTAAAGACAGTCAATGACAATTAGAGTATAAAGAGTCTAATATGGACTCAGCAAAGAACCTGGGATTCTACTAAAATCCATTTATTACAAAAAATTCTGGAACCACTTTACTATAAGTGGACATCATTTAGTGCTCAATTATAATGAAATTCCAATGGAAGTATATATTAAATGCAGAGCATCTACATTAATATCAAGAGAATTTGGTAAGATTGATGTTATTGCAATGAATACCAGATGAATAGTAAGTACTCTCTTAAACCTTCCAGGTCCTCGGGCTCAGGCACTGCTCCTTGCTCCCATCATCTACATTTCACTGGATTTTTATGGAGGCGGGAGTTAGGCACCAAGTCCATTTTTATTTACTTGTAGTCTAGCGTAGAGCTGGATAGCTCTCAAACGTTGATGAATCAAGACACATTGCATAATGATATTAAAATCACAGACATTCCTCCACCACCACAAAAAGCAGTTCATTTTCCAAAGGGCTATAGATCTATGTAAGGGGAAAAATTGTAAAAGGAGGTAATTTCAGGCTAAGCACTAAGAAGACATTTTAATAGCTCCAACATGGATTGAACTTAGTGGAGCAAAGAAATCTCCGTTGAAGAATTAGGACCTGCCCTGTTCAAACTTGGGGCTGTTAACGATTCAGGAAAGGGCAGAGCAGAGTCAAGTTTCCTGTTAACATCTTATTTCAACACAGGTTACTTGGGCTGTGAAAGAACTTCTTCTGGGGTCACTTTTTATGCCGAACACGAAAATAAAGCTCTTCATATGTGGGCCCAGGTGCAAATATGAGGCCAAATTCCCATTATAAAACTTGGGGTCCTAAAAAAAGGATGGAAGCTATGGTTTTCATGCCATTTGTCATGCTACATTCCTGGGCAAGGAAGCAAGGGTGCCTCACCCTGAGTCCAGGGCGGGGGAGGGGTGGACTGCTTGCCTTACTATCAAATGATCCTGATTCAGGTCTCAGTTCAACCACTCAGTGACTGCAAACATTCTCAGACCTTCGACTTCATCTTGGGCGAAATGGCAATCACCACCTTATCCTGTTGTGTGGTTCAAATGAGATGCAGCTTGGGAAATCTCCTAGGACAAGTATCGTCCTTGAAGGGGACCCAGCCAAGCTGCCTAAGCCTTGCTACTCTTCCAAGATGGGCTACAGGTCCCTGCTCTATAGAAATCTACCGTGGCCCCGACATAGACACAGAAATTGCTCCAGACCCAACCACCACCAGAATCCTTCTCTCCAATCAAATACGGTCAGAGTCATCCCACATCATTTGTATGTGAACACTTCTAGTTGCCCGCTAGGGTTCTGACCCAGCCTGTCCGCAGCTGGCCAGCCCTCCACCCTAGGCTTTCACCATATGGACCCAGACAGGGTATTAGGAACCAAGTCTTCCACTGGACAAGGATGGGCAAGTGGCAAAGTTGTAGAAAACCCTAAAGAAAGTCTATGCATATTGTAATGCCAGAGGTTGCAAACTGACAGCGGAAAGCCAGCCACAGCTGTCACTCGGGGGGTAGCTGTTTGTCTAGTGACTCCATTTTCAAATAGGGGAAGTTCACATTTAAAGGGGCACCTGGGTGGCTCAGTCAGTTAAGCGCCTCCTTCAGCTCTGGTCATGACCCCAGGGTCCTGGGATTGAGCCCTGGGATCGAGACTCCCTGCTCAGCAGGGAGTCTGAATCTCTCTCTCCCTCTGCCCCTCCCCCCCCAGCTCACATACTCATGCTCTCTCTCAAATAAATAAATAAAATCTTAAAAAAAAAAAAAGTTCTGGTTTCCACAGACCATAATGGGCTGGAGAGCTCAGCTGAGGCTGCCCACTTTAAATGGGTCCCACCACCTGTGACCTTTCTCTGCCATCTCCAGGACGTCCCTGAGGCCTCAGAGGTTGGCCCAATAATCCCACCATGCATCCGTCTGGTTCCTGCCATTATTAATATAAGCCTGGTTACTTGGCAAATATGAGTCCCTGCATAATCCCCCTGGCACAATGAAGCAAAACGAAGCCGCATGCACAGAAATGTGACAAGGGAAAACCAACAGCTCTAAAAAATGAAATATGTGTTAAGTCCCCAAAGAAGTTCATTACCTGAAGGACACATTATCCCCTTCTCTTCCCATGAGTCAGCACAGTCGGTAGTCATTCCTAATTGGTTTAAAGCTTAGTATGAAATATTAGGATGCCACAGTATGCGATGACACAGCTGTATTCCTGAGGGGACAGCTGAGACGGATCTGTGCACAGCGGAGACAGGTGGAGACAAAGGGAGCAGGTGGAAATGGGCTGTAAATATACTATAACTTAAAAAATAATGGGGTGTGNNTTCCCTACAGGTTTCTGGTGCTTCATCACTAATTAAATATTGAAACTACAAAAGGAGAAATAAAGTTGTGTGGCTCTTTGGATTTGGGGCATAAATGTAAATATTTTGTACCATCAACTGCAATTTCATTTGAAAAACACACGCCTGATCTGGGAGCATTGAGTTGTAGGCATGAGAGTCGAGAAGGGAGTAGATTTAAGGAAAATGTTAGCAGCTAATGGTGTTATCCATTTTTCTTTAGGCCAGAAGGGGGTTTGAGATTGTGTATTCCAGGGCAGTATTTTTCAAGTTTATGAAATTCATGAGTCTTTTAAACAAAATAGTGGATTCCCTGTGATAAGGATTGCAGTCAAAATCACATCCCACAGGGTACACAGGCTGTTGCCAAATGCAGAAAATCAAAAGGCAAATCACTTGGAATCCTTGGGTGATTCACACCAGAGAGCAGTAATTGAATCATTTATGGTCTCCATCCTCCAAGCCTACAATGGTGAGGCACGTGGAACTCTAAGGCACTGATTCTAGATCTTGGCTTTAGTGTAGGATGAGCCATAATTCCATGAAGAGAAGCAAGATGCTCTGGAATTACAAGAGTCACAATCACTTAGAGCTGCTTGGCCAACCTCCCGCCATGACTGGCCCTGCCCAGTCTCCCCACTTACCTCCTCGACGTAGCTCACCAGCTGGTGGCAGACCCCACTGTTAGGAGTTCATTCTTCCTGTTGGTTCACCCAGAAATCTGCCCTTCTACACTTCCCTCACGGCTCTTTTTTTTTTTTTTTCTTATAATTTCTATCTTGTTATGTTGGTCACCATACAGTATATCCTTAGTTTTTTTTTTTTTTTTAAGATTTTATTTATTTATTTGACAGAGATACAGACAGCCAGCAAGAGAGGGAACACAAGCAGGGGGAGTGGGAGAGGAAGAAGCAGGCTCATAGTGGAGGAGCCTGATGTGGGGCTCGATCCCAGAACGCCGGGATCATGCCCTGAGCCGAAGGCAGACGCCTAACCGCTGTGCCACCCAGGCGCCCCAGTATATCCTTAGTTTTTGATGTAATGTTCCATGATTCATTATTTGCATGTAACACCCAGTGCACCATGCAATATGTGCCCTCCTTAATACCCATCACTGGCCTATCCAGCTTATAGGGTAACACCGGAAATGTCTTCCCCCTTCCCCTCCACGTGACACCCAGTGGCGGGACTTGTAACCCAAAGACTCAGTTTCCCAGCCCGCTCTCTCACTCACAGCCAAGGAGCACCCACTTCCTCATCTTTAAATGCCTTCCATGACTCCCTCCTGAGGGTCTGTTCTGGGACGACACCCGAGTGGGGTATTCTGTGTATTCTGTCAAACAGGCGGCAGTGTGGGTGAGCGAGCAGACCCCATGTCTTGCAGCCAGCTGTCCTGGAAGGTGAATGCAGAGCTTCAGTGTGTGATCTGGTGGGAACCACGTGGGAACTTAAACTAGGCAAACTCATACAAGCAGAGGGTGGAATGGTAGTTGCCAGTGGTTATTAAGGGAGGTATGAATAGAAAAGTACAAAGTTGGGGCGCCTGGGTGGCACAGCGGTTAAGCGTCTGCCTTCGGCTCAGGGCGTGATCCCGGCGTTCCGGGATCGAGCCCCACATCAGGCTCTTCCGCTATGAGCCTGCTTCTTCCTCTCCCACTCCCCCTGCTTGTGTTCCCGCTCTCGTTGGCTGTCTCTATCTCTGTCGAATGAATAAATAAAATCTTTAAAAAAAAAAAAAAGAAAAGTACAAAGTTGGAGGTATACAAGGTGAGTACGTCCTGAGGACCCACAGCACTGCGTGGAACCTATAGCTAGCAATACCGTATTTTGTACTTAAAAATGTGCTGGGGTAGATCTTATGTTAAGTGTTCTCATCACAGAAAATAATAGCAATAATAATAATTAACAAAGAGGGTGGGAAACCTGTGGGGGTGAGGGATACGTCCATGGCACAGATTGTATCGAAAGTCGCAAAGTCATCAAGTTGTACACATTGACTACGAACAGTCTTTTGTATGTCAATTGGGCCTCATAAAGTGGGTTTTTAAAAATTAGGGATATAACAGTTTGCATGAAGAGTTTTTGTTATAAATAAAGGAGGTAACGCATAAAATCGCTGGCACGCGCTAGTGCTCAACCAGGTTGCGTCTCTCCCTTTGCTGAGGAGTGTTATTGGAGATGTGAGCTGAGTCCAGCTGTGTGAGCTGCTCTGAAAACGGGACCATGAAAGTCACAACATCCTCTGGCACCTGCGGCTGGCACTCGGGCTCTGGGATCTGCATGACCTCCAGCTCTGCTCCAGCCACCGCCTCCCCGCTCCAGACTCAACTCACAAGGAGGCGCTGATAGCAAAGGGCAGCATAGACCAGAGGCCTCCAGGAGGGACCTCTCCCCAGCCGCCATCTCTTCGGGGAAGACACCACAGATCGGATGGTGGAAGATCCTTGTAGGAAGAGTAAAGGGGGTGCAAAGGCAGCCATTTGGGGTCCTTCGGAGGGAAGTGGCATTTGTGCTGCCAAGACTTTCACTATTGTCTGGGTAGAAAGACCCTTGACCCCTTGGGAGCAAGGGACGCTAGGGCAGAGCCTCAAGAAAAAGAATCTGAGTGGTTGGGACTGGTGTCCCACTGATGTCCCTTAAAGAAGAAACTAAAAGAGAACCTTGCGATTTCCTTTTGTGCTTTCTAGTCTGGGGCGGGAGTAAGGCAGGGAGTATGGGCAGCAGCCCCATTCAGGAGAAACAGGAATGAGGGATTGGTGGCCTTCATGGAGCAGGATAAGCAGCCCACTCAAGCAGACATCCCTAGAGTGGAGAGGAGCGAGGATGTCCGTCATTGCACAGGATTCCTGACTCGCTGTGCTGACATTAGTCCTGCTCAGGACAAGCTATCATCATGACATGCCCAGGTGACAGAGTCTTATCAACAGTGATGATGGCAATTGTCAGGAAGAAACTCAGGCCCTTCCATCTGAGTTCCATTGGGGTGGGAAGTAATAGGAAGTGGGTGGCGTTACAGGGGTTTATCATGAAGGGTGCAGTCTGTCAGATTTGGATCTCATCTCAAGGGAAAAAGGCCAAATGCAATGGTTAAGTGTATCGTAAAACATCAAAAGTCAAGATTAAGAAGCAAAGATCAGGGGCACCTGGGTGGCTCACTCGGTTAAGTGTCTGACTTCGGCTCAGGTCATGATCTCAGGTCCTGGGATCGCTCCCCACAGGGAGCCTGCTTCTCCCTCCCCCTCCCCTTCTGCTCCTCTCCCTGCATGTGTTCTCTCTGTCTCTCTCAAATACATAAATAAAATATTTAATTAAAAAAAGAAGTAAAGATCAAGAGGCAGCCAAAAGGAAGTGTGGTGTTATCCCACTGTTCAGAGAGGTAAAGTAATTTGTCTAAAGTCACACAGCTGTGAATGAAGGAACCAGGACTTAACTCGATGTGTGCCTGCCTCCAGAGCTGATGTGCCTTCTTCCATCACCACTGCTCCCCAAAACAGAGATGAATACCTGGAGGTGGTGCCCCGCCCCCGATCATCCACTGTCTGGGACAGACCCCTCATATACTGAACCCACCCTGAACAATGGGCTCATTGCTCTAACCTCCCTCTTTAGTCACCGGCGTGGCATTGTTTAATGCACAGTACAAATACGTTGATTAACATTCCATCTGCATGCCAGATACGCCACCTGCAATAAACAGACGGGGACAGTGCTGGCACCGGGCAAAAGAATAAAGCCCCACCCCTTCCAAAACCTATTTTTAAATTGTTCGTTCACACTAGTCATTCACCTCACAATAATCCCATTCTCTTATAAGATACATTATAAACATACAGATCTTAAGGAACGGAGCTCATCTTCCCTGCATCTCCCCGTTGATCCCTCCCGGGTCAGACGGCATGAGCCTGCAGAGTATGTGATCCCAGCAACAATATGGGGATGTGGACACTGGCGTCCCCCTTTATAGCTGTGCCCACTGAACGTCAGAGAGGGTGAGGAGCTTGCCCGCGTCCCACAGCAGTGTGTGGCAAAGGCAGATTTCAGCCTCAGCGGCAGCCTCGCCCAGATCCTGCTAGGTCCACCTCACCATCCTCCCACTCCTTCCCTCCCTCCACCACATTCTTTCCCCCTCTTTTCTACCCCTCTATCATCCCTCTTTGTTAGAGGTAATTCTCCTTGCTTCTTGCCTAACCCATAATTCCCCTGAGGAAAATGCCAGGCTATGTAAAACTCCAGTTCTAAAATCCTAACAGGAATACAAATTTAAACTATTCCCATATGAGCCAAAAATGTCCATATAAGTTAAAAATCATGTTGTCATTACCTAATGCTGACTTTAAGTCTCCAGGAACTGAGGCAACCAAACAGCCATTGATGCAATACGCAAATCTTTCCAAACCCTCCCCAGTCCCTGCCCCGGGGTAACAATTCCACGGTCTGATGGCTCTGAGGTGGAAATGTTGCTCTAAATATTCAAAATGAATTCATTAAACCAGTGCCCCATTTTTTCCCCCACTTAATCCAACGTTCCATCTGGTCCGGCTGGAAAAGGCAGATCCCCCTTTGTGGTTCTCCTTGTATCTTCCCAAGTTATCAAACTCATCATAATATAAGTTATCACGTTACCAAACTTATCAAATGTCCCATTAGTGACTTCACCAAGCTAAACTTTCAGTATGTCCTAATACATAACAAGTGCCTGCAAATGAGACTTTGACTCTTCACTTTCTTTTTTTTGACTCCTAGCATTCTTTAGTTACATGCAGATTAATTTCTACTGAAATGAACATTTCTTTTTTTTTTTAAGGTTTTATTCATTTATTTGACAGAGAGAGAGAGAGGAGAAAAGGAGAGCACAGAGGGAAAGTGAGAGGGAGAAGCAGACTCCCAGCCAAGCAAAGAGCCCAACTCGGGGCTCTATTCCAGGACCCTGAGATCATGACCTGAGCCAAAGGCAGACGCTTAACCAACTGAGCCACCCAGGTGTCCCTGAAATGAACATTTCTTACCTAGTTTGTAAAGAATACATGTTTTGTGCTTCCACGTTTCTTTTACTTAGTATTTTGGAATATAAAAACATATAGGTAACACACACACACACACACACACACATATATGCCTGTGTGTTTTATAAAGCATAATAAACAAACACCTGCAAACCCATCCCCATGTTAAAGGAATTTAAAAAACAAAACAAAAAAACAACAACAACAAAAAAAAACCCTCACAGCACCATTACTATTCCTCAGCTAGTCAAACAACCCCAGAGGACACCAGTTGTATTTTTAATTCTCTGTTTATGATTCTCTTGCTTTTGTTATTTAACAAAATAATATATTATTGAGGTTTCCTTGCTTTTGAGACTAGAACCAAAAATTGTATTTGTATATTTGTAACTTGCTTTCTTACTTAATACTATGTTTTTAAGCTTCGTCTATGTGGATACATCAGCTGACATTTGTTTTCAGGACTGTATAGTATTCTATTACGTGATTACACCACACTTCATTGATTCATTCTCCCACTGATGAATATTTAAGTTGTTTACAACCTTTTGCTACTAAGAGTAAGCTGGTTACGATCATTCTTGCACATGTCCCTGGCGCACCATGCAGAGTTTCTAGGTACAACTTAGGGGTGATATTTCTACGCCATGGTATATATGAATGTTCAAACTTATAATAATAGCATATTATTTTACAACTCAGTTATACCAGATTCTCCTGCAGCCAGTTTATTAGAAAGATCACGGTTCTACATGCTCTCAAAATTTATATTACATTTTAATTTTATTCATTTCTATTATATTTTCATTTTCCCCCATCTAGTTGGTATGAAATAGTACCTCAGAGGGCTCTTTAATTTTGAGTATACTTTCAAGTGTTTACACTACCTGTGTTTCCTCTTTTGTGAAGTGCCTGATCCCACCTTTTATAAAAGGCCCAGGGAGTTCACGTCCACCCAGCAAGACTTCTTTTGGAGAACCACCATTCTCCCACTCCTATGGTCTAACTAGCTCGTCAGCCCCAGGAACCTGCTCTCTCAACTCCCTGGCCCAAAGGAATCAGCAGCCAGGCCAGCCTATTGAGGAAACCCATCTCCCTGCTCCAAGCAGCACTCAAACAGGGCCGTGCCGAGTATAGTTCCCTGGAACTAATATACGGATACTGAGGGAAAGAAGCCCTCTTTGTGTTGAGTTACATGGAGATGCCAATAGCCATCCTCCCTGGATACATGGAGGAAACGTGAGCCCAAAGCAGAGAACATGGCAACAAACAGAAGGAAGCAGAACCAGAGAAAGAAAGTGAGGAAGACTCTTGATCACCTTATTTGAGCTGCTGGATCTCATTAGGCCCGAAGACAGATTTAACTTCTGAGGAAGATGAACCAGTAAGTTCTCTTTTTTGCTCAAGCCACTTTGAGTTGGGTTTTTGTCCCTTGTCACTAAAATAAAGCAAAGCTGTTTGAGGAAGAAGCAAAATAACTGTAACAAACAAACAAAAAGTAAAGGTTTAAGTCTTTTCATTAGTGTGGGCCAGGAAGCACAAGGAAAACACTGACATGAAGGGTTTAATAATAACTGATATTTCTATAATGTTTTACAGTCTACAGAATGGTCTCACATCTATTGTCTAAATAGAGATTCCCTGTAACTCTGGGAGACGGACAACATGGATACATTATCATCATCCATATGTCACAAACTAGGGACTTGAGTCTTGAAGCTGGAACTTCTGTCCTAAGTTCTTTTTGGCTACCTGGACTGCTCCTGAATCACCATTATTCCCAATACTCTGAGAACTGTTGAGATAAATTAAAGAGTAACTAACTCACTTCACGGTTAGAGAAAGCAGCAGGGTTGGGGGGAGACTGGGTGTAGTCAACATGTACTGATCACACATGGTGCCCAACAAGCAGCAAAGTCTCACCTAACAGTATCCTTTGATTGAAAAGTTCTTGCTCCAACCCACTTGTCTATAAAGGCTTAGACAAAGTGAAACGTTTGGCTCCCAAACTTGAGAAAAAATGCTTCCAGATGTCCTTGGATCCATACTGGAAGACCAACTTCTAAGAATATTCCAGAATCATTATTATCAACCAGATTATAGACTGTTTCAAGGCAGAAATACATTCCATGGGCATGATAACTTGTTAATAACTGAGCCATTGATTATCCAAAAAGGGGCTCAGCAAGGGAAGGCAGGGAGCAGGGAACCCACAGAAGACAGGCAATATGCCCCAGAAGTTGATACGGTGGCCCTCATTTTTAAGGAGAGAGAGACTTAGTAAATTTCAGCATTCCGTGGACCTGTATGCCACTGGAACTAAAAAATATATAATTTATAATCATTTTGGAGGAGACAGTGAAGCTAATCCATTGCTGACAGCAACTTGAAAAATCTCTGCAATTAATATTTAAAAGTCCTTAATCAAAGAAGCAACATTCTAAAGCAAAGGCAAAAGAAATTAACAAACTTGACAGAGAGAAGAGAGATAGGTGGGTAATAAAGAAGAGAATCTAAACTGGACCGTGAATGACGGAGTTTCCTTAGCCACATATGACCAACAACTTCAATAATTTCCTCATGAGCAGGGATTAGCTAAAATGTATGCCTGTGGGTATATCTGTCTTTCTTAAATTTAACTCTATAGTAAACTCTGTACTCATTTTCACTTTCTAACCCCTTTGTTGAATCTTTTAGCTCCAGGCTAAATAATCCCTTCAGATTTTCCTATAAATTAATCTCTGGGCCCAGGGAAGTCTAAAGGAACCACTGCAGTCAGGATTCTGACGACCAGAGGGTCAGGCCAAGTAGGTTGCGTTGATTTTCAGATGATGCTTTGCTCCAACTTGCCCCTCCTTTGGTGGGACACATGCCATGAGATCACATACAGTTACTCAACAAAGCAATGTGCCCATTAAGGCAAACTAGTATCCAGAAACAAAAATTACCTACCCACCTGCCAGTGCAAGGTTAGCAATGGGTACCCCCAAGGGGGTTGAAATACGGTTGGCTTAAATAAAGCTTAAGCATGACCAGGACCACCCATGCTTGTTCCATAAAGCCTCTTAAGAATTTATATCCTGTTCTGTCACAGCAATGAATTGCCTTCATTATCTTTATATGTATCAATATCCACATGGGACATGGAATTAAGAGTCTAAAGAGTTCACGTGTGTAGACTTTTATTTTGAAGATACTCAAAAGTTCTGGCAGAGATTTCATTTGTTTCCCAATGACCATTTTCTCTTTCTTTACTGATATAACTCCCTGGGCTTGACTTAGTCAAAAGACTAAGTCAAAAGACTCCCTTGTAAAGAGCTGTGGAAATGTGACCAAGTTCTGGCCAATGAGTGGTAAGTGGAAATGTGTGATTCTACCAGGAAGTCTCATTTAAAAAGAAGGGTTTTGGTTCTTTCTCCTTCTTAATGCTGAGATGTGACATAATATGATAGGTGATTAGAAGATGATGTGATGTGGTATGGTGTCATGTGACATGGCAAATGGAGATTCAGTTTCCATCTTGGAATAGGAGGATGAAGGCTACGACTCAAGGCAGAATAGAATAGAAGTAATTCAGGCCCCTGCAAAGTTCATGTGGTTTCACATCATCCCTGGATTGCCCATCTCTGAACTCCCTTACATGAGAGAGAAATAAACTTCTTATTTTATTCTATGTTCCATTACATGCAGCCTAACCTAATCATGATTTATGCCGGGGATTAAAAGTGAGTGCCAGGATTAAAGCAGAGAGAAGGAATAGAATTGAAAAATGAGTTTGAATTGAGTGAAGATGTTTTGCTCCCTCTCCCTTTTGCCTGCATCTGAAGATAGCCATAAATGACAAATGGAAGCCAGAACCCAGGAGTGCTTTCCAGAAGCCTTTGTCTCAATCTACCCAACAATTTCGGTGGGAGCTGAAACCATGCTTTATCTTTCTAATGTTGGTGATCTTGTTCCACCTTCATGGTTCAAGCCCCTGAAGAACTTTTGATGTCGGTGACCCCACAAGTTCATTTGCATTTAAGGTTATTCATTTCTTCACCCTCTGCCATCACAGGGACACCTCGAACTTCTACCAGTAACCACTCTGAAGTCAAAGCAGTAGAGATCTCACATTTCCTGATTTCAAAATCTATTACAAAGCCATAGTAATCAAAAGAGTGTGGCACTGCCACAAAGAAATAAAATAAAGAGCCCAGAAATAGGGGCCCCCGGGTGGCACAGTCAGTTAAGCATCCGTCTCTTGGTTTCGGCTCAAGTCATGATCTCAGGGTTGTGAAACTGATCCCCAAGTTGGGTTCCACACTAAGTGTGGAGTCTGCGTGAGACTCTCTCTCCCTCTCCTTCTGCCCCTCCTGCTCATGCTTGCACTCTCTCTCTCTAAAATAAATAAGTAAATCTTTTTTAAAAAAGGAGCCCAGAAATAAATCCTTGCTGATATGGTCAAATTATTTTTGACAAGATTGTCAAGACCATTCAATGGGGAAAGGATAGTCTTTTCAACAAACGGTGCTGGAAAAACTGCATATCCACACACAGGAAAATGAAATTGTACCCTTACCTAATACCATATGCAAAAATAACACAAAATGGACCAAAGACCTAAGCATTAGAGCTAAAACCATAAAGCTCTTAGAAAAACAAAGGGGAAAATCCTTGTGACACTGGATTTGGCAATGATTTCAGCAAAATTAAAAACTTTTGTGCATTGAAAGACACTATCAGAGTGAAAAGGCAACCCATGGAATGGGAGAAAATATTTACAAATTATACACCTAATAAGGGATTGATATCCAGGACACATAAAGAACTCCTGCAACTCAAACACAAAAGCAAAAATAAAACAACCTGATTTTAAAATGGGCAGAGGACCTGAACAGACATTTCTCCAAAAAAAATATTCAAATGGCCAATAAGTACATGAAAAGAAGCTCAAAATTATTAATAAGGAAACACAAATCAAAACCACAATGACATACCACCTCACACCCACTAGAATGGCTATTGTCAAAGAAAAAAAAAAACAAAAATAACAGGTTTTAGTAAGGATGTGGAGAAATTGTAACACTTGTGCACTGCCAATGGAAATGTAAAATAGGACAGCCATGGTAGAAACCAGTGTGGCCAGTCCTCAAACAACCAAACAGGAACTACCCAGGATTCAACAATTCCACTTCTGGTTATGTACCCAGTAATGAATGTGAGGACTTGAACAGATATCTGCCCACCTATGTTCCACAGTAGCACTGCTCACAATAGCCAAAAGGTGGAAGCCAACCCCGGTGCCCATAGAGAGATGAATGTATTTTTTAAATGCAGTGTACATAATTTAAAATAATAATAATAATAAATTAAATAAATGTAGTATATACATACAATTGAATATTATTCAACTTCATTTTTTTAAGAGGGAGCAGGGTGGGGAAGGGGCAAAGGGAGAGAGAGAGAATCTCAAGCAGATTCGTGCTGAGCACAGAGCCCAATGCGGGGCTCGATCTCATGACCCTGAGATCATGACCTGAGCCAAAACCAAGAGTGAGACACTTAACCGACCGAGCCACCCAGGTATCCTATTATTCAACTGTAAAAGGAAAGAGGATTCTGACACCTGCTACAACATGGTTGAACCTTGAAGACATTAGGCTTTAGGCTAAGTGAGGCAAGACAGTTACAAAAGGATAAATATCATATGATTTCACTTATATGAGGTATCTAGGGTAATCAAATTCATAGAGACAGAGAGTGGAATGGTGGATGCCAGAGGCTCAGGGCGGCTTGGAATAGAGTCGAGTCAGGAAGTTAGCGTTTAATAGTACAGACTTTCAGTTGGAGAAGATGAAAAAATTCTGGAGATGAATGGTGATAATGGCTGCACAACAGTATGAAAATGCTTAATGCCACAGAACTGTCTAGTTTGAAATGGTGAAAATGGCTAATTTTATGTTATGCGCACTTTACTACAATTTTAAGAAAGAACAAATTTGTAGTAAACTTAATAATAACCCCCACCCAAAAAGGTCCATGTCTTAACTCCTGGAACTTGTGAACATGCTACTTTGTCCATGGTAAATGAGACTTTACAGATGTGATCATGGTAAAATGGAGAGACTGTCCTAAGTTATGTTGGCAGGACCTCATGTAATCATAAGGGTCCTTACTGAAAGGAGGCAGGAGAATCAGAGTCAGTAGTAGGAGATACGACAAAGAAAAGAGGTTTTATTGATGCAAAGAAGGGCCCATGAGCCAAGGAATACAGGACAGGTGGCCTCTAGAAACTGAAAAAAGCAAGCGAACATATTCTGCCTGAAGTTTTCAGAAGGAACACAGCCCCCCACACACCTTGATTTTAGACTTCTGAGTTCCAGAAGAAGATAAACTAAATAGTCCCTTCCCTCAAACACTCGTCACTTGACTTTAGTTATTGCTCATTAACAGATACTAAACTATCAAAGCACTGATCTTATCAAGAGCCAAGCAGAACTTATAGAAAAGTTGTTGGTATTCAGTTCCATCTCCCCTCTCAATTCCCACGACTATATCTTGATCAAAGAGACCTGGCTTTTCTCCCCTCTTAGGTCTTCCCCATCTCTTCCTGACCCAAGACACACAATTACATGTTCAAAGACCACTACAGGATGTATTGAGAGGACTAGCCAGTATGGCCTATAGCTCTGACTGCCACATCTTGATATATGGTCTATGCCAGAGCCTCCATCCAGCCAGGCTACTGGGGTAGAATATGGCATTATTGACATGTGCCTGACCCTAGCACCACCTTGTGCAGATATTACCAGTGATCCCATTTTCCAGATGAGAGAAACTGAGGCCCAAGTTTACACAAACAGTTGTTGGCTGAGGTGGTGTTTGGATTCAGTTAAGTCAGACTTGAAGTCCATCTCCCCAAGCCCAGATTTATCCAAAAATAGGGACTTCAAAGAAAGCACATCTGCCCTACACAGCCCTTGGCCTGTTATTAGGTCCACTTGTCTATAACTCCACATCCTGACCATCACATACTTGGATACAATGGGGGCTGAATCCCTTGCCAAAGGTCCCATTATGGTGCCACCTGGAACTCTCCACAGAGAACCAGAGGTGTATTCGGTCACTGTCTGAGCATCATGTGTGAAAACGAGAATGATGGGGGGGGGTATTCAAGAGACTATCTTGTGGGAAAGATGTCCTTTCATCTCAGCCAACTGAATGGGCTATTAGGTGGCTGAGGAAAGAAGAAAGCAACCATGGAGATGAGACAGACTCTTTGGGAAGTTGGGGGTGGGTGAATTGGAGGCTTTGTATTATTTCTTTTGACCTAAATATTTATTGAATCAGTCCACTTGTCTCCATCTCTATCCTTATTACCCTAACCCAGACTACAGTCACCTCTTACAAGACATTGTGAGACTGTAAAATTCTGTGAATTGTCTTCCCATATCCTCTCTAACCACCTCCGACCCCCCAACTCCATTCTCCTTACTGGAAACCATAGTAATCTTCTCAGTACTTGGAAGACATCATTCCATTGTCTCTGCCTTCCATTGTTTCTGTTGACAAGTCAGGTATCAGCTTTATCATTGCTCCTTTGAAAGCAATGTGTATTGTTTTTCTTTTTGTCTTTGGTTTTTAACAGTCTAATTATGATATTTACTTACAATACAATACTGCGACATTGTATTTATACTTCTTGATATCACAGAGCTTCATGAACCTGTAGATTAATACCATCCACCAGTTTTAAAAAATATTCAGCCATTATCTCTTTAAATATCGCTCCTGCTCTACTCACTATCGTTTCCTTCTGGAATGCCATTTATATGATAGTTCCATTGACTGAGTCCCACATGTCTGTATAACGCTCTTTTCTGTATCTTCTATTCTTTCCTCCCTGTGTGCTGCAGCACGGAGATTTTCCATTGATCTGCCCTCCAGTTCACTAACTCCACTTACTATCGTATCCAGATTACTATTACTGATATCATTTATTCAGTTCTAGAATTACCCCTTTGATTTGATTTTACAGATTCATACCTCTGATATACCCTCTATTTTCAGTTAGTTTCTCCATGTTCTTCAACATATATATCTGGTTACTTGAAAGTCTTATAAAATAACTCCTATAAGCTGGAGTATCTGTGGGCCTATTTCCTTGAACTGTTTTTCTCTTGATTTTCAGTCATGTGGTTCTGAGTTTTGGCATGTCTAGCAATTGCTAATTTAATGGCTATTGTTTCTAAAACATTTAGAGACTTCAGGTGATATTATTTTCCTCCAGAGACCATTTACCACCTCCTCTCCTTTAGGCAGACAGAGTAATAGCTAATCATCTCAGTCTAATGAGAGACTAGCCTGTCTGTCTAACCAAGACTGTCCAACCAGCCTTTATCAAGGCTGTGAGCAGTCGAGGCAAAGTTCAATCTACTTCCTGTTTACCGTTATTGAAGGCACAGCCCTCTAAGAATCTGACCTAAAAGTTTGTGTGTTCACTGGACTCCCTCCCCACAATGAGCTTGAACTTTCATCTCTGTCTCTTGAAACTACAAAGACTTCTGAAAATTAAAACTCTGCCATATTTTTCTCAGAGGATTTCCACTTAGGATTTTGGCCTCCCACTCCATGGAGCCTCAGGATTCAACTGAGGGAAGAACCAGCTACATGCTGGCTTTTTGAGGTTTTCCCAGAAGCTCTGCTAGTTTCTCTTTTCCCTGGTGGCAGCCTTCCACTAGGGCAAATCCTGGATTTTCAGCCTCTTGCCCATCCCTACACCTGCCAGTGAATCCAATCTAAAAGAGGCAAGACAGCTCACTTTCACACAGTCCTGGCCACTCTTTTCCTCAGCAGCTCTCTGTTGCCTTCAAGCACAGGGTTTCTGTATTTTGTCTGTATTTTTTAGTTGTTCTCTCGGGAACACAATCTGCCGCCAGCTGTTCCATCCCAACAGGAAGTGGTGGTCTCTCATTGTAACCTTTTAAACTCACAGAGCTGCAAATCTGACTATTCCTCTGCTTCGAACCTCCAAATGTCTCTCACTGCTCCCAGAGTAAAATTCAAATTACTAGCCTACTTTCCCCGGCACAGCTGCCTGCTACCTTCCCACCCTGATCTTGCATCCCCTACAGTCCCCATGCCCACTGCACTGCAGCCAAGCTGGCTAGATTTCCATCCCTCACTCCAGGCCTTGGCACACATGCTATTCCCTCCTTTGGATACAATACTGCTTGAAAAGCCTTCCTAAAAGAGTCTGGCTTGACAGTAGTGTTCCTCAACCGCCACCCCTGGTTTGAGGGGTGGGGGTGGGGATGGGTAGCAGATCCCTTTGTTTCCCACGACTCCTCAGGCAACCATTAGCCATGCAACCTCAGAAAACGTATTACTCTCTCCCGGAGCCTCAATACTCACATCTGTAAAATAGGAAAAATATTCAAAGATTTTTGTGAAGACTACTTAAACACTGCATTTTTAAATACCTGCCTTTCCATAATTGTGGCCTTCCCTCTTTGTTCCAAACCAAATCAACCAAGGAGGAATATTTCCATCAGTAAGATTGGGTTTAGTTTCTATGGCAATGTTCCATTTCTCTTTTCTCAGAGGTTTGGCCTCAGCCATAAGGTATGTTTTGAGACATTGTAATGACACATAAACACTTCCATCTTAACAAGAACCATGCCCCCACTTAAGGCCAAGAAGATGCTCCTTTTACAAGCCATTATTTCTTGGGGAAACAAGAAAAAAATCCTTAGAAGAAAGTATGTCTTGTAATTTTAAAATATCCTAATCCTTGACTAACTGCAATATGCCTCTAATTGCTTTTTTCTTCTCATGTTTTATGTCCACTGTGTGGTTCTATTGTTCAAACATCACTTCAAATGAAATTGTGCCGGCAAAAAGACATAGCATCTTTGGATTTTTTAGTCCAGCTGTGAACTTTAGACTTAATCCTTTAGGGCACTCTTGTCTGGTAAGGTTTAATTTATATTAAATTTTCTAAAAGGGAAGGCAGAATGGTCAAAGCACGATAGCAAGACAGACAAGGGTCTGTCTTTCATAAATTAATAAGCATCACCAACCGTCTTTCTTGACCCTTTAAACTCTATGAAATTAATATAAGTAGACAACTAAGACCGGCTTGGCACCCCCCAGAGCCTTGCAAGTTCACCTGCAATCCAAGTTTCCTTAAAGTTTTATAAGCCAGCTTTTAGAGCAAGTCCTTTGTACTTATTACTGGTGACAGTGAGCATTACGGCAGCCAATGAACCTTACTGACTTACGACCCCAATATGGTCGAGCACTGTTATCAAGGGAAATATCAGAATCAATGCTTGTATATTACATTGAGGTCCTGACTTCTGAAAAAGCCCCCTATAGACCCTTCAGAATATGTCAGCGAAATAAACAGCTAATACTCCAAGACAATCTACTGACAGTGGTCGGAAAGTGCTATTTATTTAACTACTTTTCAACCATCCTAATCCTTCTAAAGGGTATAGGTTTCCAAAAGAAAGGAAAAAAAACTTCCATGCCCCCAATTCTTTCACAATGGAGCCACGTGTACGTGTACTTTTTCAAGCAACAACATGTGTGGTTTTGCTAGAGGGAGCAGGGTCATCTTCCTCCTCGATCAATAGGCTTGCATTATGAAACAGCTACTGGGGGAAGGTGCCTGGGTACAACGCCTTTTCTTCCTTGGCACCCCCGTGTGAGCTTTCATTTACAGCCAGCACTCGCTGGAGGAAGGCTGGGCTCACAATCACCTTTTACTGACTGAAATTAATCATGTCACTGCTTCAATATTAACCTCTCCTACATATATAATCACCAGCTCTGTGCATGGAATTTTTATGTAACTTTTAAAAAATTCCATTTCAGCCCTGCTTAGGTTTTTTACGACTTAGATGCTCTACCAGGCATAGAAGAATAATCTATAATTATTGTGATTATCAGAGCATAAGTTTTTAGGGCTTTTTTTCTACAATAGATGAATCTTACTGGAATACCAAAAAAGAATACACCCTTTCCTTTCCAGGGGACAAAAGGGTGCCTTGAAGATGTCTGCAGTCCTTCTAACGCAGGGATTCTCTCTTCTATTTTTGATCTTTTTTTTTGTTTCCCCTCAATCACTGAGCACTGAGCAATCAAATGTTCCCATTTGATAGAGTGCCAGTTTCCGAGGTTTGGCAGTCTGCGGGAACGCCACTTGTAACCTTCAGCCCCTGGCATTGCATTCAATCTGAGCCAACCTGCCCAGAATTCGGTCCAAAAGTCGAAATTGCCACGGGGTGCTCAGCAGAAGATCAAAAGGTCTTGCTTCACCCCCTTCTGTGAGTCCAATCATCTTAATTTTGGCAAAAAATAATTCATATCAGTTTAATATTTTATTGAGGAATAGGCATTTAATGCTCCTCAAAGGAACCTGTTTGGACCAATTCAACAGCTGACTCACCTTAGGCATCTTCTAAAGAGATTATGTTCTTTGGATGCCAATGATCACACCTGGGAGTGGGGTGTGGGCTGACCCCAGGGGTAGGAGAGAAATCTGCCAATAGGACTGTGACAGGCATGGTGTCCTGCTCAAAGTGTCCAGAGTGTAACAGCAGAAGCAACTGGTTCCTTCCGGGTAGCCCCAGGGGTCAAAGCTGGGAAGGCTTCAGTGGTCAAGGTACAAAAGTCAGAATTGCAAGGCCCCTGGGTAAGAAATTGGGCAAAGCTGGTACAGAGCAGAAAAAGACCAAGAACAAAACAGAGGATCCTATGTAGTCACCAAAGGCAACACTCCAAAGCCCGGAAATTATTCTCAGCCAAACCTGAGTTCAAGGGCACAGATTAGATGAGAGTAGACAGTTCGCTCAAGTGAGCCAGAAGTACCCTCCCTATATAACATACTTACTAATAACATCCTTTTCGTTGTTAATTGCACTCCCCAGGAAAGGAAGGATTCTAGCACATTATCACCAAGGCAGCCATACCTCTACAAAGAAGGTCCAATGTCACTAAGTAAGCTCAAGGTCATTCTAAACCACAACACCAATGAGCCTTCGGCTCCCCAAGACAGTGACTATAGATACTGACTATGACTTAGGATGAGCTGGGGGGCTTTTGTAAAATACTAGGACATGGGCCTCCCTGGAGACCAAGTGAAACAGAGGCTCTAGGGGTGTGGTGCAGGCACTGGTACTTTTTAAATCTTCCAGGTGATTCTCATACAACCAAGGTGAAGAACCACTGGCCTAATAGAATCCTGATTTAAAGGAAAGATAAGGAGATTTCGGGTCAACGTCATTAGAATCCCATGAAGCACACAAAACGGGTGCTACAATGGACCGTGTGAGGCACAGCCCGCAACCTTCTAACCCAACTGACATCCAGTGTACCAGAGTTCATCAGGAAAAAAAAAATGCACCCGTAAAATCAAATCAACTCTGAACACCCACCAGTGATGCACGCTTCAGCATACCTGTCCTGGGAATCGGCTGCAAATAACTTGGACCATCTCGTCTTCTCTTTAATCGTTTAAATGTCTTCAGAGGGGTTTAACACCTCCCTACCCAACCCCTAAATATAAGCCCAAATCAAAGACAATCAAGCCAATTTACGTGGAGGGAGATCTTCCCCCACACTTACCTCTGACCCCCCATTCAGCCTCCTAAATCCCTTTGTTTCTCTGGATAACCAGTTACATGTACACTCCCCCTTCTCTCTGACTGACAAATTCCTACGTATCCTTCAACAACAACCACACAGCCAGGACCCTGACAACAGAACTTTCACTGGGAATTTGCTCCAGGCACAGCTCCCAGTGAAGCATTTTTTTTTTTGCAGATACCATCTCATTTAAAGCCCACAATGACCCTATGGTGCTGTTATGTTCGTTTACAGACATGGCCACGGCCAAGATCACAAAGGCCGTGGCCAGGATCACAGCATAGGAGATGGTAGAGGAAGGTCCTAGACCCACACAGCGCCCTCCAGGCTGGGCTCCCTACCCTAATACTAAAGCCTCCTTTTGAAGATCTGGCTCAAATGTTACTGTCTTTATAAAGCCCATTCCCCTTCCAACAGCCGGAGAGGGAGAGGGTGCCCTTCGTGTCTGTAGTATTCCCACCTCCTCGACATAACATCCCAAGTAGCACTGTAACATTTTTTATAACAGATGTGTTCACCACGAGATTGTGAGCCACACATGGTGGGCAACTCAACTTTATTCATCTTTGTTTATTCCAAAGCCAGCACAGGGTCCAGTGTATAATAGGGTCTCTGTATCTGCTCAATGAATCAATGAATGAATGGCCCAACAATTAGTTCTCAAAGAAGAGTTCCTTCACTGTTCCAACCTAAGCAGTCTATTCATCACAGAATCCCAGTGTTCACTCCCACATTTTTTCCCTTTCACTCCACCCCATTTTGACAAAATAAAGAAAAAAAAATTTTCTGCATGATTCCCCACACACACTTGCACTCCTTTCCTACTTTGAAATGACAGTGGAGGCCTGTGGAAGCCTCTAGGATCTAAAAGGACATCAATCACTTTCGCAGTTCAAATGGGCCCATGGGTGAGAGTTCTCCTGTGGTCTCTTTGTCCTTCCTTCCTAGGGCCCGAAATACTTGCGTCAAATTGCAAAGAAAAGGAGACTGTGAGCGTGGACCTCACTTTCTGAGTTACTGAGCAACCTAAAGGAAGTACGGTCCTGCTTCAAGTGTTCCTTCAAATGGGAAACAATTCACAAATCAGGCGAGTCCACTGGGGAAAAGTTCGGGCAAGCTATCATTTTCAAGTATTGAAATCATCATTTACTATCTGAGAGCTATCTCATTCTAGGCACAATCCTGTGTCTGGAAACAATGGCGCCTCCAGCCTCTTTCAGCAGATGCAGAATCAACTTGTATGGGGCAGATACCGAGCGCTGGGCCCTCAGCCTTCCTCCCTACAATCTGCTGGCCCCTGGCTGGCTGTTAACCGTAGGCACATTCCAAAGATGGGAAAAGAATCCACGGACCTGTCAGAAGTCACGTGCATGTGGCCAAGAGCAGGGCCTTTGGGGTCAAGTAGATCTAGATTTGAACCCCAGTTCTTCCTTTACTGGCTAAGTTTCAATTTCTGTACATGGACCTGTCATACAGGGTTCACAGGAAGGGGATCCACTGGGACTGGGATATCTACTTAATTATACGACTAAATATGTTTTAATTACCTTATTGAATAGAGACCATTAAATCCAAAACTGATCCTGAAAAATGTATATTCGCTGGTTTTATCCAATGCATCTTGAAAATTCTGGTAGCCCACTGACTATTCCTATTACTTTTACAAGAATACTATTGCTGTCTTTTACAACTTCCTCATCTGAATTTAGAACATCCTAACATCTTCAAGTCCTGTCTCTAACACCGTCAACAGAAATGAACAGAAAGCAGGAGAAACCTAGAAGTCCTGTGTGTTACCATAGCCTGATCATTTCAGTTTATCCTTTTATTTGATACTATAGGGGTTTTCACATCCTAGCATAGGGCCACTCATCACAGTGAGACTGGAAGGGGTAAGAGATGTGCCTTTCTACTGGAAAGTGGAGAGGGCTATTGTGAAATGGGCTCCTTCTCACCCAGAGCGATTTTAGGAATGTGCATCTCAGAAAGCTGAGGATTTGGAAATGGATTCCCTTAAAACCGTCCATACATGTGAACTCCCTGGAAAACTTTTAGCTACATTCACCCATTTAAAGATTCTCACCTGACACCATGTGCTTTTACAGTCTTGTACTTGCCATGAACTCTGCCTCAAATAGGTTTTCCCCACTTCTCTCCTTACCAAATTCCTACTCATCCTGGGGACCCAGGTCAAACGTTCCTGAGGGGATGGTCACCCTTCATTGCTCTCCTTTCACTGACTCACAAAAGCAACTTTCTCCCTACCTCCACTATCGCATGTAACTCATGATAACATAGCTGTTTGTTTTTGTGTCTTCTCCAGCAGAAATAAATTCCCAAGGGTGGGGCCCCTGCCGCACAGTGTCTGGAATACAGGAGATGATCAATGAGATAAAAGGCCGTGACCCTGATTCAGACACGACTGCAGGAGTGTCGGCTAAGGCAATGGTAGTTTGGACAAGAGTGGTGATGGAGGCAATGAGAAAGAGCAGGATCTGCTCACAGGTCCTACGGAATATGGAGAGAAGGGTGTAAGTGAATGATGACACCCCAACCACTGGCCTAACAACTGAGTTGATGGTGGTACTATTTCTTCCTGCAGAGAAGACCAGAGTGGGGAGAATTTAGCAGACAAAATCGAGAGTTTCAAAATACCCATGGAATCTCGGGTAATAGGTTGAGTAGGCCACTGGCTACAGAAGGACAGAGCAACAGGTCAAGTTTGGAAATATGAATTGCAGATTCAAAACCGAACAGAAGGAGTTCAAAGCCAGAGCACTGGATAAGATCACCAAAGAAGAGGGGCGCCTGGGTGGCACAGCGGTTAAGCATCTGCCTTCGGCTCAGGGCGTGATCCCAGCGTTCTGGGATCGAGCCCCACATCAGGCTCCTCTGCTATGAGCCTGCTTCTTCCTCTCCCACTCCCCCTGCTTGTGTTCCCTCTTTCGCTGGCTATCTCTATCTCTGTCAGATAACTAAATAAAAATCTTTAAAAAAAATAAAAATAAAAATAAAAATAATCACCAAAGAAGAAAATGAGAAAATGTACAGCAGAAAGATGTGAGGACCCAGGGCTGGGGAGCGCCAACCTGATGAAAGAAATGAAGGTATCAGCAAGGATGTTACGCAGATTTGCATTTCTGATATGCAAAGCAGTTGCTAAATAAAATATATCAAATTTCCCGAGGCTGGGAATATCGATTTTTTTATTTTTATTCTCTGTTTCTTTCATTATTATGTTATTATTATGTGATTTACTTATTTCATATTTCCCTTTTAAATCACAAGTGACGTGGTTTTCCCAATGTATTTCACAGAGAATACTTTTTTTCTGGTAAACTTCATTTTTCTCATTTATTGTCATAGTTTAGCCAACAAAACATCCTTCCTCATGCAAATGTGCCAAATTTATAGACAGGAATAGCCAGTCATGTGATTTTCTAACACCACCTGTGAACATTCATTAGCAAACCACTACTCTGCCTACAACTGCTTTCACTCTCCCATTCCCAAAATGCAACAGAAACTAGCCTTCCATGGAATCTCACTTATAACACCTCCCTGCTTAGCTTGTTGTTAGGATCTGTGTGTGCACTTCCCTTTGAACAGAAAAACCTTGTCAAAAAATATTAATCACTGGGTGTTACACACAAGTAATGAATCATGGAACTTTACATCAAAAACTAGGGATGTACGTATGGTGACTAACATAATATAATAAAAATTATTATTAAAAAAAAGAAATAACAAAAAAACAAAAAAAAATATTAATCAGTTTTCCTTTTGCCATGGAGATTTCAAAGGCTCTGTAATGAATGAATTGGTATTTGCTTAGCAGCAATGTTCATTTAAGTCCGTGACAGATTCTAACTTTGCTTCCTCACAGCAGAAAAACTCATGGAATCTAGAAAAGCCTTGGGACTTGGCTGCAGAAGACACTTCATCTTTGAGTAGGAAAAGAAAAACTTATTTTATCAATCCCCCAACAATTAATTCATATAAAGAAGAATCCATGCTTGCCCTCCCTTTTCAGATTTAGGTTTTAGAGACTGAATTAGGATTATTGGTTTGAGTTCCTATCACATACCTCTCTTCACCCATTAAACAGTTAACATTATCTGAGGACCTACGGGTATCTTTATGCTGGGATGAGTTAATCTCTTCCTTCTACAGAATGGCTAACACTAAGTGAAAGCAGACATTATTCAGTGGCAAGAGTTTTATGTGCGAAGACATGAGGTCAAAAGTTGAAAAGTAGTCATCATCCATTAGTTGGAAAGTAATTTACTAAATTTGATATAAATTTGGATATTGTGCAGCCATTAATATCATTTAGACCCCCTAGTACCCAGATTATGGTCTCTAAATACCATTGCCAATTTAAAAATAATAATAATAATAAACCAGGGTTTCTAATTTCAGAGCAGGAAATGGACAAAATAAATCTGGAACATATTATACCAGAAAGTAAAAAAGCACTCAAACACCAATATAATCACGTCCAAAAGACACAGAAGCTAGCTTAAATGATCTTCCATTGGCCAAAAAAGGGACCATTTGAGCATTAGAATAATAACTACAATGACTGAAGCCTATCAAATGTATTTATATCAGTTCATAGTAATAATTATTTTTAAAACCTCACTGATTATCTTTAGAGGATGCTGGATCATTAACTCATTGTTTTGAAAGTTGGGAAATAAAAAGGAAGAATTGAGTATTTATCCAGCCTTTCCATACGAACTGTACCTCAAGGTAACCCAAAGTTGATGATGGGAGGTGTCTCTTTGCAGAGGTATTCAAGATACTAAAAAAAAAAAAAAAAATTTAATAAAATTAGAACAGCATCATTTTTCAACCCTTAATGAACTAGCGGATCTAGGTAATAATCATCAACAGGCTGCTTTAATTACAAAAAGAGAGACACCCAGGCATTCTATACCCCCTAATAAAAAATATACAGCACCAGTAATAATACTTTTGACGAAAAATTGAATCTGATTCAGATCAAGCTCCTGGAACTATCAGTTTACAGAAAGAGTGGGCACAGTGGAAGACATTAAGTGACACCACAAGAAGGTAATCAACAAAATCCAGACTTAAAATTCTACAGCAATGCTACTCAAAGTGTGATCCATTGACAATATAGTCCATAAACTGTTTATCACTGACCCATGATAAGTATAGAAATTGGGAGTAGCTATTCAGAAATGTTTATAGCAACTTAACATTTTAATTTAACATCCAATCCGCCGGTCAGCAGACTCATCTCACTGAATAGAGTGTAGACCTATTCAGGTCACCCAAACTCATATCAAATTCATGTGATCAATCACAAGTACTATGAATTATTTGTTAGTACGGAGCAATAGGACCGTGCTACATTTAATTCCTAGTTTAAGTGTAATTGGTCAACTGTAACCCAAAGTGTATAAAACCTGGAATCTATTGAAAGAAATAGATAAAAAGATAATTTAGGGTCAGAAACTAGATCTGAGATACTGAGAGCATAAGGAAATTTTTGGAGGAAGTTTTTGGTTTAATTTGGTCATTATGTTGACTATGGTAATTATTTCACAGATATATACATATGTCAAACTCATCAAACTGTATTCTTTATGTGCAGCTTATTTTAAACATATTATGCCTCAAAAGCCTATAAACATTTTTTTAAAAGAAAAAACAAAAAGTTTAAGGATATCTGCTTCTCCTTAGGACTTAGAAAACTGCAAAGAACATCACTCCCACTTTAACATGGAAAAAAAGCTTAATAATCTACAAAAGTGTAACTTTTCCTGAGCCCATCATAAAGCTGTGGTAACTAGGCAACCAAGTGAACCATTTCCCATGAGTGACTAGTCCTTCTGAGGAAGCATGAGACACATGAACTGTTCATATTTGACAGAGCCTGGTAGAAAGCCTGGCAACATACAGGCCTAAGAGAAGAAATTGTATAGATTTTAATGAATTCTTAAAGGTCAAGTGTGAACTAGCATGTCACTGTGGAGTAGCTGGGAGCTCCAGACATAAAGGAAGTTTGCAGTTTCTGAAGTTATTTTCTGTAAGTTTTATTTTTGTATTTGTGTATGTAAAGTGTCATTGAATCGATGGGTCTGTTGAAGAACTCAGCTGCTGGAAACCATGCAAAATGTTTGAATTGCTCTTAAAATATAGAAAACATTTTATATTCTTTCTGCTATAAATAAAAAATGAAGAAAATTTTCCCATTAAAAAAAAAATCTTTCTCATGAGAGAAAGACTGGGAGAAAAAAAAAAAAGGGACTGAAAACTCTCTTGGTGGTACAGGCATGCAGACATCAGCAGGTAATCAGTGGGAGCAAAAAGAGAAGCACAAAACCTCACCTTCATTCCCGAACCTTACCCTCCTATGAATCAAAAGTCTTAAACTAATGGGAAAGGGGCATTAAGCCCTTTGACCACAAGGGCATAGACAAAGATCCCTAGTTTCTGGGAGATAAACAGAAGCAAAATGTGTCTGCCTTTGGGGAAGGGATAGAAAATTCTTTTCCAGAGTGAAGTCAAAGATCCCTTGCTGCTGGGGGAAGGGTAAAATCAAAACCCTCTGCCTCTGGAGCTCAGGATCTTACAATGATACAAAGCAGAGGTGCTTTGTCCTTGTTTTTTGTTTTTTTAAACCATTGAGGAAGGATTAATATACTTTCCCACTCAAGACCAACTATAAATACAAGAGATATTGCGCTGGAACATGTTTAAACTACCAGTGCCCAGGTTTAAAAGACCAAATTTGCAGTATTGGCCAATATCCTTGATGTGAACATTCTCACCATCACCTGTTTCAAACTATCATATGACAGCACTGAACATGGAGTTGGAAAGAGAGGACAACCGGCTCTCATGAGCCTGAATGAGATAGTTCTAGTATACCACTGAATACAAAGAATTCAGGAGACCTCCTTCTGCCTTCCCACCACGCTTCGGGTTTATGGAGATAACATGGATAATTCAGAAGCAGGAGTGCTGAGAAAAAAACCTGTAATTCTTAAGCCCCAATTCCAAATACAAAGTAAGAGCAGCCTACCACAAAAATTTGAAGACTTGGGTTCTCTGAAGGTAACAATAGCAACAACACAACTCAAATGCAGATCGAGTCCTAACTATATTGGCTCAACCCCTCATGCTAACAGCCTAACAAAATGCTGTTACGATCTCCAGGCATAAATACTATTACCTCAAAATCTACTATTCTCATATACATAATATCTAACATTCAATCAAAAATTACCTGACATACAAGTAAATAAGGAGAATCAATGCATCGTCAAGAGCAAAGCAATCAATAGACCAGAGGTTAGAACTACTGAAAAGGAATTTTAAAACAACTGTGATTACTATTTTAATAGATCCACGAGAAAAGGTAGACAATAGACATAAACACATGGGAGTTTTCAGCAGGGAAATACAAATTATAAGAAAGTCAGGAGGAAATGCTAGAAATAACACTTGATATTGGAGATCAAGAATTCCTTTAAGAGGCTTATCAACAGAGTAGACACAGCTGAGGAAAGACTTAGTGGCCCTGAAAATGGAAATTATCTAAATTAAACCACAAAGAGAAAGAAAGACTGAAAAAATAACCTCAGAACACCCAAGAAGTGTGGGGCATTTTTTTAACATTTATCTATTTACTTCAGAGACAGAGAGAGAGTGCAAGCAGGGGGAGGGGCTTAGGGAGAGGGAGAGAAATCCTCAAGCAGACTCCCCACTGAGCAGGGAGCCCAACTTGGGACTCAATCCCAGGACCCTGCGATCATGACCTGAGCCAAAATCAAGAGTCGGACGCTCAACCAACTGAGCCACCCAGGTGCCCCACTGTGGGGCATTATTAAGAAAGAGGTCTTTGGTGCCTGGGTGGCTCAGTCAATTAAGTGTCTGACTTTGGCTCGGGTCATAATCTCAGGGTCCTGGGATTAAATGTAAATGGTTAAATATCTCAAAAAGCAGAGATTATCAGATCGAATAAAAAATAATGTAAACCTAAGTGCAATTTTAAGGATAAAGCAGAAAGCAGAGATATGTTGATGGGAAGGAAAGAAGAGATTTTAAAGCAATTTCAGCCAATGTGGGGTATTCATTTTTAACTTTTATCTGAAGTGAAGCAAATGAAGCTGTATTTTCAAAATCTGTCCTCAATCCATTGTTAGTAGCTAGTTGTGCTTTCTCTCATATGGGTGTCTTTAAAACAAAACAGGAAGAAGTCCACACGTACATTATCATCTGTAGGCGATGCTGTCATCGGTCCAACCCAGATTAACTACACTTATAAGCAAGAAGCAAGTTCTTCATCACTTAAAACTTTAAATGGTGATACACAGGTTTTTATACATATCCAAAATGTTTATTTAAGTGCTTAATATGGGAAATTGCTACTTTACTCACTAGTTTCAATTAGTTACAATTGTATATGGACAAAATTTATGAGTATCATTGAAACTTTCTCCATTAATCACACATAATTTCAACAAACAACGCATATGCTTTGTATAATTCCTTTCTTGTTGCTTAGGTTACATTTGTTGTGATTATATTCATTTGAAACATAATTTTATGTCTATTGAATCTGAAAAACTGGGGGTAGTATTTTCTGCATCTTTTTGTTTGTTTTTCAAGTAATTAATTCTTAAGTATTATCCAACTATTGGCTATGATTTATTAAAATTTAAAACAGCAACAACAACCATAATAAAACCCTCATCCTTTATGGCACGTAGTTTGAGAAACAGTGTCCTATATAACAAATAACCCAGTTTCTTTAACAAATAAAGGGCAAAGGAAAACAAAAAGACTAGGAGGGAAAGTTAAAAATTAAGAGAGACTTAAAACACAAATCAGCAAATTGCAAGCTATGGTGCTTATTTGGAACTTGATTTAAACAAAAAAAAAAACTAAAATAAAAATTCTGAGACAATTGAGGAAATGAGAAAAATGACTATTCGATTATTTTTAAAATTTTTTGTTAATCCATTAAGTGTGATAATGGACTATAAGTACATTTTTGAATAAGGCCTTATATTTTAGAGATATAGTCCAAAGTATTTATAGATGAAATGATACAATGTCTGTGATTTGCTTCAAAATAATCACTGGGAAAAACAGGGAGAGCTACAAGTGTAGGTGAAGAAACACTGGGCTCAAGTAATCATTGCGGAAGCTGGTTGATGGATTACATGAAGGCTCATCACCCTGTTCTGACGCTTGTGCGTCTGTTTCCAATTTTCTTAATAAAAATTTTAAAGAAATGAGATTTAGATCAGATGACCAGGAGGGATTCCATGTTGTACTGCGGTGTGTGATGAGAAAAGGGAGAAATGTCCTGGCAATACACACCCACCAGGCCTTCTGGAAGAGAGTTTACCGGAGACACTCACGGAACGACAGACATTCTGCGACAGGGCCCAGGATCTAAGACGGGCACATCAGACTCTGAGAGAGTTGCTGTGAGATGTGCAGCTGGGTGATTAGGAGGAGGGCCAGCCCCTGCCCTAGCAGGATCGGAGGCTGATTCCCTTGTCACCAGTAAAGCGCAAAGGGACTTCGGACCACAGCCCTGCCTGCCATCTCAGCAGGCATCGGCTAGAAGAACACATGCCCCAACCATCCTTGGCACAAAATTTATCTTTAATAAAATAAAAAAATTTTTAAAACTGAGTCACTAATCTCTTTTCATTATAGAAAAGAGAAAGACCGTTTGCCATTGGTAGGGAAGTATAATGACTACCAGTAAGGCTTTGGGGGCTAGAGAGGCCTGAATTTGGGTCTGCCCAATGGTGTGACCTTTTAACCTCTGGGAACCTTTTTGTCCTTATTTGTGAATTGCATACAATTCAGAGCACTGTTGTGACAATAAAGCATGTAAAGCCTTTAGCACATACTAAATGCTCAGAAGAAAAAGCCCAGTAAACAATAGCGATAATGCTGTTATCAGGAGCAATGACAGAAGCATGAGCTCATTAAAAGCAGAGCGGGTGTTGACTGGATAGAATGAGAGCTGTAGTTAAAAAGAATATAAACATCACACACTCAGTTGAAAACAGTGTCTTTGGACACTGTTTTGTGTCCAAAGCATTTGGGTAAAACAACACAGTCTGGAGTGGTGAGAAAATGGGCTTTATGTCCTGCAGATCTCAGGGGGAAGCCCAGCCATTCCACCAGCCACTGGTGTGTGGCCCTGGGAAGTCTCGGCAAATCTGTGGGAAGCAGACCAGTGACGCACAAAACCAACGTTAGCTTCTGCTCCCCTCGCCATCTCTTTGGCTCATATCCAACTTAGCACAGATGTGAGGTGACCCTCACCCCCACCCACCCCATCACAGGAAGACAAGACCTTTTTGGAGGATGAAATGAGGGAAAGGAATGAGGTCACCTGGTGAGCTGAAAAAACACACAGATAAATGACATCTCTTAATTTTCTTACGACGAGCAAAATCTTGTGTTTTGAAGTTTGGCGAAATGTCAGTGCATGCCCCTTAAAATGTGCATTCACCCAAATGTTTCCAAATCCAGGAAAAAAGTTAAAAAAAAAAAAAAAAAAGGCGATCACCTAAATGCTTTGACTTCTTTATTCCAGAGACTGAATTATTTCCCAACACTTCCACTTTGAAATGAGCTGGATAAGAGGGACAAAAACAGTTGAATCATCTCCAAAGATTGCCATAATTATACATGAAAAAATCTAGAGACATCATCCTGATAACAGAATGATCTCTGCATTTTTATATGGCTCATTTATAATTATTATCATGCTAGAATATTTTACTTTATCAATAATAGTATTATTATAACCAGAAATTGGAAGGAAAGAGCAAACACACACACAGACACACACACACACACACACAGAGGCTGTAAACAGCTTTATTGCCTGATTCCTTTGGCCCCCTCCACAACATTAACGACTTTTTTAGACATCATGCTTTTCTCCAGAAAATGTTGTTAAGCATTTGACAGATGCTAACGCTTGTTTGCTAACAAGGGCGGATAATAAAATGAAAGAATAAGCAGCCAATTAATTTAACAGAAAAACCCAGAACTATTGATTCTTAGAATGTGGTGGGAGTTGCAGAATCTCTAGGTGCACTTGTAGCTGACTTACTTTCTCCTCATGCAAATCATAGCTAGTTGGCTGGAATTACACACGTTAATAGGAAATGGCACGCTGCCTTCTCGGCCTGAAGTTGTTGGAAATCTTTAGACAGGGAGCTCACTTATGCTGGGAGCCCCTCTACCTGCAAACTCTGGGAAGGAGATACCTCCTCCCTCCCCATCTGGCCCCCCTATGGCCACAGGGAGTGAGTTTAAGAGAAGGAGAAAAGGAAAAAGTGGAAACCTGATCCCTCCCCCGACCTCTTCTCCCTTCTTTCCTCTCCCTTCCCCCCACCTTCAACTGGGAGTGGGTAGAGAAAGAGCCCAAGGTCAATGAAGGATAACGCTGGACTCACCCCTGCAGAGGTGGTAACCCTGTGTGGTGTCCTGACTCCAGGTGCACTGGAGGCCCACACAGGGGGGCGCGCCCAGCCCCACCATAGATCACCACATCTTTGTTTTCCTTCCACTTTGATGGAGTCTTCTACCCTCAACTTTATGCCAATGCCTCATAAAGTTTAATTTACAACCTAAGAAAATGAAAATCAATCGCTGAACGTGAAACCTCACTTGACTAACCTATTCTAGTCTATTTAACGTAATGAGCAACATATTTCCATGAGAAAAACCAGACAATATATTAAAATGACCTTAGAGATTTAAAGGGCATTAAAAACATAAAGGCTGCACTGGACTTTTTTTTTTTCTTTTAACTTCCCAACTGGAATTTGTTTTTCACTGGAAAGGGAAGAAAATTTTGTATATATTTTATAGCATGCAGGATCTCAAAATTTATGAAAACGTTAAAGATGTACCAACAGTCTGGCCTGTATCTGGTAAGTGAAATAGGCCAAGGAGAGCGCAAACACTGGTTCCACCATCTTCAGACCCAGGCTGGTCATGGCGCCTCTCAGGGTCCGTATTCCTAAAACAAGCAGAGGGACTTTGTGCCAGACAGAGAACAGCATTTCTGCTTTGGAGTGGACATACTGCTGTGGTGACCAGTATCTGCTCCAAAAGTCACTTGCTGTGCAACTCTGGACAGGACAATAACCTCTCTGAGCCATTACTTCCTCATCTATAAAATGGGGGAAATAAAGGCACCTAGGTGGCTCAGTTGGTTAAGTGACTGACTCTTGATCTTGGCTCGGGTCTCAGATCTCAGGGTTGTGAGTTTAAGCCCCACGCTGGGCTCCATGCTGATAAAAAGGGGAGGGGTGCAGGGAACAGTCCGTACACCATGGTGCTGTGGGGAAGATTAAACAAAACGCCATAATGTAAAGCATGCGGTGCAGTTCCTGGCGTCCTACAGAAACTCCACATGATGTTATAAATAGCAGTGGTCACAGCAGACATCGTCTCAATCTCAGTTCTGACGCCCACCGTAGGTTCCTCTTAGTTAGTTAGACTCCTGGTTCGACAGTGTGAGAGGTATCCTCTCTCTGTCTTACAAGATTGTTGTGACAACCCGAGAGCACTTAAGAATCCAGAGATTATTCTCCTTTAACTATCAACATTCATTAAATCCCAGAAAGCAAAGAAACAACCCAGAGAAGAAGAGTATAGCCCAGTCCACGAAAATACAATTGCCAAAAAATGACATATCTTAAAAATACAAATTGGGAGAAGACAGCTATTGTTCTTACTGATTCATAAGGTGGACCTATTTCCTCCATGTGGGGCTATATTATCATTTTGGACGTGGATAATCCATTCAGAGCCAAATACTTTTACAGAGGGCCAAATGGTTTTTTAATTATCAAAGAAAATTGTATTTTTTTAAAGTCTTTTCACCAATCCTCCTCTAAAGAATAAATTTGGAGGCTAATTCAAAGTTAAGTCTTCTTGGGTATCCAGCATCCCTTCCCTTGATTAGACGGTTGATAGAGAAATAAGCATCTGAGTGGGCTCTGCTCAGGAAGAAAGGGTCACTTAGCACTGGACCTGATTTTAACACGAGGCATGTCTCCCTTTTTATCAATCCCTTTGTTAAGGCCATATTTACCTCATTACAGCAACATTCAAACTCGTTTATACAACAGGAATTTGGCGGTTTCCACTCTCTTATTGCTCTGGTGAAAATGCACTTTCAAATCTATGTACTTTTTTTTCCCCTTCTTATGTAGTTGGGAAGAAACAGGACTTCTTCCTTTAGAAGAAGGAGGAAAAATCTCTTTGATGTCCAAACTTTCATTTGTGATTCAGAAACCTCCTTGGCCCCAAGAGTAATTTTAAATTCAAAGAGAAACTTGCTTGATAGGATTTTGCCTGCTTTTGTGTGTGTATTGGGGAGAGGGAGAAACTTTTTTAATAATGATCAAACACAGATATAAAACACTATAATTAGCTAATTCAACGCCATGCCACCCAAGTGATGCTTGCTTTGAATTTTCAACCTTCATAAGGCCATGTCTTCATGGTTTTATAAAATTACCCATTCCCCCTCAAATATGCCGCCTTTGGTAACGATTTCTGCATGATCAGTGAAATTAGTCGTGCCATTACTATGGTTATTAACAGTAAAGCATACTAATTGGCATTTGCAATCCAGAAATGTGTAGCCCACTTTCCACAGGCACAGAAGGGTAAAAGAGCCACTTCCTGAGACAGCCAGTCCGAAGTGTGGGCAGGCAGTGGAGGGAGGTGACCGGAGACAGGACTTCTCAACAGCGCATGTGCCATTGCTTCCCTTGCCAAGGCGAGCGGTGTATTTCCAGAGTGTATTTAGGGAGCCAGGGCTGGGTCTACAGAAGCTCTCCCAAGGCCAGTGCTGTGGCAGAGCTCCAAGAGCAAGGCCTCCAGGCAGAGGATGGGGGCCGGGGGCAGGCATTTGCAGGAAGTGCACAGTGGAGGAAAAAGCAAAACTCTGCATGGTTCAGGAGTGTATCAGCACATCGGCTCTGGGGACGAACGGTGTATTAACTGCAGGTAAAGAGACTCAGTGTTCGCCCCCTGCTGGGCTCTGAAAGCGCCAAGAAAGCAGAGCTGCTTCAAACTCGCAGTTGCACTGGAGGTGACAACCTAAAGAGACTCAGCAGACCTCTCTAAGAGTCTGATGAAAGCTGGAGTTCCCCAGGGGACCGAGACAGACGCGGAGCCCCATAGGGGACTGGAGCTCAGGAGGGACCTGCGGTTGGTAACAGAACCAGCCCACACAGCATTCATACTTAGGGGTCCAACACTGGTCAGCGCCGTATTTGTGGAGCGGGACTTCACTTATTTTGGGGAGCAAATAATCAGAAAGCCCCCAAATGTGTCATGCGTTGTCAGAAATAAGCATTGGACACCTGGGTCAGTATGGTAATGTCCCCAAAGCAGAACACTTTTCAGAAGGGGTTCCGAATTAAGACCTCTGGGGATACTTCCGAAGTTTTGCAGTCATTCCTGTTAAAAGCTTCCTTCGTGCTGCCACTGGGGGTGACCATTGTGTCATTTGGGCCACCTGCACTCTCAGCTGAGAGTCAGGCAAGATTTATGGGAAACAGTCTTTCTCATAAGCTCCTCAGGAAAACGTCTGTGTCAGGGATCTAAGCCCCTCCAGTGTGGAGACCCACACACACCATGGACGGATGGCTGGGAGCAGCACACACTCCGTTGTTGGCTCCATGACCAACGGTCCCCGCTCCCACCTGCACCCTCACAGATGTCGCAAAGACAAAGACACAGGCTGATGTTTGTACAGTTAGGAGAATCCAAGGGAGGTTTCAACACAGACCCAATATGTGCCCATGACTGGACCTCCATCAGCCCAGAAGACAGTGATGTGTCATGAGGCTCGAAACCCTCATCGATCTGGAACGAGCCAGAGGAGACGTAAAGCAAAACAGAGCAGAGCTGGGAGGGAGGGTAAATACAGCAGGGGATAGAATCCAAATCCCCAAATAGGTGTCCGTGTAGACTGCCAAAATCGCACACGATGAAGTCTGAGCGGTAAACGTCGAGGTCTTCACTGGAATGTGAAAAGCTGGCCACAATCAAGGTAGTGAGGGAAGGAATGGGGTTTCTAGGAAGACATGTGAGAAGACTCAGGGTTTCCTGATATGAGTGAGCTAAAATCTAATCACGCATCTGCTGTCTACAGGGGCCTCCCACTGGCTTTAGCAGAAGGCAGAAGCTTTGTGTGGGCTCCAAAGCCCTCCCAAGACCAGACTGGCTCCAGTGTGTGGCCCCATGCTCATGTCCTCCCACCTTGCTCTCAGATCCAGTCACAGCTATCCTTTCCTTCAGATGCCTCACTCTTCCTCACCGCTGGGCCTTTGCACATGCTGTCGTGGCTAGGAAGGCTCACCAGACCCCTCTTCCTCCTCCCACTTCACCAGGTCTCAGTTGGACCAGATCTTCCTCAGGGGGCTTCCACCTCCCACGGAACCAGATCCAAGCCGACGCTCTACATTCCCATCACTGCCCACAGCTCTCCTTTCCTAACAGCCATGACTGGGATTCCTCCCTCCATGTGGATCTTCCTCGCACACGGAGAAGTCCCTGTGGGCAGGGGCCATGTTTGTCTTGCTCATCCCAGCACATCCCAGGATTCAACTAATAGTGAACAGAAGTTGATGATGATGGTTAGTGTGATGCAGCCGCTGAAGAAACCAACCAATGTCTTGAGAGGCATGAGAAAAGGTATATGTCCTATGACAAAGGAGGTGACAGATATGCCCTTTCTGCGCCACTCCGATCACACACGAGGGTTCGTGTTGGGTGCCAGACAAAAGCAGTTAATGTGGGGAAGGAACTCAAAACCAGACCCTCCCAAGAACATTAAAGGCACCAAGCACACTGAGGCTGGACAGGAGACAGGAGAATTGTGGCCACTGGATGCAAATATCCGAAGGGCTCTTCTACGACACTGAGAAGTACCGGTGTGTGGTGCTGGAAAGACAGCTGAGGCTCCCTGGGGCTGAAAGTGTTCAATCTGAGTCTTCCAGCCACTTGCCAAAACTCTCAGTATGAGCCGGGCTATGAGACACTTCCTCTCTCTTCCAACCTGGAGGGCGCATACATCTCCATTCCACTGCTCAAGGAATTCCATTCCGGACCTCAAGACTCTATCAGCTAGCTGAGGAGGTCGCAGCAGGTGTTCCCTGCAATGTTCTCTGAGCTTATGCATCTGGGAGGCAGTGACTGGGGGCTTATAATTATGAAGCCGAAATAGGGACTGACCACTCAAAACTCCTCACACTTAGAGGGCAACGTTTCCTGAAACGGTCTGTTCATACCTGGTTTCCAGGACTGAACATTTCAGGAAGAAAATGATCAGCTGGAATCGAATCCCTAACCAAACATTTGTCCACATTCGATGAGTCATTTGCAAGGCACGACACGGAGGGAAACTGTTTTCGCCTCCTTTACCTTTCGGCCTGTGAAGGTTTGGACTCCGAGGATGGTAACATCCTCAGAAGGCAGCAGAAACTCCAGAATGCTCTCATTTTCAAATCACAGAAATGGTCCCTGCCACTTCCCTCTCTACTTTGGCACAGAAGGCTGGGGGCACTAGAAATCATATTTTAATTCTAGAACCATATTCCCAAAAATCTAGCATTTTCTGCTCCTGCATTCCAGCCCCAGAGATCTGCTCCTCCGTTTCCCTATTTGCTTTGTCTTACAGCCTGCGTGCCAGGCCACCCTTCCTGAAAGCCCATACACCCGATGCACGATACGTTCTTACTCTCTCTTCCCTCTCCCTAAAGTGTTAAAAGGGTACATGCTACTCTGAGATCCATTTCTCCCTTTTCCTGCCTCCAAGTACCTCCATCCCCGTTTGCAACAGCCCCTAATGTGCACCTCCATTCGATTTTCCTTACCCAGCGTGAAACCCTCATTCTAATTACCGTTTCAGTTTTCTTATATTTCTCCCTTGAGATGTCTCAATTAGTGTACTTTTTCATACCGCCTGTCACCTCTGAGCTGCAAGGTGGGTCTAACTCCAACCGAAACCAGGCAGAAAATAAATGAGGAGCCGTTCTGGGCGGCCGGGCCGAAGGTGGGGTTACTTTACAAACTAGCGCACCTTTAATTGATGATAAATGGACAGGAAAGTAGCCTTATTAATACAGCAGCCCTGATTCGGTTGGCATGCGGTGTCCTTTCATTACTCAAAGGTACAGGAGAGGCAGACCACGCTCAGTCCTGGGCGAGGAACTTCCATCCAGAGAAAGAGAGAGCATGAGGCTAATTAACATAGTTCTGGTCAAAGTCGGAAATTAACTCGCCTCTTTAAGACCACAGCTAAAAATGCCATTTGTCTTCTCTGTAATTACACTTATAGGTAATTATACCCTATTGCAGCATACAGCAAGTTAAATGGAGGTAGAGCTTTCTCTCCCTATCACATAACTCTTGTTATTCCAGCCCTGTCAAAAGACTAAACAAAAATAAAGGTGCCTGCCACAGTATATTTCTTCCATTAACGAGTGCTTTGTTGTCTTAAGGCTTCTCTAGAAAGCAGCAATTGTGCGGGTTTATCCCTTCGCTCCCCCCGGGAAGCCAGGCGACTTACCTGAACCCTTCGGAATTTAGAAACATACAGAAGGTAAGCTGGACTTCAAAGCCTTTCCCACCCACGAATACCTGCTTTGGTCTCTCAATGCATGTATGAAGGACAAGGACAAGGCAGTCACCTTCCCTTTCTCCCCTCGGCCGTGCAGTATTTAGATCTTGCTGCCACATCGTATCTAACCGAAACCAGCATACAACCCCTTCCAGTCACCTGTACTCCCTGCAATTACTGTTAGCTTTCTAAGGATCTTCCAGGGGCCGAAGAAATTAAGAATGTGCACACAAAGGAATACCATCGCTCTGGCTGGCGATATGCACCAGTCCCCTCGGATCTAAGACACCAGCACGGGGCTCATAAGTGGTGGCCTGGCTCAGCCCTCGAGGGAGCCTTGGACTTGACTGGCCACTTCCCACCCCCCACATCCCGAGTGGCAGAGTATGCAAGCTCCATGCATCCCTAAAGGATCTGGTGGGATCCTTAACTTGTCCCACAAATTAGTCCCTTAAGACTCCATAGGGGGCACCGGGGTGGCTCAGTTGGTTAAGCATCTGCCTTCAATTCAGGTCATGATCTCAGGGTCCTGGGATCGAGCCCTGCATGGGGCTCCCTGCTCAGCGGGGAGTCTGCTTCTCCCTCTCCTCCCCGCCCATGCTCTCTCTCGCTATCTCTGTCTCTCTCTCTCAAATAAATAAATAAAATCTTTAAATAAATAAATAAATATATAAAAAAAAGACTCCAGGGTACAGTTTCCAGAGGCAAATCCTCTGAAGACTCTGGGATGGGCAAAGGTGACTGGGGGCTCCCATCTGTCTCTCTCACTATTTTACCCTCTTGTCTTATTGGTTTCACGGGATCAGGATGTCTTCCTCCCGCTCACCCACACCTCTCCTACCCAGCACCCTTTTGGCCTCCCCACCACTTTTGCAGATTCTGTCCACTGCTAGCGAAGTTTTTGATGAAGGATCAAATCTGACTCCTCTAACTCCCCACTTGCCTTCCACGCAGCTCTGAGGCCACACCGCAGCCCAGGGGTGGCATCGTTTCTGCTCTGACTTCCATCTCGCTGAGCTGAGTGATTCCAGTGAAGAATCCAGAATTAAAAAATAAACATCTCTAGTCACACATTTGCTGGATAATCGCTCGCACAGCCCTCTCATGAAGCAATTTGGCAATGCGTTGCAAGAGCAATAGAAATATTGACTGAAATTTTCATGAGGAAATAGTCTTAAATTCAGAAAAAGGTTCCAGACAGTGTAATAATATCACATAAAACAGCAGCAACGGCAACAAAAAGAGAAATAAGCTGAGTGTTCAAAATTGGAGAATGTTCAAATTAATTAAGTGGTATATCCGCTCGATGGATTATTACGTGACCATTAAACGGGAGAGTGACGGAGATTCTGCAAAATCTGAGCGACAGGTTATAATATTAGGTTGAAAAAGTCCAAACAGAAATCGGAAAAACAACATGACACAGAAGTCGCACCAAAATATTACAATAACTGGGCTAAAAGGAGGGGATTAGAGTCGATAGCTTTTTTTCTTTCTTTGATTTTCCAAGTTCTCTACAATGCATTTATATTCCTTCTAATAGAAAATATATATTAATCTGGGGTGGAAAAAAAAAAAAAAAACAGAACTCTTGTAAATGTGACTCTTGGGAGCCTGTAAATGAATCTGAAGCAAGTGGCTTGGTGAATGGATCCGTCCCTGACCTGGGGCTGCTGAGACCAGCCACACGCCTGCTCCCCCACGGACAAGCTGGACGACCTGTGGGAGTCACTCAGTTCTCTGGGCTTCAATTCCACCACAAGAAAGAACACTCTCCTCTCACGGGTGGTTGGCATGAGTTTTCACCAGTGCACATGGTCCCACTCTCTCCGATTCTCTGCCTCCTGGGCTGCCCCTTCCCGGCCACCTTTGTAGACCCCTCTCCTCTTGTCTTCCCATCAAACCTTGGGATCTGCAAGGATTCTGTCCTCTGCCTCCTCTCGTTTTTCCTACATCCAGGACATGGTCGACCTGCTGCTCACAACTCTAGATGAATCTACTCTGTCCCAGGTTTCCAGAGCATCAGACCTCAGTTTCCAGAGGCTGCCTGGCTGTCTACACTCAGCAGCACCTTCAAAATTGAACTCATGATCTTTCCCCTCGCCCAGCCTGTTTCTGACCCCACACGCTCTCTCTGGTGACAGAACTACCATCCCCCTTCTTGACTCACTTCGGAAATCTGGGATTCCGCTTGGTCCTGACCCCTGTCACCTCTGACATCACCTGCTGACTATGCATGTCGTATCTATCCCTGGTCTGTCCACTTGTCCTCTCAACTGTCTCCAGAGGGAAACTTTGTAAGGTACAAATCAACCGTGGCATTCACCACGCAACACCGCTGGGCATCCCCACCAAGAAGGGGATCTTCTCAGTAGTGCCTTCATCAGAGAAGTAACCTGAGTCATATGGGATGCTCAGCAGGTCCCACCTTCAGGGAGGTGCTCCAGGGAGCCGTCGAGGAGCTGGCTGACACAAGGGTGGACCCCCACCTCCCTGAAATGACCAGCACAGAACTTGAGAAGCAGGGAGCCTCGCTCCTTCCCAGTAACCTTTCCTGTGTCCTGGGTACCTTGGCCCAGGGACCTCCAGAAACAAAGATGAACCTTACGACCCAAAATGCTCAGGCTGGGGCTTGGGTCAGGAAAAGGGAAGAGTCTAGATGTGGAATACTCAGGCCACAGAACTGGCTCAGGCTAGTGACTGAGGACTTGATTCAATGACACCCCCCTTCTGACCTCCTGTCACGTGACCCTGTTCTGTTTTGCATAACAGTCACTGGTCTCAGTCATTTATCCTGGATCCAGTGCCTAGCAGGGGCTCAAGTATTTGTCCATGAATAAATATTCACTGTCCCCTGGGGAAAAAAAACCCTGTTCTCTCACCCCAAGCCCTGCACCCCAACTGCTTCCTCTGCTGACATGCCCTTACTTCGTATGTCTGCTCCAGAAAGGTCTATTCATCCCTCAAAACCCAGATCAAACTTTATTCCTCAGGGACACGTTCCTTCCCTGTGCCAGTCCCCAGGCAGGATTCTGACTGCCCCCTCTGCCGTGTCCAATCACCTACAAAGCGACAGCCAGGTCTTCATCCATGCCTCAACTGTGGCACTTCCTACACGGTATTATAACTCTTTATTTTAGGTCTAACCTTCATGAACTGTCAACTTAGTCAGGTCAGTATGTCTCTTTAGACATCCTGGTTTCCTCAGGGCCTGGGGCACATCAGCCACAAAGCATGTGCCCCACAAATGTGGACTAAACGTGTTGTTGACTGCGTGGGGGAGTTACTCCTTCCTGAACGCAGAGCACTAGGGACGTTAAGACTTTCCAGGTCACACAACTAAGGCTCAGTGAAGCGGTTACCATTTGAGGTCCTACTAAGCAATACTCATTGCTCTAAAAAGAGCAGTTCCCTGAACGAGCTCACCGTGGCCCCCCTACAGTCTTGAGGACACAGTGCAGATCTTTTCTTGGTAGATGATGCAAAGTGAGAACTTGCACCTCGGCCCGGTCGAATTTTCATGTTCAAGATTAATGAGGTCTTAAAATGCAAAAGGTTCATTGCACCTTCCGTGAAGACATTCCACTTCATCAAATATGCTTCGTTCGGAAGTGAGCTACACCCTGCCCCTGCGGGATGCGCCGTATCCGGTGCAAATGGTGCGGGCTTGGAAACAAGGCAGGGTTATACGCAGATGGGCCACCTGTATGACTTCGGGCAAGGAACTTAACCTTGCTGAGCCTCACTTTGTCATCTGTAAAATGGGGGTGAAATATCATCTTCCAAGTTTCTCTGTGAAGACTGAATATGGCATTTACTGACCTATGGAGAATCTTCTTTTTTTAATTTCTAAAGATTGTATTTATTTCTTTGAGAAAGTGAGAGAGAGCATGTGGGAGGGGGAGAGGCAGAGGGAGGGAGAGAAGCAGACTCCTCACTGAGCAGGGAGCCCAATGTGGGGCTCTGTCCTAGGACCCTGGGATCATGACCTGAGCCGAAGGCAGACACTTCACCGACTGAGCCACCCAGGAGCCCCTCGACCTATGAAGAATCTAACATGGAGCCAGGTTCATGGGTGAGCAACAGAAGTCACTTCTCTTCATTTCTCTCCTTGTGCTAAATATTTGTTTTCCTTTCAGTAATGAGGAAAGAAGGGCTAGGACAGAGCTTCCCAATTCCAGCACTACTGGCCTGACCATTCGTACTTGTGGGGGGCTGTCCTGGGCACTCTAGGCCATTCATCAGCGTCACTTACCTCTCCCCCAGGAGATGTCAGTAGCAACCCCCTTCCCAGTTGTATGTGACGA
The DNA here is from genome assembly GCF_017311325.1 of Ursus maritimus. Lineage (NCBI taxonomy): Eukaryota > Metazoa > Chordata > Mammalia > Carnivora > Ursidae > Ursus > Ursus maritimus. The sequence continues at coordinate 10,548,956 of NW_024425230.1, read as the reverse complement.
CCAGAAAAGGTCTCCAGACATTGCTCCATGCCCCTTAGGGACAAAACAGCTTCCAGCTGCGAACCACTGGCCTGGCTTTCTATAACTCAAATGTCACTCCGGAAGAAGAGTTGCTTGATTTCCCTTGAGGACCTGTTGTGAATGATGTTAAAGACACATGTGATGGAATCCAGGTCAGCTGACCTTCAGCACAAGAGAGAAGGCATTCCTGACACCACTGTAGCAGGAGGCCGCTGCTGTCGATGGCAACCTCATCGGCTACGGACTGAATTGTGTCCCCCCAATATTCGGACGCTGAAACTCTAAGCCCCAGTGTGACTGTATTGGAGATAGAGCCTTTAAGAGGTAATTACGTTTAAATGAGGCTATAAGGGTGGAGCCCTGATCTGATAGGATTGTTGCCCTTACAAGAAGAGACACCAGCGGGGCGCCTGGGTGGCTCAGTTGGTGAAGTGTCCAGCTCTTGTCTTCAGCTCAGGTCATGATCTCGGGGTCCTGGGATGGAGCCCTGTGTTGGGCTCTGTGCACAGCAGGGAGTCTGCTTGAAATTCTCTCTCTCTCTGCCCCTCTCCCCGCCTCTCCCTCTCTGTCTCTCAAATAAATAAATAAATCTTTAAACAAACAAATAAACAAATAAAAGAAGAGACACCAGAAAGCTCTCTCCCTCTCTCTCCAAGCACATCCCAGGGAAAGGCCAAGTGCGGACACAGAAAGAAGGTGGCCATGCGCATGCCAGGAAGGGAGCTCCCACCAGAAACCAAACTGGTTTGCATCCTGACCTTGGACATCCCAGCCTCCAGAACTTTGAGCAAATGAATGGCCGTCACTTCAGCCCCCCAGTTTGTGGTATTCTGTTATGGCGGCCTCAGCATCATTCTTTCAAACTGGAGACGGAGTCACTGCCTATCCTGACATTCCCAGCACGTGTCTATGTGGTCAACAACTCTTAGCTGATCATCTACAAAATGCGGGGGGACACGACAGCAAGTGCCCGCCCGCCTGGAGTGTATTCTCTTGCGGGGGCCACAGACAGCCCCCAACGGATAGATAACCAAATGCCAGAGATGAATGACATGAAGCGGGGGGGCTTTCGGTGATAACGCATGTCCCCTTCCACAGACTGCGTCTGTCTTCTCCCAGCTGTGAGTGAGGACAGCAGCGGAGGCAAGGGAATCCCCCTGAGATGGCTACATTTTGGTCCTGTCTGAAGATGACTGCTACTCACAGTCAGTAAGACAATTTAAAACACAGTCAGGAGGATCCATCAAAGAAAGGAAAATGTGCCTTGCCCCAGCACCCGCCCTGTAACACGTCAGTGCCACTAAGCTGTCAAAATTGCTTAGAGGGAAAAATTTAAAAAACGTACTGAAGTACATGGATGTCAGTCCTTCCTATTCATTCAATATCAAGAATATTATAACCATAGCTCCGTTGTTTAAAAAAAAAAAAAAAAAGCTTTGGAGGGGCACCTACGTAGCTCAGCGGGTTAAGTGTCTGCCTTGGGCTCAGGTCATGATCCCAGGATCCTGGGATGGAGTTCCGCATCCCCTGCTCAGCAGGGAGTCTGCTTCTCCCTCTCCCTCTGCCTCTCCCCCTGTTCGTGCTTTCTCTCTCTCTCTGCCAAATAAATAAATAAAATCTTTTTAAAAAAAAAAGTATTGGAATTAATAGTTGGGCTGCCTTTCATTGGTAGGATTATGGTTCATTCCTATGAATTCGCTATACCTTTATTGTTTAAAACGTCTACCCGGAGCATTATTTCTTATAATTAAAAAGTCTCATAAACTTACTTAAAAGTGGGGGTACCACCGTGTCTGGTTTGATCCTGATTTATAACCAGGGTTTCTCACTGATGGAGGAGGTTGCCGCAGGAGGGAAGTGATTTACGACAGAGCTTTGTAATGTTTAAACATAAACAAAGACAAAGACATGGAATTTTTAAAGCTTGAATGACTAAGTCGAACCCAGTAGAGCCATTGGAGCAGGCAGTGTGAAAATGGAAGGCACTTTTGAAAGCCTTTTGATCTGAAAGACTCCAGCCTCTCCTTTTGAAATACTGCAATCGGGATCTATCATGTAAATCCTCCTTAATTTGCAAATTATTGACCTCGGAGTCCCCTGGGAGCTGCATGGCAGGACCACAGACAGCCCAACTGTGCAGGCATGAGGCTGAGGACCCTCACAGGGGCACAATTCCCACATCAGTGCAGATGAATGGGCAAAATTCACTCGCCGAAATACAGAAGTCAGAGGAGGGAGCGAACGTTGCCTGAAATTTCTCACTTTTTCTGCCAGTTTTCCTGTGCCAAGACAAAGCACCATGGCTGAGGCTTGGGGCTTCTGACTATCAGGACTTTGGAAGTGGCCCCAGGGCCAGGGTCCCCAAAGTGTATGCGGGCATCTGGGCTGGTCAGCTTCAGTGTCTCTAGCTCCTATCCCCAGCAAGGGACTCCAAGAACAGCTTCCGGGCATACAAGGCCATGCATGGCCCCAAGCCCTCCTCCTGCACCAAACAGCCTCTGGGAATCCCACTGCAGAAGCTGCTATTCCTCTCCACCTGAGTGGGGCACCCGCAGGTCCTGTGAGGACGTCAGCTCCCAGAGGCTCCGTCTATGATTCCAGCTCTGCATCGTCGGCACAGGCCTGTTAGGAGCATAATTATTTCAAGTGCTATCCTGATGCACTTCCCAGGAAAACATCAGTGCAAATTATGTCAAGCTTTGCAAATGTTCCAGCATGAGAGAGAGAAAAATCAATTCTTTTTATTACTCTTTCCCATTTACCTTTTTCTCTTTTTCGCTAATTGGCTAAAAAGAAACTCAAATGAGCCCACTTTTTAAAGTTGCTCCGTTGTGATGTAAATTTCTTGCCATTCATTGCTTCCTTGATTTTTTTTTTGCCAGCCTGACTTGACCCTGTCATTCCTTTGACTTATTCTGTCGTAAAATATTTCTGCTTACAACTGTCTAATGTTTTCCTGGTTTGGGCTCTTGATCCAAAAAGGATCCTCCCGAGGAGCTTTCACACAATGCCTCTGCATCTGGTAGAGAGAATTTCTCTGAAGATCAATTGTCCCTTCGTCTCACGTCCAGAGCACTTTGCTCCTGGAGCCACTGTCCATTTCTGGGTGGTGGAAGAGTGAGTTGTGTCCAAGTGTCTCAACTGGGAGATCCTTCGGGGAGAAGATTTCCTGTAATTCCCTCTGGATTCTCAGTGCCAGAGAAGGAGGTCTGATACGTACAAAGTGCTCAGAAGCCACCAAACGAAGGAATGATCAAAGGAGAGAGGCTTAAGATTCCTTGAGACTGACAATGTGCTGGAAGCCATTTTGCTCAAAATGGCCAAAGCAATGAAAGTCATTTTTGTTAATGGGAAGAAACCAGGTGAGACTTTGCCACCAGGTGCATTGCAACAGGGTGAAGGGCGAGCAGAGGGAGTAATTCCAAACCCTTGTGTCAGCCTGATCCTGCTGCAACCACAGGGCTCCCTCCTCTCCACAAGGCCTTCTGAATCCATCACCTGAGCCCGAAGGCACAGCTAGCGGGCCAGTCCGGACTGTCTGGGTGGCCTGAGGTGGGCCACACCGACCCCATAGGAGTCCAGGCAAGTGCTGAACCCAAAACTTAACCCTAACTGAAATTGCGGCATTTCACTCCTTAAAGGCCATGGGGCAGAAGGAGAAAGAACAGAGCCTCGGGAATTCAACAGATGCAAGTTCAAACCCCAAGTCTACTGCTTACTGGAAGTGTAGCCCGGGACAAAGTATTAAACTTCCCAGTGCTTTGGCTTCCCCATCTGCAAAATGGGGTAATAATACAGGATCTACCTTTCCAGACTTTTCCAAGGGCTGGCTATCCCGTCACACTTGTCTGCCATTAAATGTCTGTTTCTATCCCAAGAGAAGGTGCCTGGGTGAGTGCTGAAGGCTGAGGGTGAGGACATCAGGGGAACCAGAGGGGGAGGGCGTTCCTTCAGCAGCCCTTCATCAAGGGCCTCCAGAGCACTCAGTTCTGCACGAGTGCAGGGATTCAGGTGACGACAGGGCCCCTGCCCACACAGGGTCCAGCCCCTGGAGAATGCTCCGGAAACTTGTGGTCAGTGCATGACCTTCCTCCTGCTCACAGTCCAGAAGCAAAGACAGACATGTGACAGGGGTACACCGTGCCGTGAAGGAGCAAAGGAGGACAATCTACCACAGCACACTGGGGATTCATTGGAGCCACTGGACGACTTCTTTTCTAACCCATCGGATGCATTCTTGCCATATTGCTAAGGCCGGAGCTGTAACCACACCTACGAATGTGAAACCGACCCATTCATTTCATCGCCATGATCAAAAGTAATCACCATCCTAAGCCTGTTTCAGTATCAAGATCATTAAAGCTACCAACAATTTTTTGGCCAATAATTTTTCTTCTGGAATTTACCTAGGGGAAATAATCAGTGATGCCCTCAGAGAAGTATATATAAAACGGGTCTGCATCCCAGCGTTACTTATAAAATCAACCAACACCTAGAAACAACATACATGCCTGAAGTTAGCAGATCAATATTTAAAATATTCCGGTATACCTCCAGAGGAAAGAATACTACACAGCCATCAAAAACTTATTTATAGGAACGGTATATAAAGTTACATGACAAGACCTATTGCAAACCAGCATATAGAATATGGTCCCAATGGGGCGCCTGGGTGGCACAGCGGTTAAGCGTCTGCCTTCGGCTCAGGGCGTGATCCCGGCGTTATGGGATCAAGCCCCACATCAGGCTCTTCTGCTATGAGCCTGCTTCTTCCTCTCCCACTCCCCCTGCTTGTGTTCCCTCTCTCGCTGGCTGTCTCTAGCTCTGTCGAATAAATAAATAAAATAAATCTTAAAAAAAAAAAAAAGAATATGGTCCCAAATCCGTAAAATTTATATGCATTTTCAGAGCATAAATGACAACTACGTGGTTATCAGTACTTTCTCTCAGAGGCGGTGGGTCTTTGTGGTTAAAAATGCAGGTTCCAGAGCCCCACGGCTGGAGCTAAATCCTGACTGCATCAAGGCCAAGCGTGTGTTACTAGAGAAGCTATTTCACTTCCCTCATATTAAAGCAAACGGTTGCTAGTTGTTCCTTCTTCATAGAGAATTTGATTGATATGCCAACAGAGCAATGGTCCTAAACAGACCATGGCACCCAGTAAGCACCTATACACGTTATCTAAATGCTCTGAATGATTACCAGCGGTGGGATTACTGGTCATGTCAATTCTCTGATTTATTCTTCTTTATATTTTCTACATGAAACTGTATGTCCCTCATAATCATGGAAACGAAATAATTTTTTAATCCATTTCAGTCAACGAGATGAATTCAATGAAGAGATTAGCGAGAACTACTTTGCAATAATTGACACAACATCTGCTATTTCTAGAACTAAATCAAATAAAATACAGTCAACTCTTGATTCTACACCCGGCATGTTCATTTATCTGCGGCTAATCTTGCTTTCCTGTTTTTACTGGCCTCATTAAGCATTGGATATAACATCATATGTTACAGCTCTATCTAGCGTCTGTTTACTTTCTCTCCCACAGCCAACAGCTCAGCAAGGGCCTTGTAAACCAATTCTCTTAATGATCTATCCAGTCGGGGAAGGTGCACACCAATGATACGGCGAGCGCAGGCGCGAGGCCAGCCGCTCTATGACTCCGCGACGGGATGCGGCGGCGCCAGTGCGCATGGTCAGGACGGAAGGCTGAGTGCGGTGCTGGGTGCCTGGAGGCGAGGGGTCTTTAACTTAGTGCAGTGGGAAGAAAAAAGATTTACAGATTTACGAGGAATGATGAAGGTGTACGCTATTACAACACATGAATCTTTATAACACATGTATGAAGAGGTGTAGTCCCCAGTAAATTTCTGAGATGGGCTCTCCATTCCTCTCCATCAAAAACACAGATCCCCTGCGTTTGGCACAGAGCGGGAGAGGGGGGTGGGGATGTTGCTTCTCATTTCAGAACCCGTTTTACCAGATTTTCAGTCTTTGTATCACTCACAGTCAACATTCCCCTCAAGAAGACTGCGCCAGAGCTTTCCTCCCCTCCCGTCCCAGGGGTCCCCACTGCACTAAAAGAGACTGGGAGATCATGCCCTTTGTTTCTTCAGTCTCTGTACTAGAAGCGGTTAAGGGCTGGGAATCTCTGTGAAGCCAGGCAACCTTCAGGGTCTTCCCAGAGGACTGGACATTTTTAGATTAAAACCAATCAGGTAAATGTTAAGTAAAATAAAAACAAACACCTAAATAATAAACATTTCAAAACCAAACATACATGGTTTTACCACCGGCCACGTGGGACTCTATCCCTTCTTGGTTTATATCAGAAGTTCCCTAGCCTGGCTGCACATTAGAACCACCTGGGGAGCTTGTAAAATGCACCAACACCTGGGTCTGTCCTCAGACCAAGGAAACTTTCTGGGGATGGGGCCCTGTAATTACACTCACGGTGAAAGCTCAGGACCACTAGGTTAGGAGTCCGAAGAGTACGCAGGTGAACCACGAGAGGGCGCAAGAGAGAACTTGGCCCCGAGGAATCCTCTTCTGTGAAGAAGCCTGGAGATCAGCGATCCAGATCTCTGGCTGCTCCCGTTTACCTGGGGACAGTACCAAAGGCATAAACGGCATTGGAACCTACACAAATGCACCCACCCTCCAGAACCACTCACTGTCTTACTGAATCCGGGCCACGCAGAGCACACTGGGTTGCTATTTTGTACTTTTGTTAAGTTGGTAAACTAAGCCCAGAAAGACTCAGAAACGTGCCCCAAATAAGCTGGCGCTTCAGTGGGGACTCCAAATGGCAGGTGTCCCCCCCTTGGTGCCTTTCCCCTCTGTCATGCAGACAGCAGCCCATCCTCTGGGCCTGGAGATGGGCCCCGGGGCCCTGGGCAACCCGCCCAGCTGTACCCCTGCTCCCCGCTGCATGCATCACCTGCAGCTCCGGGCACCCCCTCCAGCTACAGCCTGCGACTGGTGTGTCTCCTGCACAAACTGCCTTCATTTACATCGTTCTCATCTCCCTTCAGAGGCAGCAAGTTTGCTAATGCTGCCAGGAAGCTTCCCTCCCAGTTTCTAGCTGCAGTTCAAGCCAACAGAGAGAAACCGGTGCTAATAAGCCTTGCAGGGCACACAGCACTAACTCTAATATGCAGGCAGCTCCAAACACTTGCGGTTTATGTAAAGCCACAAAGCCAGCTTGAGAAGATCTAATTATCACGTGAATTAGTAAAAGCAAAAAAAAAAAAAAAAAAAACCAGATGTGAGGTTTACAGAAATGTCTTCAAGTGCCTAGTAAATGGCCACAATTGATAGAGATATTACAAAGACGTGCTGGGGACAAAGGCTGGCTCAGGCAGTCCCTACCCAAAAAGTGCTGTCAACAGAGGCTGGCACTCCTACTCCCACTTCCATTAAGAGAAAGCGCAGGGGAAAGAGTCTACAGGCAGCCATTTAATCGTCTCATGCACGTGAACTACAATTACCAACAAGCGCCACCCACAGACTCTGCGCGAATGCGTTCATGGTTAATCGATTCGATTGATCACTGTTTATTAAGTAAAAACCTGCTTTCTAAACAGTTCCTCCCCAAATGTTGTTTTTGTAGGCTGTGAGAAAACAGGAGACTCATTAGGGCTTTTCATTTAAATCCAAGCAGGGGGACGCAAGCATGTACATTAGTAAAAAATGAGGTGGGGGGGTATGGACATGATGAGTCCCCCCAGCCCTTCAGAGTAGCAAGGCTAAAGCCGACAGGCTCCCATAAAGACCTCCCAACGCCCCCTTTCACTTCCCCAATCAAGAAGCCATCTGACCAAGCCAGATGAGGACATCAGGAAGGCAGCCCACTGATAATATAGATTATGGGAATGTTTGAGCCACATCGGTGCTGTTAAATTGATCCGCTACAGCAGCACCTTGTGAACCCAGATGGGAAATCAATGGTGGGCGGGCGGGTTAGGTGCTAAGTTGGCCATAGAGTATTTCTGTTATCTCCTTACACAGAATAATGATCTCAACCGCCTTGAGTGCTCTAAATCTAAGCAAAAAAACGCACTGCAAATTCAATCCAGGTCTGGGCACGACACAGAAGGGTCAGGGCGATTAAGCGATTATGGTGCAACCTGGGGGGGGGGGGG